>NC_088871.1:35878809-36223635 GCF_032884065.1 Artemia franciscana
ATTTTCTCCTTAATACCCTTTGTCTTATTAGTAGTAGTAGCGCGCACATACCTTTTGGTCAACTGATCATCCGGTTCATCATTTCTTTTTTTTTTTTATGTGTTTGTGCTGTTGCATTGGTGATTTCTCTTTTCATAATATAGTGAACAGTGGGCAAATTGCATAACTTCCAGTTATTGTCCTAGGCAAAATAATGTTTCAAAATCTTATTGAATGGCTTTGGGGACTGCTTCTTCTCCAAGCCACTTTAGGAGTTGTCATAGAAACTTCGGAGGGAATATATTTGTATAATATAATGCAATAGTGGATAATCTTCCATCGATTTTGTATGGCCTGTGTAACCTAATGTTTAGAGGCAAATGTGGCAATGTGGCCTCTAAAACTAGGGCAATATTAATATAACTTTTTAGTAGAACTTGACCAATCTTGGAAACTAAGAAATTCCAAACCAAAATAAAATGGTAAAATAATGGCTTGTGTCATCTTTTTACCTTATTTAGGGTTCTGGGACATCTAAGCTTCTATCAGTTCAGTGTGGAGCTTGAAGAAATGGTAGTGGAAAAATGCCCAGTGAGAAAAATGTAATTGAAAATAACTAAACTTTTTCAGCTCGTTACTTCTGAATGAAATGTGTTAATCTGTATGTCTTTCTGTGAATGGTAAATCATATCCTATACGCCTAGAATGAGGTCATGGAGTTGCTTCCGTTTATTGTGTAATTACAGAAAAAATACTAGTTTTATTTAACTGAAAGTAAGCAGCGGACATTAAAACTTAAAACGAACAGAAATTACTCCGTATATGAAATGGGTTGTTCCCTCTTTACGCTAAAGCTTATTGTTTTAAAAAGCAGAATTGTGGCAAAGAGTCAAACTTTAGCGTAAAGAGCGAGGGATTGCGGAGGGGACAACCCATTTCATATACGGAGTAGTTTCTGTTCGTTTTAAGTTTTAATGTCGCTCCTTGCTTTCAGTTAAAAAAACTAGTTTTTTTTTCTGTAATTTCTGAACGTTTTTGAATTGAGCCATGTTTGATTTTGGCTCTCCACGCATAAATTATTAAAATGAAATTTGCATATTAATTCCTTTTTTGGCTAAATGGCTTTCTCTTAGTTTTGATTAGACGATTTTGAGAAACAACAGGTGGGGAAGGAGGCCTAGTTGCCCTCCAATTTTTTGGTTACATAAAAAGGCAACTATAAATTTTAATTTTTAACGAATGTTTTTATTAGTAAAAAATATACGTAACTTAAGAATTAACTTACGTAACAAACTTTTATATTCTTAAATTTGTATTATGTATATGAGGGGGTTTGTACCCTCGTTAATAACTCGCTCTTTGCACTAAATCGTAAGCTCTGTCCCAATTCTTTAAAAATGACCCCTGAATCAGAAAGGCCGTAGAATAAATAGTTGAAATTACTAAAAATACTATAGGATAAAGAGCGAGGTATTTATCTCCTCCTAAATACCTCGCTCTTTATGCTAAAGTATTTTTAGAACCCTCTAAAAAAGTATTTTAGAACCCCTAATAATCTCTGTTCGTTTTAAGTTTCATTGCTACTCCTTACTTTCAATTGAAAAAACTTTTCCATGTTAATTTGTTCATTGTTTTTTTATATAGTAATTTTAGAAAATCCTGCGCCCTTTTAATTGAATTTCTGTTCCCCCATGACATATTTTTCCAACGAAAGATCCTCCTACACAGCCCCTTCCCCTCAACCCCACCCCCAAAACCAAAAAAATCCCCCTGAAAACGTCTGTACACTTCCCAATAACCATTATTATATGTAAACACTGGTCGAAGTTTGTAACTTGCAGCCCCCCCCCCAGGGACTGTGGGGGGAGTAAGTCATTGCCAAAGACTTAGTTATTATGGTTTTTGACTATGCGAAACAAAATGGATATCTCAAAATTTTGACACGTTGACTTTGGAGAAAAAATTAGCGTGTGAGGGGGCCTAGGTGCCCTCCAATTTTTTTAGTCACTTAAAAAGGGCACTAGAACTTTTCATTTCCGTTAGAATGAGCCCTCTTGCGACATTCTACGACCACTTGGTCGATACGATGACTCGTAGGGAAAAGAAAAAAAACAACAAATAAACACGCACCCGTGATTTGTCTTCTGGCAAAAAATACGAAATTCCACATTTTGAAATTTTTGCTATAGGGTTCTCTGATACGCCGCATGCGATGGTGTTATTTTCGTTAAGATTCCAGGACTTTTAGGGGGGGTTTCCCCCTATTTTCCAAAATAAGCCAAATTTTCTCAGGCTCGTAACTTTTGATGACAAAGACTAAATTTGATGAAACTTATATATTTAAAATCAGCATAAAAATCCTTTTAGAGTTTTTTAGAGTTTCGTTTACTATTGAGCCGGGTCGCTCCTTACTACAGTTCGTTACCACGAACTGTTTGATAATTTTTGTTTGTTTGAGCTGTCTTTTGCTTTTCGTATGAATTAAGACAAATAAGAAAGTTAAACTTACAATGAACGCAAATTACCACTAAGAAGAGTTGTTGATCATTTCAGATATTATCAAAGGCTAGTGTCATTAGCGCTTTACTGGACATGATATATATTTTTACCAGTGCCATATCCAGGATTTTTTTTCGGGGGGTGGGGGCATTTTACACAAGGATTTTGTCAGGGGTGGGGGGTTACATAAAAACACATAAAAGAAAGTTTTATATCCATTTTTGTTACGTTTTTACAAGTCAGACACACATTTCAGATTGGGGGGGGGGGTCAAACCCCCTTTCCCCTGGCCTGAATTTTTACAATTGTTTTTTGATTATATTATTAAAACATATAAATTCTAATCAATTTTCCAGGAGAAAAACCCAAATTTCTTAGAATAAATACTTTTGTTGCGACTAGTCAGTTTTCAAAATTTTCGAAAAACTTTTGACTTATTACATAGTGTTCTGGAGGTCTGACAGTGAACTTGTTTTCCATAAACAATTAAGTTGGCTTATAACTCTTCTGGAAGTTGAGTGAAGTATAAAAATCAGATGCTTGAAAATGTGTTCTTAGTAATCTTCTTGAACTGTAACACGGATTAAGGCAATCCTGAAGAGAAATCGACACTGGTGATCCTTCTGTTTTTATACATTAAAAAAATATTTGGGGGACGTCCCCCCCAGAAAAAAATAGTTTGGAGCATTACACAAATTACTTGTAAGTTTACTTGTCCGTACTTTTCTATGTAAACAGCCAAAAATTTAATCATTTTTCCACAAAATATTCATAAAAATATTTTGCTTTGAAAAGAGTTAATACGCGTCCATTACGTCTGTCTATTCACGGTTCACTTGAAGCTTTTTGAGTTAAACAGCGTTAATTTCTTCATCTCTCTGCACCATTTGTTTCACTCTGGACTTTTCTAAGAGAAAAAAGTGGTATATAAACCCGTGTTTCCAGCTGGAATTTTAGTTCGTGTTTGCCTTTTCTGGAATTAGTCCTCATAACGGATAAAAGATGTTTCACTGTTTATCAAAGCGTTAGTCCTTATTATATCTTTTGATTAAGCTTGAGATCTTTGATTATAATGGCTCTAAGCCACCATAGAGTTATTTAGTGACCAAATCTATTAACTTGATCACGTCAGGTAGACTATCTGATTACCCTTACTGCATGTCTATCTGCCTTATTTCTGCCCTAGGATGATAGAGTATCATGGAGAAGTGAAAACAATCATATTTATACAACTCTTAAAAAGCTTTCAAGTCTTGGATTACTTCGTCTTGAACGGGGGATTGGCAAAGAAGACCCATTGCTGGTATTTATTGAGTTAAGACAAATAGGATTCTGTCACTCACAAACTCTTTTCACATTTTCTGGGTATTTTCAGATACTTTGTCAAGATATCCTATAAGTTGGCATGAAAACCATAACAGTTTAGAGCTTTTCCCTCTAAAGAAAAACATTCAGAACTTATTGAAAAAATCTCATGTTGAAAATAATAACAACATTCGTTAAGGGCTTTGCAAAATATCTTCGGTAGACATGTACTTACCATTTTTTCTTTTTCTGGCTTATGGTTTGACCCTCCCCCCCCCGAAATGTTTATCCGAATCTTAAAAAATGTGACAAAATGCTTATAAAAATTTGATGTGTTTTTTAAGTTTTTTGTACACTCCTCCCCGGAAACAAATGACCCTTGGTGAACAAAAACCCTGAACACGGCCTTGTCCAACAGCCATAATATTTTTGGCCGCTTTGGGGTACCTTCCTTATTTAAATTATTTTTAGATGTCCTAAGAAGTTTACAAAGATACGAATCAATCAAGTGTTCTGAAACTGTAATATCTAACAATTCTTGAAGTGCAGACTAAAGATTTGGCTTCGGAACTGATAATACGATTCTTTTGCTAAGATTCTAGGATATCTTCTTGCGATAACTTCTTGAGAGGGGGGTGTAGTCTATGCTTAAATGCGAGGTTGTCTTTCTCCTTTTTAAAACCGGGATTTTGAGTCATTTTGCGGCTATTATAACATATGTGTTATCAGGGCTTCTGTATCGTTATTTTATTTTTGTATTCTTCTTTGGGAATCTGAAAGCTTCATTAATTAAAAAAGTTTTAAAAGCAATGATTTGGTATTTATTAGATTTGGTAGATGTCCCAAAACACGTAAAGTAAACAAAATTATTAATATCATTTTAGTTCAAAAAAATAGATGTTCGTAATTTGCTGTTATCCAGAAAAGTTGTTTAAATAGATTCAGAATAAGCTGTCAGTCACAGTATGTCTTAGCGTGGTAGGAAAAAATCAAATAATTAATTTGCTCTATTCTTATCCAATTGTGGGCTAGTTTCGGGAAATATAAATTCATGAAAACAATGGGTTAATAGCCAAAGCATGGCTTAGCTAGATTTTTTTCTGTTTGAAAATGGTCATGGTCAGCTGTTTTATTATGATAGTCGATCGTTCTTTGTTTATTCCTTTTTCCGGAATTTGAGAGTTTCCGCAATTAGAAAAATCTTAAAAGTGATAATTTGGCTTCTTTTTTTTTATTGAAAAACGGTCGTGGTCAGCATTTTTTCATGATTTTCGACCGTATTATTTTTTTTATTAGGACGAATCAAATAACTTGCTCCTTTCCAATCTGATTGTATGTGAGAGGAGGGGTTGTTGACTTGCACAAATTACGTACATTAGTTTGGGCGTACCAAGTGGGGTGGAACTATGCGGTACACGCGTCGCTCCAAGATATACACCATGTGAGGAGAAGGGGACGACCCTTTTGTGTGAGACTGAACTGAAGGTTGATTAGCTTCTATTCTAAGACGCATGCAAATTTCTTCATTTTTTTTTAAATGCAAATTCTTGGAGACGATTGGGTTAATAGTGAAATTGTTTGGCTTGGTTTTTATGGTTATCTTAAAAACGAGTCGTGGGCAGCGTTATTTCGTGACTTGTATTGCAAAAACCAGTGTTCCTGAGACAGGACTGTATCCAGGATTTTTTTCGGGGGGGGACTCAGGCAGATTTTTTTCGTGGGGTTAAAAAAAGATGTATCAAAAATTTGTTTTGTATTCATTTTTTACGTTTTTACGAGTCTGACAAACATTTCAGGGGGGTGGTCTAACCCCCCTTCCCCGGATACGGCCTTGTCCCGAGAGGAGCTTAATTAAGTAGCTTTTTGAATGAAAATTGGTACTGATTTTTTGGCTTGAAAATAAAATCTTGTGTAGCTAAACCTAAATAAAGAGCCGGTGAACCTCAGAAACTTAGAAACTATCTGTTCGTAGAGTATTTTTTCGTTATGCGAAATTCCTACCATCCTTGGACTAGAAATAGTTACTTAATCAATAAATTCCGCCTAGTTTCGCCTATATGTATTATTGATTAAAGGCTACATGGTTTTCTTTCTTCTATGTCAATAGTATCTCATCTTTGGTCTGCATTCTTTATTTGATTGTCTCTTGGTGTTGATTTGATTTGTACTTATTTATAGCTTATTTATTTTTTTATTACTCCATCTTAAGGGCGTTTCGCCCTCTTTTTGTATAAGATGGGTTATAAATATTGAAAAAGATAAACTTTTAATTGAAGTTAGTTTAAACCCAGTTTTTATTACGGCCATAGTTTACAGTATATTGCCTACTTTTTTATGTATTCCTTTTTGAGAACTTGAATTTTTTGGACATGCATCGTGAAGAGATAAAAAAAAGGAAGCGAAAAATATATAAACATGATCTGGCATAGTGAAATATATGTTAACAGATTAATTAACTGTTTTTTTTTAACGCCTTGTAGATAAGTCAATTCTTGCTTTAGGCCTAAGGGTATCTGTTAGGGCGTTTCACTTTTCATGCACTCTTAAGATGAAGGAGTCAAGGACGTTTTTTAATTCTGTCATCACAAATATTTGTACTCGGTAATGATTAGTTTATTGGTGGCTTCGTTTTTACCAGTTGCATAAATATTCAAAGTTGCGGTTTCGAACTGCTGATTCACCAGTTTTTGGAGATTGATCCTTTTTTCTGTAAGTTTTCACCCTGTTTCGCCGCTTCTTCTTTTGACACCCGAAATTAAGCTCCAACTTTAGCAACATATATTAGTTCCTCTCCTAAAGTTGACACAGCTTTTATCCCTCTCTTATGCTGCAAAACCGCCCTCCTAAGGAAGCGAGTACTAAAGTCATCGTTATGAACTGTACGTCGTTTGTGATATTTATTGACACCATATCCAGATATGGCCTTTATTGACACCATAAGTACAAATGTTTGTTATGTCTACAGTTCAAATGGAGTCCGTTCCTGGTGTGTGTTCGTTTTAAATTAGACTGGAATATTCATTTTCATTTCGTCTTGTTTTAGGACTCACTTATTCACCTATGTCTTTTATGCGCAGTATATTTTATCTTTGCGTTTGAAGTGACTGTTTATTTTAATTTCCGTTCGTTTTGAATTTCATTGATTCATTGATAATAATTTATGTTTTTTTTAATTAGATTATTATGTGAATTTATTTCTGGGGTAAGGTTTATATTAACGGACTATTCACGTGGCTAAGAAATAAACTTACCTCTTTATTCAGCAGAATTGCATCCTGGATCCAAATTTAACATGTATTTGCATCGGAAATGAACTTAAATTTGGATTCAGGGTGCAATTCTGACTATAGAGGTAAGTTTATTCCTTAGCTACCTGAAAAGTCCGTTAATTACCCTATTTCTGCTTTTTTGAGGGGTATTAATTCACAATTAGAGCTATTGAGACAAAAACATGTTATGAAGACAATTCTTACTTCATACTATGCAGAAGAATTATAATTAACACGTTTTGAGCTTTCACTATACTTTCCCCCCATCCATTCCATTCCATAATTTGTATGAGGGTATACAGACTGCATACAGTCCTTTCACCCCTTTGACTTCAAGATGGCACTAGCAATCCTTCTTTTTCATTCTCTCTTCTCTTCTGTTTGGTTTGTGGGAAGTGCGAGTACTTGAGCTACCTGTCCCCAGCAGTTTAAGGCCAAGAGGCCGGCCGGTACCAATACGGCTCTTCCTACTCACTCTCGCTCTCTTCTGCACAGTAGATCTTCATTACTAAATTAGCTTGTTTTCCATTGTCTTTTTCATAATTTGGATCATCATCCTATAGATTGGCCTTTCAGTATTAGGAGGTAGTTGGAAACTAATGATGGAGTCAAACATTTCTTCAATATTCAGTTTTTTACAAATTATCTTAATCTTATTAGTTTCGGGTGCAAGTATATGGCAATCAAAAAATATGTGTTGGGGAGTTTCCTCTGTTGTTAAACACCACCTGCATAGTGGAGAATGATACAAATTCCATTGAAATCGGACAGAATTCAGAAAAAGATATCCTGATTTCAGTCTATAGTACCACACTGTGTCTTCTCTAGAACGAAATGGGGAATTTCGAAATGGTAGACACTTTATTTGTCCACGGCGTTTCATAATATCTCGTAGGTTCCCCAATTTTGATTCTGGTTGGGGGTCAATATTTGCTGCTTCATTTGCTAGCCTATCAGCAGTCACGTTATGAATCAGTTCTTTATGACTAGGAATATGCTGGAAGCAAACAAAAATACCACATTTATTTAATCTTGGTAGATCATCTCTTATTAATTTTAAATCTGAATCAGCAGCCTCATAATTAATTTTTCTTATTAATTGAATTGCAGAATTTGAATTTGTAAGGATTAACACATTCTTTGACGAAAGGTTTAGTCTGGCCATAGTTTCAAGTGCTTTATGTATAGCAAATAACTCTGCTGACAGAATTGAAGTGTGGGATGGAAGAGTTGCTGATATATTCAAGGAAACATGAGGAATACACACACCTGCTCCTGCTCTTGATCCTTTTACTGAACCATCCGTGAAAGCTAGAATATGTTTAGGAAAGTGTGAGGATATCTTATTAGCAAAGAGTTGACAGACATACTGATCTGAATAATGTGACTTGTCTTTAGAAACTAACTGAAAATGACAATCAGGAGCCACCATTTCCCATGGTGGAGATTTTGGAAAAGGGTAACTATCCGCCTGTTCATTTTTCCAATTTGGGTAATCTTTTAGATACTGGCAAAAAGAAGATAGTAGGTGTTGGGGCTTAGCAGTATTTCCAAAAGTGGAGGGAAAAACTGCATGGATTTTGCCATATGTTTGTATTTTTGTGAAATAGCAGTTTCTCTGCATAGTAGCATTGTCTTTCAGAGCAGGTAGTCCAGAAAGTTCTTTGAGCTTAACCACTGCAGTATGTTTGTGGAGCCCCAAAGCAATTCTGATGGCTGAATTTTGGAGTGTCTCAAGGGTATTGAACAAGGTAACCGGCATATTTGTAAGAAATTGTATGCCATATTCCAATTTAGATCGAATATACATTTTGTAAAAGTCAATAATGAACGTTGGTGAAGATCCCCATTTAGATCCTGCAAGTCGTTTGAGGATGGTTAGCCGTTTTAAAATTGTCATTCTTAACATCATTAAATGTGGTTGCCATTTTAAACGAGAATCAAGAATCATGCCCAGTAGCCAAACTGACGGCTCATAGACTATCTCACTCTCCTCTATCCTTAAGGGTTTCGGAAGGATTACTTGTCGTTTATGGAACACAATTGCTTTTGTTTTTGGTATAGAAATGGGCAATCCAAAGGCTTTAGAAAACAGGCACACATCATATATATCTTCCTGAATGATGTTTTGGAGTAAAGTTATGTTCTTATGTCTGTTCCACACAAGGAGATCGTCAGCAAATTCTCCATGTTTTGACTGGCTTCTAAGTTTTAGTTCAGAAATATATAGTGTAAATAAAAGAGGGCTTATGACAGTTCCTTGTGGGAGACCATCTTCAACTTGTTTTCTTACAGACAGTATTTCATTATATCCCCCTCGTGTTTGTCCGTTTTTTGATTTCGTCAGCGTTGATGCAATTTACGTGTATTAAGTTAAAACAAGGGTGAGCATTAAAAAATGCTTATGGAATGTATAATTTGGGCTATATATTTACACATTACGGGGTCGGGCATAAAGTGTAGTGGAATCACCCTCTTAATTGTTAACTTCAATTCGCAGAGATTGTTGTTTTCGGCCAACACCTAGGGATGAACGAAAAGCAGGTCGTCCTCGCTTGGGGTGGGAGGATGTCGTAAGGAAAGATTTAAGGGAAATGGGAACTTCATGAGAGGGCGTAAAGAGAGAGGCTTTGCATAGATTGGGATAAAGGAGGAGCCTGGGTAGCTGTGTTGGCTACAGGTGGCTTTGTTCTGTGGTGACTTGTTAGTAGTAGTGTAAAATAAGAATTGTTTTCTTAACATGTTTCCTTCTCAATAACCCCAATTGAGAATTAATACCGTCTTAGGTTTTAATATGGCTTTTTACTTTTCTTTGAAAAACTTCTTCCCAGGAAAATATGTTTTCTTAATAGTGATAAAAATATCACAGGGCTATGAATTCATTTTCAAGAGTTTGTTTCTTTAATGTTCTTTTTGAAATTTGCCTTTTTTAAACTTCTTCCTAAACCTCTATGTATCCACAGTTAATGGATTTGGTACCGTACCATGACGAACCTGGTCTATTTCTCTCTCTAAAAAAGAAGGACTCTATCCATTCTATGATATGAAGCAGAAAGCATCTATAGTATTATCAGGGCCGTTTTCTTTCCGGGGGCGAGGGGTACAAAAGAAAATTATAAAAAACGCATCAAAAATTTTGTTTATATTCGTTTTCGTTACGTTTTTACGAGTTGGACCCAATGAGGCATGAGAAATCACGAAAAGGAGTGTATTTTTAGGCTTACATTTTCCAAATTTTACTAGACAGAACTTTTTCCCGGTCCCTTAAGGAGTGCAAATAAATCTTCTCCCCCATTTGTATGCAGGTATGCAATGATTATACAGTTGTTTTGTGTCATTATAATCAAATAATTATAAAAAAGGCAAGCTGGCTACTTTTACTTTCATAATAATCTGTTATCAAATTGCTATTATCGCTATTTCCTTTGTCGGTTCAGGTTATAATTTTTTTTAGCATCGCGAATTCGGCTCATTGTAGGTTTTGATAGTCATAATTAAGTGAAACACTATCTTGTCTCAAAATAGAACATACCTGTTTTTGTCTGACCAATATTTAAAACATTTGCAACTAGCAAATATTTTGCTAGTCACTGTTATTATGAAAGTAAAAGTAGCCAGCTTGCCTTTTTTATAATTATTTTTTTCCTACAATTGAAGTCACCAGCTGAGTTCATCCTTGTCATATCATTATTTGAAATTTCTAATTTGATGCGAAAATCTGTTCATGCTTGTCATCCCCAGCCAAAATTAAACCATGTTCATGTGCTTGCTTTGCTGGGCACCGTCGTTACTTTGGAACAGTCCCAGCAGTGGTATCAATTTGTATCAAAATATTATTTTAATATTCACATGGGGAAGGGGGCAAAATGAATTTCTGAATATCTAAGGGGCAAACTTGTCTTTTTAGAAGATGAAAGCGTCGAAAAGGCATTTTCAATGAACATATCCGGAAAAGGTATTTTTCTAATTTTAGGAGGGGAAATCTTGGAGACACCCCCCCAATTAATACAACTCATTCCCAGTTTGTAGTCTCTTATAAGACGCCTAGATGGACTGAAATATCTGGGCATTGGTGCCTAATACTTAGTTATCTGTGCATGAGGACAGGTCTTTAACTGATCAAAAGGCCGATTATTTTGTTATTTGATCAGAATAACGATTAAAGATTCATAATGCTCCAAGACTCAAATGGTCTCCTGCAGTATCAGTTGAATTTACCTGATATAGACTCACCCTCAACCTCTAGTTGCTCAATTTGTATCTGTATTATCGACTACAACAAAAAAAACCACACAAACAAAAAAAAAAACAAGGCGTTATTTTTGACTACCCAAATGCGCACTCCATAGGTGGTAATCCGCTTCGTAGGTAGATTACACAAGTTTTCTCTTATTTGACGATTTGAATTCCGTACTTTTCTATTTTGTGATTCATTTTTAGGTGCTACCGCTGTTGTTAAAATTGTGACTGATTTTATAATTCATTATGTGATCTATTTTGTGATTCATTTTTAGGTGCTGCCGCTATTGTTAATATGCCCTGCCCATTTGTGTCGCGATTTTCTACATCGTTTTTTAGAAGCAATGGATCAGTTCTGTTGAAAAACTTCGGGGAATATTGTCCTTTTGTTGCCCGACATGTATCTTCTTCTACAGCAGATAATTCTGTCGTCGATGCTCCAACTCGATCATCTACCGGTAAGATGCTATTATAATTGGGTTTGATTGGGCTGCTACCCGAGTTGGAGTTTTTATTTTTCCATTTATTCCGTTTTTTCAATTTATTTTTCCATTTATTCCGTTTTTTCAAGACCATAAATTCAGTTTAAATTTGGAATGTCTCTGAGGTTTATTGAATGAAAGGCATATATAAAAGTCCTCTGATACACAGTAGATTTTAATTTGGGACTCATTTACATCAATAATTGAGACGTTTTTGATAGTGTTGAAATTAGCGATTGTAATTAAGTCACTAGTTGATTTTAATAACTAGATTGCTTGAACATCAAGGAAAATCACTTTTTTGCATCGGTAGCACTAATCTGTCTCTCGTTTTATGGCACTTGGTATTAACCAAGTGACATATAGCAATCGCAAATTCTGTCGGTCTGTCGGTCCCGGTTTTGCTACTTTAGGCACTTCCAGGTAAGCTAGGACGATGAAATTTGGCAGGCGTATCAGGGATCGGACCAGATTAAATTAGAAATAGTCGTTTTCCCGTCTGGGGGGCCCAGACGGGAATGATCATTTGACCATCTGGGGGGGGAGTGGGGGCCCGTTAATTCCCAAAAAATAGAAAAATTGAAATATTTTTAACTTACGAACGGTTGATCAGATCTTCATGAAATTTGGTGTTTGGAAGGATATCGTGTCTCAGAGCTGTTATTTTAAATCCCGGCCGGATCTGGTGATATTGGGGGGAGGGAGTTGGGAGGGGGAAACCTAAAATCTTGGAAAACACTTAGAGTGGAGGGATCGAGATGAAACTTGGTGGGGAAAATAAGCACAAGTCCTAGATACATGATTGACATAACCGGAACGGATCCGCTCTCTTTGGGGTGGTTGGGGGGGGGGTGTAATTCTGAAAAATTAGAAAAAATGAGGTATTTTTAACTTACGAAGGGGTGATCGGAACTCAATGAAATTTGATATTTAGAAGGATATCATATCTCAAAGCTCTTATTTTAAGTCGCGACCGGATCTGGTGTCATTGGGGGGAGTTTGGGGTGGGGGAACGTAAAATGATGGAAAACGCTTAGATTGGAGGGATCGGGATGAAACTTGGTGGGAAAAATACGTAGAAGTCTTAGATACGTGATTTACATGATTGGAACGAATCCGCTCTATTGGGGAGGGGGGTAATTCTGAAAAATTAGTAAAAATGACGTATTTTCAACTTAGGAAGGAGTGATCGGATCTTAATGAAATTTCATATTTAGAAGGACCTTGTAACTCAGATCTCTTATTTTAAATCTCAACCGGATCCAGCGTAATTGGGGGGGGGGCAGTTGGGAGGTACCGGAAATCTTTGAAAATACTTAAAGCGGTGAGATCAGGATGAAACTGGATGGGAAGAATAAAAACCTGCCTAAGATACGTGACTGACATAACCGGACCGGATCTGCTCTCTTTGGTGGAGGTGGGGGGGGGGGGTAATTTTGAAAATTGATGTATTTGTAACTTACGAAAGGGTGACCAGATCTTAATGAAATTTGATATTTAGAAGGATCTTGTGCTTTAAAGCTCTAATGTTAAATTCTGACCAGATCCTGTGACATTGGGGGGATTGGAGGGGGAAACCGGAATTCTTAGAAAACGTGAAAATTGGGGTATTTTTATCTTACGAATAGGTGATCGGATCTTAATGAAATTTTATATTTAGAAGGAATTCATGTCTCAGAGCTCTTATTTCAAATCCCGACCAGATCTTTTGACATTGGGGGAAGTTGGAGGGGAAATCTTGGAAAACACTTTGAGTGGAGGAATCGGGATGAAGCTTGGTGGATAGAATAAGCAAATGTCCTTGATACTTGATTGATGGAACCGTACTGGATTTGCTCTCTTTGGGGGAGTTGGGGGGAGGGGTTCAGTGATTTGGCGAGTTTGGTGCTTCTGGACGTGCTAGGACGATGAAAATTGGTAGGCGTGTCAGGGAGCTGCACAAATTGACTTTATAAAGTTGTTTTCCCAGATTCGACCATCTGGGGGGCTAAAGGGAGAGGAAAAATTAGAAAAAATTAGGTATTTATAACATGCGAGTGGGTGATCGGATCTTAATGAATTTCGATATTTAGAAAAACATCGTGACTCAGAGCTCTTATTTTTAATCCTGACCGGCATTAAGCCTCTTATTTTCCTTTTAAATCAATCTATTCATTCATAGAATTTTGTTAGAGCTCATACCATATGATCTCTTGGCTGTTAGCTCTTCATGCCTCGTCACAAGTGCCATATGAGCTCTTAGCTCTTGTTTTTTTTGTTTTTTTTTTTTTTTTCAGCAGGCCTAGCAGGCTTCCAGAACGTCATAGAGAGATGCTTAGTGGCTCATTCAAAAGTTATTTCTGATATCTACGTGCTTTTTATAAATTCAGCGTTCTGCAAATGTCATATGACACTATAACGGCACTTTCTGTGCCATTTCTCAAAGGGTGGCACTAGCATACTATCAGTACGTCATAGACAGATTTCTTACAGTTCATGTAAAAGATATTGCTCATATCTACATTCTTTCTGTAAACTCCATCATCTGTAAGTTCCAATTGTTACTAAAAACGGCAGTTTTGGTGCCGTGTCTCAAGTGGGAAAAGGTTGGGGTTAGCCCTCAAGGGGCTAATGGGCTAGAAGAACATCTAAGAGTGATGTTTAATGGCTCATTTGAAAGCTATTGCTCTTATATACGGGCATTTTTTTTTTTTAATTATACCATTCGCAGTGCGATATAGCACTGAAAACAATACTTTTGATGCCACTTCTTAAGTGGAAAAGCTCTGAAGTACAGAACAGGTACTATTGCAATATATATGTTCTAGAACCCTTAACTGGAGGTTTACAAGAACACCTCCCGTACACTTCCCCTCCCAGCCCCCTTTGTAAGTTTCATAAATCGTCTGCTCATCAGTAAGCTATTGAAACATTAGTAGGCTACCACACCATCGTAGATAGATGTTTTATGGCTTATTAAAAGCTATTGCCTATATTTACCAGGTTTTACAAGTTCTAATACCTATTAGATTTCAAGATTTCAATGTTAACTAGTTTCTGGGGAGTTTACAACGAACTCTTAGTCATGGTTTAAGCAATAGCTGCAACCTAGTAAAGAGCGAACCACAGGTCATAGTAACTAAAAGTTAAAAAACGTTAAAACAGTCTTTTTTCAGGCCTAGTGGGTTGCTAGGACAACATAGAGAGATGCTTAAGAGCTCAATCAAAAGCTCTTTCTCATATGTCCGTTGTTTATATTAATTCCGCCATCTTTAAGTGCCATATCGTACGAAAAAAGGCACTTTTTATGTCGCTTCTCAAGGAGTGGGGCTAGCGGGCTACCAAAACATCTTAGATAGATTTCTAATAGCTCATGTAAAAAATATTGCTCATAGCTACGTTCTTTCTATAAACTCCAACCTCTGCAAGTTTCAAGTGGCACTAAAATGGCACTTTTGGTGCCATGTCTCAAGTGTAAAAGCTGAGGCTATTGGTCTACCAGAACCTTTTAAGTGATGTTTAATGGCTCATTTGAAAACTTTTGCTCATATCTACGTGCTTTTTATCAATTCTACCATTCGTAAGTGAGATATAGCACTGAAAGAAACAGTTTTGGTGCCATTTCTTAAGTGGAAAATCTTGAAAGTGTAAAACGGTATCGCTGTAATAATTATGTTCCAAAACCCTCAACTGGAGGTTTGCAAGAACACCTCCTGCATTAATAAGGTATGCAATTAAAAGTCCTACAAACACCAATATATTAAATTACAATATTAGAGGCATGGTTTAATTAGTTCAGCGCTGGACCTCAAATTAGATTATCATGCGTTCGATTCCAGCTTGGATATTTTTTTTTCAATTATGGTTTGACCCTTCTTATGTTTTCTTTTCAGATAATCTTCTATTTTTGCAAATATGAAACACTGGTTTTTATGGCACTTGGTATTAACCAAGTGACATATAGCAATCGCAAATTCTGTCGGTCTGTTGGTCTGTCTGTCGGTCCCGGTTTCGCTACTTTAGGCACTTCCAGGTAAGCTAGGACGATGAAATTTGGCAAGCGTATCAGGGAACGGACCAGATTAAATTAGAAATAGTCGTTTTCCCGATTTGACCATCCGGGGGGAGTGGGGGGGGGGGGGCGGTTAATTCGGGAAAAATAGAAAAAATGAAGTATTTTTAACTTATGAGCGGGTGATGGGATCTTAATGAAATTTGATGTTTGGAATGATATTGTGTCTCAGAGCTCTTAGGGGGGAAACCTAAAATCTTGGAAAACACTTAGAGTGGAGGGATCGGGATAAAACTTGATGGGAAAAATAAACACAAGTCCCAGATACATGATTGACATAATCGCAACAGATCTGCTCTCTTTGGGGTAGTTGGGGGGGGGGGGGGGGTAATTCTGAAAAATTAAAAAAATGAGGTATAACTTACGAACGGGTGATCGGATCTCAATGAAATATGATATTTAGAAGGATATGGTGTCTTAGAGCTCTTATTTTAAATCCCAACCAGATCTGGTGAAATTGGGGGGCGGGGGAGTCGGGAGGGGGAAACCTAGAACTTTGAAAACACTTAGAGTGGAGGGATGGGGATGAAACTTGGTGGGAAAAATAAACACAAGTCCTAGATACATGATTGACATAAACGGAACGGATCCGCTCTCTTTGGGGTAGATGGGGGGGGGGGGGGTTATTTATGAAAAATCAGAAAAAATGAGGTATTTTTAACTTACGAACGGGTGATCGGATCTCAATGAAATTTGATGTTTAGAAAGATATTATGTCTCAGAGCTGTTATTTTAAACCCGACCGGATCTGGTGACATTGGGGGGGGGGTGGGAGTTTGGAGGGGAAAACCTAAAACTTGGAAAACACTTAGAGTGGAGGGATCGGAATGAAACTTGGTGGAAAAAATAAGCACAAGTCCTAGATACATGATTGACATAACTGGAACGGATCCGCTCTCTTTGGGATAGTTGGGGGAGGGGTTAATTCTGAAAAATTAGAAAAAATGAGGTATTTTTAACTTACGAAGGGGTGATCGGATCTCAATGAAATTTGATATTTAGAAGGATATCATTTTTCAAAGCTCTTATTTTAAATCCTGACCGGATCTGGTGACATTGGGGGAAGTTTGGGGCAAGTGAACCTAAAATCATGGAAAACGCTTAGATTGGAGGGATCGGGATGAAATTTGTTGGGAAAAATCAGCAGAAGTCTTACATACGTGATTTACATAATTGGAACGGATCCGTTCTATTGGGAAGGGGGGTTATTTCTGAAAAATAAGAAAAAATGACGTATTTTTAACTTACGAAGGAGTGATCGGATCTTCATGAAACTTCATATTTAGAAGGACCTCATAACTCAGATCTCTTATTTTAAATCTCAACCGGATCAAGCGTAATTGGGGGGGGGGGGCAGTTTGGGGGACCGGAAATCTTAGAAAATACTTAAAGCAGTGAGATCAGGATGAAACTGGATGGGAAGAATAGAAACCTGTCTAAGATACGTGACTGACATAACCGGACCGGATCTGCTCCCTTTGGTAGAATTGGGGGGGGGGTAATTTTGAAAATTGAGGTATTTGTAACTTACGAAAGGGTGACCAGATCTTAATGAAATTTGATATTAGAAGGATCTTGTGCTTTAAAGTTCTAATTTTAAATTCCGACCTGGTCCTTTGACATTGGGGGGAGCTGGAGGGGGAAACCGGAATTCTTGGAAAACTTGAAAATTTGGGTATTTTTATCTTACAAATAGATGATCGGATCTCAATGAAATTTGGTTTTTAGAAGGAATTCATGTCTCAGAGCTCTTATTTCGAAAAAATAGCTCTTATTTCAAATCCCGACCAGATGTTTTGACATTGGAGGGAGTTGGAGGGGGAAATCTTGGAAAAACACTTGGAGTGGAGGAATCGGGATGAAGCTTGGTGGATAGAATAAACAAATGTTCTTGATACGTGATTGACAGAATCGTACTGGATTCGCTCTCTTTGGGGGAGTTGGGGGAGGGGTTCAGTGATTTGGCGAGTTTGGTGCTTCTGGACGTGCTAGGACGATTAAAATTGGTAGGTCTGTCAGGGAGCTGCACAATTTGATTTGATAAAGTCGTTTTCCCAGATTCGACCGTCTGGGGGGCTAAAGGGAGAGGAAAAATTAGAAAAAATTAGGTATTTATAACTTGCGAGTGTGTGATCGGATCTTAATGAATTTTGATATTTAGAAGGACATCGTACAAAACTAGTACAAATAAACCAATTAATTATGTTTCCCTATGCTTTTAGGATTATAGAAAATTAGTGCTTTACTGAAAACACAAAATAATATAGGAGTTTTGGTACAGTAAAAACAAACCAATTAAGGACACTCTTTACAGAAAAAATGTTATCAAATCCTTTTCTGATCATTCCCTTTTAAGATAAAGCAAAAATTCATTCTAGGATTGCTGCTTTATTTTTTTTACGTTTAATTTGGTACTACTTCTGCACAATAGCTTAGTTCAATGACTGGCTCTCGTTTTGGTTCTGAAAAGGACATGTCATGATTAGTTTGTAGACAAGTTCGAAGTGAAGCAATCTTGATAATATTAGGACTATAGACTAGCCTTAGAATTTGTACCATCGCTTGAAATTCACTGTTGTTTAGAGAGAAATAATCGTATTTCCACAGTTCATATTACGTCTTATTTGATCTTCATTTCAATTAATTTTAAAGCATATTTCTTACAATTTTATATTACTCACTATTGGTATTATAGCTGGCTAGACCAAAATGCTACCTGAGAAATCAGTCCAATATTTCTGTGTACTGTGCAATTACTTCGCGGTTATTGAAAAAATGTTTAATTCTACGCTTGTGTTTATAAGGTAATTTTAATTGGATACTGAAACTTCTGATGTCACAACTGGTGTAAGACTATGAAAAACTTCATAGGTTCGTGTATTGTTGTCAGGCTACATACTTACTTTTGACTCTCAAATCAGCATTCCTATTTTTTATACTTGACTTTGGTGTTTTCAGTAAAGTACTAGTTTTCTATAATCCTAAAAGCATAGGAAACATAATTAACGGGTTTATTTGTACTAGTTTCATTGATATATATTTGATAGGCTGTAAAGTAATATTTTTTCCGTTTTAAGTTTCAACTTCGCTCTTTACTTCCCTCGGAAAAGCTTTGTTATTTTCAAATTATTAAAAACCTAGAATGATAATTTAAATTTGTTTAGTAAGTTTTAAATATCATATATTATTTACTTGAAACTGTGAATTTCAAAATCATGCGCATATTTGCTGCTTTGATGTTAACATATTACATCGCTGAATGTAGGTACTTTTGGAAATGACTTAACCTTCTCCTTTTTTTTTAAGTTGCCAAAAGTTTAAGTATATATGCATAGATCCGACATCCAATAGCGTCTTACTTAGACTTAGCCTAAAATGCCTTCATTGAGTCTCGATAGACTAGCTAAATATGCAAATAAGCAGAACGTTTCCAAGGAACTATTTAATTATGAACTCTTTCCGGATATTGTAGATAACTGGATAGATAAACAAGTACAGATAAAAGAATAACCTTATTTTGGGTTATTACAAAGCCTTTCAAAACTGAAACCCTTTTTTTTTCGCTCTCGGCGTTGCAAAGGTTAAAAAAAGTGCTGGCTGCTAGCTTCGCAGGTGCGTTCTTCGAAAGAAGAACGCTGGCTTGTATGCTCTGCATCGAGCTTGGTCTTGAGGTGCCTAACATTTTTTTTAGATTGACTTCCATTTTGTTTTCGTTTAGGTCTCAAATAAAAGGAGAATAAAAAACGGAGTTTATAGTTTCAATAAAAGATTTCTTCTTTGAACCTTGAAAGAGTCTTCCGCTATTTCTTAATCCAGATCTGACTTAAAAGTAATGAATTTTCTTTAAAAATTTTCCGACAGGAAAATCCTGTCTGGACACTTAACTGAAAAGCTTCCAATGCTTAGAAGGTCGTTTTATATATTAGAGGAAATATTTTAGCACATTAAATTGCTGAAAAAATAGAGCTATTAAAAAAAAGTCCGTGTTTTCGTCATCCAGCCGCTAGGGCATTAATTCTCTGATGACATCGCATCGGATTTTAAGCTTAAAAGATAATTAAGAGCTGACTTCTTGGGCGTTTTCTTACTATTACCATCTGTCCCCTCGTGTCTGAGAAGTAAAGGGTTTGATGACAACATTGTCTAAGTTATTGTCACGATTTTTTTGCAATCACGTGCGAATCTCACTTAGTTTGCAGACTGGATATTTGGCCCTGTCCTCCCTCCCCTCTAGGAAGACGAAAATGTCACAAAAGGAGGCTAAAACTTTGTTTTTTTGGATAAAGTGTGACATTTTTTGGCCAAAATTCAGCCTTCGCCTCCTTAGAAAATAGTTTGGAGGTTCCTCCACCTCCCCATGCGAAAGGTGTCTGCTGCCACCCGTGTTCCGTGACCTCTTTTTTTTGTTGCTCTGTTATTATTATTATTATATACATTATTGATTTCATTTTTAACTTCCACTTTTATGCAAAAAAAGAGAATATTCTCATGTAATTTTAGTGTTCTTTTCAGTTTATGAAATGGATAGTGTCAGTAATGTTTATTTTGAACATTCCATGTCAGGATCTTGAAATTTTATGTTTTATGTACTTGTGATTGACAATAAAAAAAAGTCTTTAAGAAAGTTATAAATATTTTTTCCTTGTTTCAGAATGCTCGTAAAAAAGTTAGTTTTACATTTGTCCTTCATTGTTAATGTTTTGAAATTGTGGTATTTTTTTAAATTATGTGCCTTTTTGCGAGGAATCCAGTTTTGGTGAAAAGACTAACTGCCTTGATGACTAAGTATCAAGGTTCTTCTTAGATATATCTTGTTGAACAAGGGTCGCTGAACTGCATAATTTTGTTTGTCTTGTCGTGTTTATGACCTCAGTTGGATAATAATATTAACCAGTCTATCTTTGCAAAGCATATAAGACAAGGAGGAAGTTGCGTCTGCGTAAAAACTGTGATTTTTTGGGAAGAACAGTTGTATGGGAACGGTGTCTCGTTTTTGCCACGTTTTTAGGGTGTAGGCTATATTGTACTACGCTTTGGAAGCATTTTGGAAAGGGAAACTGTAGTAATGCGTCAATAGCCTTTCGAAGCTGTCTGAAAGCATTGGTTTTCAAGAGCTCCTGCTATATTAAAAATAACAATAATAATAATAAATTGAAATATATCATTCGGTGTGCGTGTATCTGAACCTCTGTGTAACTGAACCACCGTGTAACTGGACCATCGTGCAACTGAACCACTGTATAACCAAACCCCTGTGCTACTGAACTTTCGTGTGACTGAACCACCATGCAACCGAACCCCATTTAACTAAATCCTCGTTCAACTAAATCCCTGTGCAACTCAACCCATTTAACTGAACCCGTGCAACTGAGCCACCGTGCAGCTGAAATACCGTGCAACTGAACCTCTGAACTCATTTTTTCCATATTCTAAAGAATATGAGGCAATATCATTGAGTAAAACACAAGTTAGAATTTTTACATGTTCAACCTTGTTGGAATTGTTTGTTTCTTAAAGTCATGATATAAACGCCTCTCAAGATCATTCATAAAAAGCTTTGTTTTATTTTTGCATAAAAAAGAAGATCGGATGTCACGAACCATTAAAGCTGATTTATTTTTCTTTATTTTTTTCAGATGAATCAGGCCTTTCTGGGGGCTAAGTAATAAACATATGTGTTTAAAGTATTTGACTTTTATTAATATAGACAACGAATTTTGATCAGATGTATTTGAAGAGATTGGAGCTAAAAAGTATATGAGAGGGGACTGGTTGCACTCCGGCCTTTTTTTAAACATTCTTTCAGCTTGCCCAGAAAGTTTAAACTTAATACCCTCAGGTTTATACCCCCAACTATTCTCGACACATTGCAGATACGTCGTCTTGTAAAACTGGATGCCCAAAGTATCTCTTGATTTAATTGAGGATGCTCCTAAACATTTTCCGAATAATGTGACGGCTGATACCATCAGCCATTGCAGATGTTGCTGGTATTTCCTTTTCACAACCAATAAAAGAAAGGTCTTTTGACTGTGTTTGGCATTTTTCTTGACATTTCCCTAAGGTTTGACCTTAATGACTCCATGCTTTTTTTTATTTATAGGATCAAACATACCCTCTTTTCTTGATAAAAAAAAATCTTGTATGTTAACAATAGGCAACTTTCATAACTTACAGCCCTTGCACTAGGGGCTAGGGGTTGTGAATCCTGGAGGCATAGTTATTTAACCCTTGATCTGTTTTAAATAAAACGATTATCTCAGAATTACCGATCGGATATATTTAAGGAAAAAAGAGGGTGGGGTGGAAGCCCTCCGATCACTTAACTCTTAAAAATTGCATTAAACTTTTGATTTCTGATCGAATGAGTACCCCACCCCTCAAGTTCATACAAAAATCTTTTCCATAAAAACCTTATGTGTTAACATTGAGTTACCAGCTTAACTTACAACCCTTGATCCAGAAGCTACTGGTGGGATTGTTGACCCCAGAGGCATGAGTATTTGACCTTTAGACTACTGTGAAAAAAAAATTGATCGGGTGCATTTGGGGGGGGGGGGGGTCGGCGGTTAGGAGGGAGAAGCTGATTGTCCTCTAATTACCTTTATTTTTTTCAAAATTGAACTTAAAATTATTTCCAATCGAATGAGCCTTCTTCAAAGTTCGTACGACCATCCCTTTTATAAAATCCTTAAAATTTTGACAATGGGTAACTTGTAATAACCTACAGTCCTTGCCCCGAGGACTGTGGGGGTTTTTGTTAATCACGTTTTATTGTTCGATTGAAAATTGGAAGTTTTAGTGCCCTTTTTAAAAGTCAAAAGTGATTGGAGGACAACCAGCCCCCCTCCCTGGGAAAAACACCTGTTGAAAATACCTCTGGGAAATACCACCTGAAGGGAGATACCCTCCCCCTGGAAAAGACCCCCCCGTGATAAATCTCCTCCCGGAAAATGCCCCTTGTTGTTGGTTGGTATTCTATCACTTTCGATTTATAAGAAAAAAACGACTGGAACTGCCTGGGGATTATATCTGTGTTTATCCGAAGGCTTAATGAGAATTGAGATGTTTTTGCGTTAAAGTGCACCCTTTGAAGTATCTCTCTCTCTCCCTAGCTACAAAACAATCAGAGAACTCCATTTCAGAAGTTTAAGTACCTTTTTAAGTATTGTAATTTGTCCATTGCTTACAGATAGTGTTTGTTATTGGATTAAATAAAAAAAAAAAAAACAAGTTTTTTTTAGCTGAAAGTAAGGAGCGACATTAAAATTAAAACGAACAGAAATTACTTCGTATATGAAAAGGGCTGCTTCCTCATCAACGCCCCGCTCTTTACGCTAAAGTTTGACTCTTTCTCTCAAAGACTCAACTCTGCTTTTTGAAACAGTAAAAAAGTTTAGCGTAAAGAGCGGAGCGTTGATGAGGAAGCAGCCCCTTTCATATACGAAGTAATTTCTGTTCGTTTTAAGTTTTAATGTCGCTCCTTACTTTCAGCTAAAAAAAACTTGTTTTTTTATTTAATTTCTGAACGTTTTTGAATCAATGCATGTTTGATTTTGGCTCTCCGCAGAGGAATAACTAACACGAAATTTGCAAGTTTTTTTTTTTTTTTTTGGCTAAATGGCTTTCTCATAGTTTTTATCGAATGATTATGAGAAAAAAAAGGAACGGGGGAGGAAGCCTAGTTGCCCTGCGATTTTTTGGTTACTTACAAAGGCAACTAGAACTTTTCATTTTTTACGAATGTTTTATTAGTAAAAGATAAACGTAACTTATAAATTAGCTTACATAAAGAACTTTTGTAATTTCATGTTTTTATTACATATATGAGGGGTTCACCCCCTCGTCAGTACCTCGCTCTTTACACTAAAGATCAAATTTTGTCCCAATTCATTAAGAATGACCCCTGCATCACAAAAGCCGTAGAATAAATAGTTGAAATCACTAAAAATACTTTAGCGTAAAGGGCAAGGTATTAGGAGGAAGTGAGCCCCTCATATGCGTAATAATTTATGTTCGTTTTAAGTTTTAATGCTGCTCCTTACTTCCAGTTGAAAAACTTTTCATATTTATTTTTTCATTGTTTTTTTTTTTAATAATGCTTGCAAATCCTGCGCTCCCATCATGGAAATTTTCTTCCTCCATGACAAATTCCTCGATGGAAAGTTCCCCCAACATATTCTCCTCTTGTCAACCCCTCCCCAACCAAAAAATCCCCCTGAAAACGTCTGTACACTTCCCAATAGCCATTACTATATGTAAGCACTGGTCAAAGTTTGTAACTTGTAGCCCCTCCCACGGGGACTGTGGGGAAGTAAGTCGTCCCCAAAGACATAGTTATAAGGTTTTTCGACTACGCTGAATAAAATGGCTATCTCAGAATTTTGATCCATTGACTTTGGGAAATTAATTAGCGTGGGAGTGGGCCTAGGTGCCCTCCAATTTTTTGGTCAGTTTTAAAGGGCACTAGAACTTTTCATTTCCGTTAGAATGAGCCCTCTCGCAACATCCTAGGACCACTGGGTCGATACGATCACCCCTGGAAAAAAAGCAAAAAAAAACAAAAACAAATAAACACGCATCCGTGATCTGCCTTCTGGCAAAAAATGCAAAATTCCACATTTTCGTAGATAGGAGCTTGAAACTTCTACAATAAGGTTCTCTGATACGCTGAATCTGATGATGTGATTTTCGTTAAGATTCTATGACTTTTAGGGGGTGTTTCCCCCTATTTTCTAAAATAAGGCAAATTTTCTCAGGCTCGTAACTTTTGATGGGTAAGACTAAACTTGATGAAACTTGTATATTTAAAATCAGCATTAAAATGCGATTCTTTTGATGTAGCTATTGGTATCAACATTCCATTTTTTAGAGTTTTGGTTACTATTGAGCCGGGTCGCTCCTTACTACAGTTCGTTACCACGAACTGTTTGAAAACATACGGACATTTTTCACGTGGCTAGTTTTCTGAAGGGGGAGGTGTTCCAGACGATTTTCCACGAAAAGAAAATTTCTGCACGGAGGGGGGTGGGGCAAGACTTACACATAAATTGCTCTTTTCCACATTCCTTAGCAGTTTTTAGCTAAACTAAAAAATAACAGAACCCAAATAAAATTTTCCAATCTGGAAAACCATATTTTTCACGAAGATGTATTTTCCAGTGGAGGGTTTACATGGGAGAGGGGGAGGGGGTAAATGTCTAGATCCGTAGGCAGTGACAGGGCGAAAGGAACCCCCATTAACAGACATAAAAAAGGAGAAATAAATCTGGCTTTAATGGTATGTGACGTCTGATTTTCTTTGTTTTTGTGACAACAAAACAAAGATTTTTTATTAATCATCTTGACAGTCATTTATATTGTGACTTTAAAAAGCAAACAATTCCAGCAAGGTTAAACATGTAAAAATTCTAACTTGTGTTTTACCTAAACGGTGGTTGAGTTGCACGAGAGTTCACTTATACGAGGGTTTAGTTGCATGGTGGTTCAGTTGCACAGGGGTTCAGTTGCACGGTGGCTCAGATACTCGGGGTTTAGTTAAATGGGGTTGAGTTGCACGAAGGCTCTGTTAAATGGAGTTCAGTTGCATGGTGGTTTAGTTGCACGGGCGTTCAGTTACAGTGGAACCATATCATCCTGTAGAAAATTATCATAACGATAACTGAATCTAGCTGTTTCATTCTAAATCGAAACAACTAGGAAACTGATTCATACAAGTCTTGACCCTCATTCTCTCCGTATTGAAAGTGGAAATCTAAGGTCCATACTTGTATATATATATATATATATATATATATATATATATATATATATATATATATATATATATATATATATATATATATATGGATTTTGGATCCCTGTCTGCCGGTGGGCCTTTCAACTTCGCTGCAATGGGAAAGGCCTAGGAGGTCATAGACGCCTACTTCAAATGACTGGGCTATGGAGTCGGAACCACCCAGACACGCTGCTTTAGGCAACTTACCCCCCCCCCCCCCAAAAAAAAAAAAAATAACAACAACAAATAATTGGGTGTGTTTGTCAGAATTCATAGGAGTTTGCGTTTGGTTCATAATGACCTGATCAGGTTCAGAATGATGGATCACAGCCCCTTTCCTTGTGGAAAACTTAAAACTTCAATGGCCTTGCTTTCTATCGTATTAGATGAAATAGCATTCTTGTGTATCTTGCCAGGATATCCTGCAATACTGGGGAAACCAAGATATTCGAGCTAAATGTAAATAATTCTATCTCTAGGGTTTAATTTGACTCTTTTACAATTAAAAAGTAAACCGTGGCACATGTGCCATTATTTCATAAGTCTGTGCAATAGTGTAAATTCAGTAAGAAAGTAAAATAAAAAGAAACCAATAGCATTCCATTCGCAGTCTAACCTATGCACAGAAATTGCCATCTTCTTTTCTTCGGTATTAATCAAGGTTCAAGTTGTATTTCTCGGACGTGGGACTTATAAGGATACCGTGTGATACATAAGTATCAATATCGTGGTTCAATCGTCGTACGAACAGAACGTAAAGGGAATTATCAAGCCTAACTTAAAATAAACAGAAATTACCACCAACAGGAGTAGGGCTACCGCCTCCTAAACCTTCTAAAAACCATAGTGTCATCAGCACTTAACTGAAATGGGTTTGCATCTCGAGCCGTTTTTTTTTTGTTTTTTTCATAACTTAAGCAACGACATCACCAAAAAATAATATTATAAGACCAATTAAGGTTTTTAAAATATGATGAGAAACTAAATTAAAAACTTTAGAGTCATCCTAACCCCTATCCTGTAGACATCCTTGAATATGCACGTGTCTTTATCTACCGTTTTATCGAAACAATATTTTTATGTTATAGCTTGTTGTAGTTATTTGTTTAGGTGAATACATGTGAAAGTCATTTATTAAAAAAAGGTTCTGGTTTACTGTCTTAAATGAAAGACACCTGGTCCTTTTTGATTCTGTAATGCTACCTGAAAGGTTCAACCCGATCTCCCAAGCTGGTCTTGTCGTATTACTCTGTTATGTTAGCTTGGGTAAATTTAGTGCCTTTCGATTTACATTGCTGCTTGGCTGCAAATTGTGAAATTGTTTAATGGCTTTAACCCCTTCCCTAGCACAAAGTTAGAAGTCCTATTGTCCCAGATCCTCCTTCTTTTCTCCAACAGTGCCTGAAAGTTTTAGCTTCTTCTCCCAAATCGTTGCCAAACCGATGTCGATCAGATGTTCTAAGAGTTAACAAAAGGACCAGATTCGGACCGCAAAGGACCAGATTCGATTTATGAAAAAGGACTAGAACTCTCAGTTTCTGATCGAATGCGCATCCTCCGAAGTTTCTCCTACCGCAAGGTGGACGTGGGGGTGAGAAAGGGGAAGTCCCCCTCCTATACGGGGAGGGTAGGTTGCACACCAGTCACTTTTGACTCTTAAAACAGCACCTGAACTTCCGATTTCCAGTTGAATGATTCACCTTGCATATTCTGACGACTACCCCATTTGGGTTGGGGAAAACACCAAGAAACTATAATAAAAATGAAGGCTCATGACACAGACAGCTCTTGTTCGCTGCCTCTGATAGCGATTATTGGTACCATGTAATTTTTACAGGTTTTTAGGTTCAAGGGAGTGTTTTATTACATTGAAGAGGTGATCAGTGTGCAAGTGGCACCTCAATTGAGGCGTCGCTACAGTGTAATTGTTTATGGGAAGTGTCGTAGGGCTGTGTTTTGTCGTAGTGAAGAGGAGTCGTAAAGACTGTCTCAGATATCTGGGGACGCTTCCTTAGCTTCCCCTGATAACAGCGCATATAAGTTGACAAAATTAATTCACTGTCAAGTTCATTATGCTGTGATGTAACTAAATTTAGCTTGGCCTGAATAAAAAGGGCAACCGCCTTCATTCTGTGTTGTTTTTCAGGCTCCCCAGCCTCATGCCCATTTCTCAGTACATCAGCAGGGAATCAGCAAGTGATCCGTGAGGCAAGTAGAGCTCTCCAAGAAGACATAATTGATCTCGGAAGCAGAACAGAAGGTAGATTTTTGTTAATTTAATTGCCCCTTTATATTTATGTTTTTTTTTTTTTTTTTTTTTTTTTTTTTTTTTTTTTTTTTTTTTTTTTTTTGTAGTTTAAAAGCTCTAATGTTTCCGAAACTTTCAGCTTCTTACCTGTGATTATTACTTCAAATCGTTGCTACAATAACAATAATGATTATTATATGTAAATATTTATTGTTCTCGGCGTTGGTTTTAGTGTCCGTTCAGTTTTTTTTTTTTTTTTTTTTTTTTTTTTTTTTTTTTTTTTTTTTTTTTTTTTTTTTTTATTGAATGCAGCGGCTTGTTTGTAATGTATAGCCTAGGTTTGGTAAGTGCTGCTCTTGTTCTCTTGATTAAAAAGAGAGAGAAAAAAGATTTACTGTTAAACACAGTTGAACCATCTTGAAAAAAAATGAAATTTCCTCAAAATTTATTTATTTAACCCGTTTAGAAGAGTGTGTATATGTTCTATTCTTCCTCTAAAGTATTACGGAGCCCCTACGAGGAAGATAATATGTTTGGCATTGTGTCTATGAAAGTGCTATCTATATTCACTGGAATGTTCAGCATTTTGTGGTTCAAATCGATTTTTGACATTTTCAGAAAACTAATGATCCAATATAACTTAAATTCTCTGTGTTAAACGCATTCATGCACTAAGTTCTAATTTGTGATTTGCAGAGATTTTTCAGTAATTATAAAATAGTGTATGGTTTCAGGTGCAAATTGAAACTTTGTTTCAGTTCGAACTACCAAGTTTGTTCACCGATCTCAGCTTTTTTTTTAAAAAAAAACTGGAATGCTTATCGAAGAAACTTGGCTTTGTAATTATTTTCTGGTAGTGTACTTTTAAGACCAAAAGTGATAGATTCAGTCTTAGTTGCTTAATTTCGAGAGCTTTGTGGAATTTGTGGAAAAATGTGGAATTTTGCAATTTTTGCCAGAAGACAGATCACGGATGCGTGTTTATTTGTTTCTTTGTTTGTTTTTTGTTTTTTTCCCAGGGGTGATCGTATCTTGACCTGTGTTTACATATAGTAATGGTTACTGGGAAGTGCACAGACGTTTTCAGCGGGATTTTTTTTTGGTTTAGGGGGAGAGTTGAGGGGGGTCACGTGGGAGGATATTTCCATGGAGAAACTCCTCATGGGGGAAGAGAATTTCAATGAAGGGGCCGCAGGATTTTCTAGCATTATTTGAAAAAACAATGACAAAATAAATATGAAAAGTATTTTCTACTGCAAGTAAGGAGCAGCAATAAAACTTAAAACAAACAAAAATAATGACGCATATGAGGGGTTTACCTCCTCGTTATACCTCACTCTTTCTGCTAAAGTATGTTTAGTAATTTCAACTATTTATTCTACGGTCTTTGTGATTCAGAGATCATTCTTAAGGAATTGGGACAAAATCTAAGCTTTAGTGTAAAGAGCGAGGTATCGACGAGGGTTGAACCCCCTCATATATGCAATAAAAACATACGAATATACAAGTTCGTTACGTAAGTTAATTCGTAAGTTAAGTATATTTTTTAAATGAGAACGTTTGTAAAAAATTAAAAGTTCTAGTTGCTTTTTTAAGTAATCAAAAACTTGGAGGGCAACTAGGTCTCCTCCCTCGCTCCTTTTTTCTCAAAATCTTCCGATTAATTAAAATTAATTGATATGCAAATTTTGTTTTAATTATTTATGTGCGGAGAGCCAAGATAAAAACATGCATTAATTCAAAAACACCCAGAAATTAAATATAAAAAAACAAGTTTTTTTTAAATCAAAGTAAGGAGCAACATCAAAACTTAAAACGAACATAAATTACTCCGTATATGAAAGGGGCTTTTTCTCCTCAACGCCCCGCTCTTTACGCTAAAGTTTCTTACTGTTTTAATAAGTAGAGTTAAGAGAAAGAGTCAAACTTTAGCGTAAAGAGCGACGCGTTGAGGAGGAAAAGCCCCTTTCATATACGGAGTAATTTCTGTTCGTTTTAAGTTTTAATGTTGCTCCTTACTTTCATTTAAAAAAAAACTTGTTTTTTATTTATTTAATCTCTATCAAAGAAACGTGGCATTGCAACCCTTGTCAGATCATGCGCAATTGAAACACAATAATCGCAGGCCAGTGACTCAATTTCGGTTGCTTTACTCAGATAGCCTGTATATTCAAAGTAACTTTTATATGTACTTTATCTCTTTTAAAACCCATGAAGTGAATCAAGTCCAGGTGGATCCAAATAAATATAATATGTGTACTGCTCGATTAAAAGGTATGCTGTCAGTTGATACAGAAATCGCTTGATGATTAGTTTGTGTGAGTTGCTTATGCTAAATTTGCTTTTTGTTGGGTATAGGTCTAGCTGTTTAACTGGTTTACGAGTGTGATAGAGGTTTCTCGCAATGAAAAGCAGAACTTACTTTTTTGTCCTTTCCTCTGTCGGTAATATTATCCTGACCTTCCTTTTTTGGAAGGGAGGGGGAGGTACTCGTTGCGATTCGGCGATAAAATGCAAAGCTCAAACCCAACTTTTACTTTTGAAAACAAATGTAGTATTACAGTGGAAAACATTGATTAACATTACCAAAATATGGTACCAAAAGAGGTAAATATAGCCTCAAGGATATTATAGATTTGCTTAGGAGGGCAGATCGCAGATGTATTTCAAAGTGTTTGGTCAATTCTGTAACCCCTTCGCATTGAGCTTTGAAAAATCATTATTGGTGCTGCCAAAGGCTTGAGGGTAGAACGAATGCCCTAAAAAATCTCGAGAATTTATTTCAACTCAGAATCGAGCATTTTGTCTGAGGAACATTGGCAAAACAAAGTTTCCCCTTTTGCTTTTCCGGTAGTAAAGCAATATAATAGACAGTGAGAAATATGATAAAAAAAATTATAGAGAAATCTCGAAGAAGATTGCTGTAGTTTATCAACAGTTGGACAATGCCAGGATATTAGTGCCACAAGATTGCCTCAATAACCCCAACAATTGCTAATTCTTGGGATTGAGATGCAAGGAGGCTTTAGGGAAACGGTGATAAATACAAATAGCATAAAAAAAACTTCAGAAGAAGTCCTAAGTAACTTTAGGATCTTCTTGATATTAGTTAGAAAGATAAAGCTCTCTGTTGCATAAACACCGTATAATTAATAGGAAACTAATGTAGACCGGTTAGTTAGAGATTTGCCTTCAGTATACCTTATGTACCTTCACACATGGGTTAGGAAGATTCTTCCGTCCATTGTCTGTTTTACTAGCCATTCTTCCGCAAGAATGATGTGCAAAATAGGATCTTTCAGTGCAAGACTGCATATTGTTGCAATTGTTGGACATCTTCGACAGAGAAAAATTGGCCTTTAATGAGTCAATATTTTCTCAAGAAGGCTTCATATATCCGCTGCCAACTTGTAAAAATCTTTCTTACCCATAACCCTAGAAAAATATAAAATTTATTTTTTTACTAAGAGTACTTTAAGCTATCAAATAAACTTTATTATAGGGTCGTAAGCCATCTTAAAAGAAATGACCCAATCGTGTTTTTCTTACAGAGTACTTTGACTACGATAGATTTTTCCATGACCAAATCGCGAGAAAAAAGCAGGATCATTCCTATAGAATATTCAAGAGAGTTCTCAGAGAGGCACATAACTTTCCACATGCTCGAGAGTATACCTGGGGGGAACGACCAATCACCGTTTGGTGTTCTAATGACTATCTGGGAGTCTCTTGCCATGAACGAGTCAAAGGCGCTGCCAAGTAAGTACAGCTTCCTAAAATCCAACCAAATTATGTATAGGTGTTCGGCATACTGTGTTTTTTAGTCAGCTTCTCAATAACTATGCATCGGAACAAAAAATGAATATTGTTCAATATTGATCGGGTCAGTGGCATAACATTATCCTGTTAAAATAGGGTAGTTGTGTTGAGTGTTTTTTATTATTATTTTAAAAATGCCTCTATAAAAAGTTCCAAGCACTCAACGATTAGATGAGCAAAGAAATTTAACAAAAATAAGCTTGCAAAGGTCAAAAGATCGGATACAATACGTAATCGTAACAATACGTAATCGATAACAAAAAAAAAACTGTTCATCATAAGATTGTACGAGGCGCTCATGCCCCATTAAGGGGGTATTCGGGAACGACTTCGAAATAACAAATAGTAATCCCTATAAAATCTTGTATACTTTTTTAACATTATTTTGTTAAAATATTTGCAGTTTTGTTGATTTTTTTTTTTTTTTTTTTTTTTTAATGTCTCTATAAAAGGTTGCAAATACTCAACGAATAGGTAAGCAAAGAAATTCAACAAAAATAAGCTTGTAAAGGTCAAAAGATTGGATGAAGTAATCGATAACAAAAAAATCTGTCTAATTCCTATGGACTTAGAAAACGTGGATTCCTTGTTATCGGAGTACCGGGAACGAAATTGAGATTCTTATTAATTACCCTTGTAGAAGGCAGTGCCTTAGGAATATATCCCTGAAAAAAACATGTTTTGCCTCTAAACATTGTTTTGGAGAAATTTAGAAAGTTTTTTGGAAGAATTATACGCATTTTTGAAGGCATGTGACTCTGCCCTAAACAGTTTTTATGGCACCTGGTCTCTACCAAGTGACATATAGCGATAGCAAATTCTGTCGGTCGGTCGGTCTGTCTGTCTGTCTGTCTTTCCCGATTTTGCTAGTTTATGCACTTCCAGGTAAGCTAGGACGATGAAATTTTAGAAAAAATGTGGTATTTTTAACTTACGAAGGAGTGGTGGGATCTCAATGAAATTTCATATTTAGAAGGACCTCGTAACTCAGATCTCTTATTTTAAATTCCGATCGGATCCAGTGTCATTGGGGGGAGGGCCGGAAATCTAGGGGAATCGCGTAAAGCGGAGAGATCAGGATGAAACTTGGGAAGAATAAGCACAAGTCCAAGATACGTGACTGACATAACCGGACCGAATCTGGTCTCTTTGGTAAGGTTGGGGGGGGGGGGGATAATTAGGAAAATTTAAACAAATGAGGTACGTGTAACTTACTTGTAACTTACAGATCTTAAGAAATTTGATATTTAGAAGGATCTTGTGCTTTAGAACTCTCATTTTAAATCCCGACCAGATCCGGTGACGTTGAGGGGAGTTGGAGGGGGAAACCGGAATTCTTGGAAAACGTGAAAATCGAGGTATCTTACGAATGGGTGATCGGATCTTAATGAAAGTTGATATACACAAGAATTTTATGTCTCAGATGCTCTATTTTCAATTTGAATCGGATCTGGGGACATAGAGAGTTGGGGGGGGGGAAACAGAAATCTTGGAAACCGGAAATCTTGGAACACGCTTAGAATGGAGAGATCGGATGAAACTTGATGGGAAGAATAAGCACAAGTTATAGATACGTGATTGGCATAATCGGAACGGATCCGTGCGCTTTGGAGGAGCTGGGGGTTGTTAATTTGGAAAAATTAAAAAAATTGAGGTATTTTTATCTTGAGAACGGGGGACCAATTCTTAATGAAATTTGATATTTACAAGGAACTCATGTCTCAGAGCTCTTGTTTCAAATCCCGACCAGATCTGTTGACATTGGGGGGAGTAAGAGGGGGAAAGGGAATTCTTGGAAAACGCTTAGAGTGGAGAGATCGGGATAAAACTTGCTGGGTAGAATAAGCAAATTTCCGAGATACGTGATTGACGTAGCCGGACTGGATCCGCTCTCTTTGGGGGAGTTAGGGGGTGGGGTTCAGTGCTTTGGCAAGTTTGGTGCTTCTGGGCGTGCTAGGACGATCAAAATTGGTAGGCGTATCAGGAAGCTACAAATTGACTTGATAAAGCCATTTTCCCCGATTCGACCATCTGGGGGGGGGGGGGCTGAAGGGAGAGGAAAAATTGAGGTATTTTTAACTTACGAGTGGGTTATCGGATCTTAATGAATTTTAATATTAAGAAGGACCTCGTGACTCAGAGCTCTTATTTAAGTCCTGACCGGCATTAAGCCTTTTATTTTCCTTTTAAATCAATCTATTGATTCTTAGAATTTTGCTAGAGCTCATACGATATGAGCTCTTGGCTCTTCCGACCTTGTCACAAGTGCCATATGAGCTCTTAGCTCTTGTTTTTCAGAATATTTAACTCACTTTGGCTTGTGAAATCTTATTCTTGATGAATTCCATTGTTAATTTACTTTGAGATTTGAGTGCTTAGAGCTTTTATACGAACTTCTATACGAAAATTTTCCCACGAACAACTTATCAGACGCAATTTTTCAGACAATTTTTCTTTGTTTGTTTCATGTCTGGTACATCTGTTCGGTTGCTTTTATGCTCAATTTTCTTGATCAAAATTTAATCAATTGGGATTTTTTTTTTTTACATGTGTGTATTTGTTTAGTTTTGTTAGTTAATTTTGTGTCAGGTAACTCTTAACATACGGATGTTTGTGTCAAATGGCGTTGTTAACCCATTATAATTAAGCAAAACATCTTCCTCTTTTTGTTTATCTCTTCTTTTTATTGTTAATATGTTTGTTATCGTAATAGAGATTGTATTTGAGCTTTAAGCTGATAGTTTCTTCTCTTTATTTTTATCTTTTCACTTTATATATATATTTTTTTAGGGCGGCTATTGATATGCATGGTACTGGATCCGGTGGAACCCGTAATATTTCCGGCAACACTTTGCTCCATGAAGACCTTGAAAAAGAGCTAGCTTCAGTTCATGACAAAGAGAGTGCTCTCCTCTTTACTTCCTGCTATGTTGCCAATGACACAACCTTGTTTACCCTTGCCAAGTATGTATTTAAATATAATTCTAGTTGTAAAGGGTTTTTTTCCTGTTGTCCTTATGCAGAGAGAAAAGAAATTATCAATTAAAAATCAACTGAACTAAATCCACTTTTCTATTTTCCTTGTCTTTGAAAAAATAAAAAAATTGCTTGATTTTGCTTCAAAAAAGTCTCTTTGAAATAAAAAAAAAGATGCCTTGTAACTTTTTCACTGAGACTTCTTGACACTGTTTGTATAATCCTGAGAGTAGGTCCTCTCTACGATGTCCTATTTGGTTTTGAATAGTCTTGGTCGCTTTGAGAATTTTGGCTCTAGTTGGAGTGTCCAAATCAACATAATAGGGTTCCTTTGTAACGCTAAGGAGGAAAGTATCGGGGGCTGGTGATGAACACAAAAGTGTTGCTAGTTTGGGATTCCCGGTAGGCCTGACCCAATAATGGGCTTCCTGTTCTGACCCGAAATAATTTCGACATACAACAGGAAATAATGCAATTTTGTTTTTATCATTGAAAATAGAGGTGTGTCTCATGGCGACGTATTATTTTTATCAATATTAATGAGCGTTGCCATTGATATATGAAATTGTGTTACAATAAAAAAGAATGTTACTAGTTATCAATTGGTACCAAACAAGAGATTTTTCTTTAATCAAAGTCTTTGTGTAATTTTGTATGAAGAAATGGATTTATATTGATTGAAAATCAAAAGAAAAAATATTCGAAAAGATTTGAAGCAGTGTTAATTATATCAGAATGGCGTATGTAATAATATATTCACCTATGTAGCTATTCTTATCCGTAACACTCAGCTTTGAAAACTTTCGCGTGATATTATATATCGGGTACCTAAAACCAAGAGACTTTCTCCTGTTGTACGGTCAGTAAGTTTTATTTAACAGAATGGTGGCGAATGTTCTGCGTAGTTTTGTTAAGTCTACCCTGTTTTTTTCCCATGGCTGATGGATCAGATTTTTCCTTTTGGGGGTGGGGAAGGGTGAGGAAAGAGGACTTCAATTTTTGTGTGGGGGGGGATATTTTCTGGTCCTCAAAAAGAGTATACTCTACGGTTTTTTCTCTTTTCTTATCACTGTCTTTCGACAGACTCTGCTCCTAGTCTGTAATATCCAATCAGGGGATAATTCAATGTTAATGTTCAAGTTGTACTATGTTAGATTATGTAATAATGCAACTAATGATCGTAATAACATTATTTACTTGATTCTGATCCACCAAATATTTTTGTTTGAAGCTAGAATTTTTCAGTGTATGTTGAGGAGATGTTGAAGACTGGTCAGAGGGTAAGCAGCTCGTCATCTCTTTTTAGATGTCCTGTCTTCTAGATAAATTGAAAATTTTGAAAACGTCATTTTGTTCAAGAAAGTCCAAAGATCTTATAACTACTGAAACTCTAATAACTGAAAGTCTAATAACTGAAACTGAGAATTGGTTAATTTTACAGCATTTGCTTTTCATCGAACTCAGTGAGAACCCAACTTTAGATGTGGCCTTGTCGCTCATCTTCCATTTACCACCTCAGGAGCTAAATTACCAGGCTAAATATGCAAAGTCGCTGTTGACCAGTGGAAATGAGTTAGCATTCCAAGTGTGCTATAGGGGCAAGGTAGGAGGGGGGTATATAACCAATGCAATACCGGTATGTAGATCTATAAAAATGAAATCTGGCTTTAAAAGTTTGCCATGTTTAACCACATTTTTTCTCTTTTAATTCAAGAGCACTGCCGGGATGTCACATATTCTCAGATGAGGGGAATCATGCCTCAATGATTCAAGGTATAAAAAATAGTGGCGTTCCTAAGCACATTTTCAAACACAACGATCCTGTACATCTTGAACAACTGCTTTCAAAAGTAAGCTTGTGTCTTTTTTTTCCTTCTCTAAGAGTCTTAGTTTTTTTCCTATCATGTAGATATTCGCTTATTTAATGCAAACTTCAAGGCTGTGATGTGCCTGTGCCACTGACAAAATGGCTTAAGCCTTTTTTCAAAGGAGCCCTGAATTTGCCTGGAAGGGGGGGGGGTCTATTTGATCCTTCATCTAGGCTACATGTCTCGAATCATGTGTTTTTTTTAAGATTTTGAACTTGTATCATGTTCCGTCCTGTGTGAATTATCTTACGTCTAATGCTAAATTTGTTTTTTTTTTTTTTTTTTTTTTTTTTTTTTTTTTTTTTTTTTTTTTTTTTTTTTTTGGTTGGGCTTCTTTCCAGCTTTAGTTACTATGGCCCAGTTTCCCTCTAAGCTCTTTTTTTTCTAAATTCATGGCGCGAGGTACTTTCTAGTATGTGATTTACCGTTCGTCTTTACATCGCTCCATCACAAGGTCTGATGAATTGCAACCAGGTGAAAGACGCCTTGTTGGGTGGTTAGCCCAGCAAAGACTGGGTGGTCTCCAAAAGACAGTGTATTCTTTGGAGGGGAACGGAATCGAATCACCTTCTACCCATCCTCAGCATTGGAGGTGGTGCCTTGGCAAAGGCTTTACTTACGCGCGTTTGGAGCGGAGTATTTTCATGAAACTCATCCAGCTTATTTTTATTCTGAAGATTAGTGAAAAATAAGCCGTGTCGTTCACCTTATCATTGTGTATAAAGTCTTGTCCATTACAACAGACGATCACTCATATGAGCTATGTAGGAACCAAATAAAGGAAGCCCTTTTTCTTTTTCTTCGTTCCTTTTTTTATGTCGAAATACCATCTAACTCTTGTCTTTTTATGTTAAAAATATATTTCTTGAAAGTGAAGACTAATCTAAGATGAAAGGCTAGTAAAATAAATGCTGGTCATTTAATCCTAAATAGCCCTAACAAGAGTTAATTTGGTTAACTCTAAGTCCAAAAACACTTCATGTCATCTTTTAACTGTGATAACTATTTTAACACGTTTTATTCGTGTGTTGGTGTTAAAGGGCATTTTTTTAAGTTTTTCTTTAACATTCACCATGGATTCCAAGCATTGAAGTTTTCATTTATTGTCAATTTATGCCACTAATGGTAAAATTCCTGTTTGCCACTTAGGGCCCTTATTTGTAATGCAATCAATTAGGTTTATCGCTTCTAGCGACAAAACTGATTGATTAGGTTTTCAATTACGGTTGCATGAACTTGAATACATTAGTTTTTTCTCTAGTAATATTTGTTACTTTTCGCGTTTCTAGTGATTTAGCACTTTTTTTGTTTCCAGTTTTGCTTTAGTAGCAATCCTATCCCAAATCCTGTATATATTAAATATTTCCATATTTCCTTTCTTTCTACTTATCATGCAATGTGTCTTAATAAATGTTGGAGTTAATCTCTCAATTATATTGTCAGTAATTGTTACCACCTTTATGTGTAGAAATTTTTTTACCATTATTCTTGACATCTCAACATTTTCACATCCTAGTGATTTGTATAGCATCATTTTTTTTCCGTAAGCCGTCGGTTGTAAGCCAAAAAAATACTTATCTTTTCCGTATTCACCATAACCTGTCTAACTTTTGCTGGTTAATTGTAATTTCCATTATAACATTATGTATTTTCATTGTTTCTTGTTTTTAGTTTTTTCTTTCATTTTTTTTCAGTTTTCAGTTTTGTCATTGTTTCAGTTTTTTCTTTTTTTAGTAATATGGATAGACAGTCTGTGTAATATAGGTCTGTGCATTGTCTTTGAGTATTTAAGGATAGGGTTTTATGGGTTTGAAAAATCTCTTCGTCTATCTCCATTGAAAGGGACTACGCCCGTCTAGCATGTAAGTAGCAAAAATCATAGTTTCCTTTCTTGTTATATCTTATTTCAGAGTTAATAGAAGATATGACATAATAAGGAAAACCTTGCAAAAAGTGCATTATTGGGACAGATGTTAGTCTTATTTTTAGTTTATTTATAATTGCTTAGTTTTGCTATATTGAGAAATATTGTCAAGTTCTCAGTTTCAATGAATATAAAAAGAAGCATTAACGGAGTAAACTCATTCTGATTAATCACTATTTTATCCTAATGCAAAATATCATTTAATGCATCTTCATTGGGGCCCATTCGCAATTGAATTTACTAGCAATGAGATTCAGCCCATTTCGAAAACCGTTTTTATGTTACTTGGTATCTACCAAATGACATATACCGATCGCAAATTCAGTCGGTCTGTCTGTCCCAGTTTTGCTACTTTAGGCACTTCCAGGTAAGCTAGGACGATGAAATTTGGCAGGCTTATCAGGGACCAGACCAGATTAAATAGAAATTGTTGTTTCCCCGATTCGACCATCTGGGGAGGGGAGTGGGGGGACGGTTAAATCGGAAAAATTAGAAAAAAGGAGGTATTTTTAACTTACGAACTGGTGATCGGATATTAATGAAATTTGATGTTTGGAAGGATATCGTGTCTTAGAACTCTTATTTTAAATCCCGACCGGATCAGGTGACATTGAGGGGAGTTGGGGTCGGGAAACGTAAAATCCTGGAAAATGCTTAGAGTGGAGGGATCGGGATGAAACTTGGTGGGAAAAATAATCACAAGTCCTAGATACGTGATTGAAATAACCGGAACGGATCCGCTCTCTTTGGGGGAGTAGGGGGGAGGGTTAATTCTGAAAAAATAGAAAAAATGAGGTATTTTTAACTTACGAAGGAGTGATCGGATTTTAATGAAATTTGATGTCTGGAAGGATATCGTGTCTTAGAGCTCTTATTTTAAATCTCGACCGGATCTGGTGACATTGGGGGTATTTGGGGGATGGACAACCTTAAATCTCGGAAAACGCTTAGAGTGGAGGGATCGGGATGAAACTCGGTGGAAAAAAAAGCACAAGTTCTACATAAGTGATTAACATAACCGGAACAGACACGCTCTCTTTGGGGGAGTTGGGGGGGAAGGGTTAATTCTAAAAAAAATTGAAAAAATGAGGTATTTTTAACTCACGAAGAAGTGATTGGATCTTTATGGCATTCCATATTTAGAAGGATCTCGTAACTCAGATCTCTTATTTTAAATCCCGACCGGATCCAGTGTCTTTGGGGAGGGGGATCGGAAAGCTTTGAAAACGCTTAAAGCGGAGTGAGAAACTTAATGGGAAGAATAAGCACAAGTCCAAGATAAGTGACTGACATAACTGGACCGGATCCGCTCTCTTTGGTGGAGTTGGGGGGGAGTAATTCTGAAAAATTAGAAAAAATTAGGTATTTGTAACTTAGGAATGGGTGATCAGATCTTAATGAAATTTGATATTTAAAAGGATCTTGTGTTTTAGAACTCTAATTTTAAATCCGGACTAGATTCAGTGACATTGGGGGGAGTTGGAGGGGGAAACCAGAAATCTTGGAAACCGGAAATCTTGGAAAACACTTAGATTTGAGAGATCGTGATGAAACTGAATCGGAAGAATAAGCACAAATTATAGATACGTGATTGACATAATTGGAACGGATCCTTTCTCTTTGCGGGATCAGGGGGTTGTTAATTTGGAAAAATTAGAAAAATTGAGGTATTTTTAACTTAAGAATGGGTGACCGGATCTGAATGAAATTTGATAATTAGAAGGAACTCATGTCTCAGAGCTCTTATTTCAAATCCCGACCAGATCTGTTGATATTGGGGGGAGTTGGAGGGGGAAACCGGAAATCTTAGAAATCGCTTGTAAGTGTTGTAGTTTCGTGAGTAACGTAACCGGACCGGACCCGCTCTCTTTGGGGGAGTTAGGGAGTTGGGTTTAGTGTTTTGGCGAGTTTGGTGCTTCTGGACGTGCTAGGACGATGAAAATTGGTAGGCGTGTCAGGGAGCTGCACAAATTGACTTGATAAAGTCGTTTTCCCCGATTCGACCATCTGAGGGGCTGAAGGGAGAGGAAAAATTAGAAAAATTGAGATATTTTTAACTTACGAGTGGGTGATCGGATCTTAATGAATTTTGATATTTAGAAGGACCTCGTGACTCAGAGCTCTTATTTTATATCCCGACCGGAATTAGGCCTTCGATTTTCATTTTAAAGCAATCTATTGATTCTTAGAATTTTGCTAGAGCTCATACCATATGAGCTCTTGGCTCTTCCGACCTCGTCACAAGTGCCATATGAGCTCTTAGCTCTTGTTAGCTGATACTGATGACCTAGTCTAGACTAAATTTGAAACCAACCATGGCTGTAACTTCTTATCTTTATAAGAAGGGAACCTCAATTCAATTCCCTCTCTTTGTTATGATAGGGCAAACCAATCAGACTATTTTGAGAATCTTCTTTTTTGTTAGCCGTTATTTGTTCAATTCAATTGAAATTTGGTTTTAGATAGATTCTCTTCTGTATGTCAGTTAGACATCATTGTAAACGGGTTCAGATTCAGCTGGTTTTAAAATTTGCCATTGCCTGAATTTTTGAATTAGTAAAGGTTAATTATGAATATGCCATTTGTTTGCTGTGTTTTTCTCTAAAAGACTCGATGTTGATTTGTAGAATCGTCTTAAGTAATTGGGTCATGTACATTCTAGGTGGATCGTAATATCCCAAAAATAGTTGCATTCGAAACAGTACATTCTATGACTGGTGCTATATGCCCTCTGGAAGAGCTTTGTGATGTTGCTCACAAATACGGGGCTATCACTTTCGTAGACGAAGTTCACGCTGTAGGTCTTTATGGTGAACGAGGTGCAGGTATTGGGGAGCGAGATGGTGTTGCTGACAAGATTGATATTGTTTCTGGTACTCTTGGTAAGTGTTTATGTGAAAATATGATTTGGGGTTTTCTTCTCCTCCCTTTCTGTCTTTTTCTTTTCTTGGCTGTGAACCGTTGGTTTTTGGGATATCTTATATCATAATCTGTTTCTTTTTTTCCACTTGGTCTAAAAAAAAGACAAAACTTGTTCTGAAGTCAATCTTTCGCCGAACAAGATTCTTTTTTGAAGATCGATGATCAAATTTGTAAACTTCCTGTTAAAAATTATAAACTTTCATTTCCTTCTGCTCTCCTGGTGAAAGATAAACGCAGTACTACTAGGAATTTATAACAAAAGTTCCATATCCCTGCTAAGTTCATAGAATTTTTTGGTCAATGTTGATATTACCTGAACAATTGTTTTGGGTCATGAAACTATTATTAATAGATGCATTTTCACTTTCTAAACATCTTTTCTCTCTTGCAAAACAACCGCAAACTCACCGTTATGGAGTTATTGTGTATTTGCACATTAGGGGGGGGGGTAAAGCATAGCATATATTAAATACAGCAACGGTTAGTTTACATATTTAATATATACTATGATTTACCCCCCCACCCCCCCAATGTGCAAATATATAGCCCAAATTTGTTTCTAAACTATTACAGATTCGCGATTTCAAATATCCGATCAACGAAAACGGAAATGATTGCAATTCTATATGTGTAAATACAAGAATATTTGGGCCGGAATAACTCCATAACGGTGAGTTTGCGGTAGTTTTGCAAGAGAGAAAAGATGTTCAAAAAGCCAAAATGCATCTATTAACAATAGTTTCATGACCCTAAACAATTGTTCAGGTAATATCAACATTGACTTTTTTTTTATGCGTATCATGTTATACTGAGTGTAAAGCTAAAAAACGGACATTTTATGTTTTGCTACAACTGTCTGTGTCGGTAATCGTTGGGGAAGAGAGTTTTTCTAACAAGGGTTAAAACAACTCTGTAGCTCTGTAACAGCACAAGCACCGTATGTGTCATTTAAAAACTGAATGAAACTGAATCTAGGCTTCTAGGAAAGTAAAAATCATTAACTGTAATACCATTTTCAAGACGGCCTTTCTGCTTTTTTTATTTATATTAGTTTTTGCTACAAAAGTTTGTGTGACTAAACATTCGAAGCCTTTTTTTATACTTTTCCTTCGTTTGAGGTATGGGATGCTTGTTTTGTTAAACTTCTACAAGATTTAAACGAATAAGTTTTTGCGTACGTGCCGTTATGCAACTTATCATGCCAACATAGCATGATGTCTATCTTTTCACATTTCTGCTACACGTGACATGCTGCATGTGATATGTCAAACATTCTGGTTACGTTTATCAAGAAAGACTCATTACTTGTTTCACGAATTACAACTTCTTCGTAAACTAGTGTCAATGCAGAATCATTATCTGGTCTGTTGCTGGTTGAAATCAGATTCTAATCGGGACTTGAAGGGAGAGAATGATCCTTTTTTTTCCTTGAAAGATTCACAGGGATGGTTTAGATTCACTTCTAATTTAGAACTACAACTTTCCAACTATAAGATGCGTGTTTGAGTCATTCTTATGCCTTTATGTATACTTTTGTTTCACAGATGCGATAAACCTGAGTGAAAAAGAAACGCCGGAGGAAGGGGGAGGAGGGTCGTCCCTTGGATACGCCATTGGTTGAAATGGTACGAAGATTTAGGAGGGGAACAAAGTTATTAGGTTCAAAAAAGTATTTAGTTTCTGATGATAGTTATGCTCGGCAATTCTGTTTTTTTCTAATGATACATAATCTTGCTTATGAACTACGTATAATGTATTAGATTCGGCATGGTAATTACTAATGCCCTCAGCCAAAAACATATGCAGGAGATTAAAGACTTTTTGAAGGGGTAGCTTAAGGTGTATCGATCTTGGGAGGATGGAACTATCTCCTCTTATCCTTCTATGTTGGTTTGGAATTGGACATAGGTTTACACATGGAGACAAGGTGGGAGGAATACCCATAAGACTGGTCTGGAGAACTTATCCCTGGACAATCTGGAAATTTGAATACAAAATGTTTATTGGCTATTTCGTGTTGTTCTCCTTTTCAGTTACTTTGTTCAGAAAATACTGCGAATCGAGGAGAAACAATCTCTGAAGCCAACTTTGGCTTCCAAAGTATTAGTTCCAATAATGAAAGAGTAAAGGTGTTTGGATCGGAGCCAATATTCTTTATTTGTTTGCTGGTGATCATTGAGACATTGGAGCATCTTTATTGCTCTCTGAAGCCAACTTTGGCTTCCAAAGTTATTAGTTCCAATAATGAAAGAGTAAAGGTGTTTGGATCGGAGCCAATATTCTTTATTTGTTTGCTGGTGATCATTGAGACATTGGAGCATCTTTATTGCTTGTTATACTAAACCTTATGCCTCATAGAGCGCGAGACATTGTCTCTCAAATCGACAGAGGCTAAGGATGTTAGCGCTTTCAATTAGAAATCCGTTCGTCTCCAATGTCGTCAGGGAAATATGACTCATATGCTCTATACGTGTCATGCAACACCCTCAGGATTCTATTGCAAAATAATGCCGTAAATGCAGTCTTCTACTAATTGTAAAGAAAAAGTGACAAGGTGTCCATAGACAGGAAAACTTGCTCTTTACAGGGAAGCCTAATGTGGAAATGATTCAAAAATCCAGAAAAGACGGGTGAGGCAGGGACGGGCAGTAGCTGGGGATCATTTGGATCACTAGAGTTGATCGTTGTGCATACTTGCCAGTAGCTCTCGCACGTCATGACGTACCAGAGGAGGCTTGGACCGTGAATATTTGGCACTCGATAATTTGAGTCTCTCGATAATTAGAATCTGTCGATAATTAGAACTTTTTTGCGGTCCCGTGAAAAACACTTGATAGTTGAATTTGTAACGAGGGCATCTTGCTTGGCAATACTCTATAAAAATATATAAGTTCTGCTAGATAGCATTGATGGAATTGAGAAAGTGAAAATAACAGTTTTGAGCTCTGTAATTACGATTGATAAAGCCTGGAAAATGTCAGTTCTACCACTATACATAACTGCTTCAATAAAAGTGGGTTTGGTGAGGGAAGAGAAAACCCCGCACGGTTATCAGAGTCGCGATATTTAACGGGATTCATCCAGGGGTGGCTCGAAGGACCAAAGCCTGGGGGGAGATCCCATCACTTAAACAATTAAGTCAGATTATAACCTAGTTCAAACTATGCGATTCTTGAAAATTTATTATAATTAACCTTCTATCATTTATACTTATCTACAAGACAAACAAGAAGCTAAAACAGAATACATTATGCGTAACTAAGGATAGCTCTGTTTGTATTCTTCTGTTCTTCAAAGTGGACCACCGCTGGACAATGTTGTTTATGTCAATGGCATCGGTGAGGTTTTTCTCATTAGTTAACAACATAAGGATTTTAGTCAAAAATCAACCATGGCAGTTCTCAGCAAATTCTTAAATAAACTTGAGCTCGCTAAATGTTCTTTCGGGAGCTGTTGCAGCTAATTTGCAAAGGCAATTGGCTTGCTTAAGCTGGTGTTGCCTGTAATTTCCTTCACCTACGTCTTCTCTGAAGCAAGTAGTGCATTGGCAAAAATGAAACAGAAATGGCTCTACTTGAAAAGCAGTAAAAAAGCATTTGGATGTCTATTTTGGTTTGGAAAAAAACGTTGCTAGCTCAATATCTCCAACTGGTACCGTTTTTTTAAGGAAGTTAAAGATATGATCAAAATGGCTGAAAATTGTCAAGGCAAGCTCTGAGATTAACTCCCATCATTGTAGTCAACCTTTCGAGAAGGATTCTAAAATGTTATTTATAGAACTGATAACTTGAGGTTTCGGCTCGACTCTGATCTTGGCTGTCAAAACGAGACGGTCTGAGTCGCCAACGATAATTTCTGCTGAGATCTGCCTCTGGATAGACTTCTCTCATTCTGGCAAACCCTTTTGCACTGACAATGAAATTGTTCATTTCATCCTCCGATATTCTTTCGAAAAGTTTCTTCATAGCTTCAATTATCTCGATTGCGTCGATGATGTTGATCTCCTCTTCTTCAAGTTTTTCCACTGCTATCTTGATCTTGTACATGATTTTTTTTTTTTTTTTTTCATAAAGATGAGGCAAGCGATCAATTCAAAGTTTGGAATCCTTTCAAGAAGGCCACTAGCTTGTGCATTCGACTTCACATCGGTGTTCTTTATCTGTTTTGTTTCGCCAATGGCTGAAACTATTGCTTCAAACCAAGTAACTTCTGCTTGTATGGTTTCAACCCTTGCAGTTTACCGAGTCCATGATAAATCTTAGAGATTAAGGCAGTTTTCAATCGAAGAGTTTTTCTTTAAGGGTGGCAAAATGCTTTTAGATGAAGAGAAATACACGTATATTTTGTCAAGGATGCTGAAAAGCTAAACTAAACCAAGAGATGAATTGTCACTATGTTAAGTCTGTGGGCCTGTCAGGAAATATAGGGCACACAACGATCAAAAAGTTCACATATTTCCTTCCGAGGTGGTATTGCGGATTACACTCGCAAGCTTATCAGAATGTGAAGCATCGGGTATCATATCACAGATTAAAATTCTGAATTCAAAATCCTTTCTTCGCCTTTTCTTTACTCTTCATTTTGTGCCTTTGCCGTGGACCGGCTTCCACCCAAGCTTTTTTGAATTGGTTGCTCCTGGGACCATTGGAGAAAAGGAAACATAAGATGAAGACAGCAGCTTTCTCGACATTTTATTCTAAGAACTGGTAATCCTCATATTATCCCGGATAAAAACGCTACTGTTTCATTTTTTATATTGAAGGATCAACTGGGAGACGCTCGGCTTTGGTTGATTAAGACCATACGAAATAGGGGGCTTTCTTTGGTTTACGCTAGAGATTGGCTTCCTTATTCCTGGATTCTTGTGAATAATACTTTCAAAATCGTCACTGCAACTTTCGACAAAACCTCCACTAATTGTTGAAATATTAACAAGTTCTTCAGTGAAATTGACTGTTAACTCTTTACATAGCTCCAACACAGAAGATGATGTAACATTGTATTTCCACCAAGATATCTCTTGCATTCAACGTAAAATGTTCTCAGACAGTCTTAACAATGTCATTGGAACCAACAACTATAATGATATAATGTATTCGAGCTTGGTAAAAAATGTGAATTTACCTTGTTTGGGAACGTCTTGCCCTATATTTGACTTTTTATCGTAATCTGTGTTGACCGATGGAATGTCATTAAAATTACCGTTAAGAGTCGGAGGCATATTTGGAATAATTTCTTGTCTAATTTCTGTTCATTAGACGTTTAAACATTGCTCATTACTTTCGCAACAGGCAAAAACTTACCCCCCGACTTGAATGAGCTATCACAGAGTCTTCAAAAGCACTCCTGTCCTAGAAAAAAAAATTCTGGGTACACAGCCAAGTCTTGCTTGTTGTTCTCAAGCGTTGTATCCCTTTCAGCCTCGTATTGTAATCTAGTTTTGTTTTTTTTTTTTTTCACTATTCTGTATACACTTGCTTTGAAATGGTCTCCTGGGGCTTCTTGTCTTTGAATTCTCCACTCGTGAAATTTTCTTTCCACTCGTAGTCAAAATGTGACCGACAATCCGACAACATGCGAGCATAAACATATTTTTAAGGCCAGTTGCTAGGTTACCAGACCAGTCCCTTTAAATCCGGTTTAATTTAAACGACTCTGTTTAAATCTGAGATTATTTAAAAGAAGAAAAAACGACTCTATTCTATTTACATGCGCATTCAGTTTTTGGTATCTACGGCTGAAGCTAAGCAAGGCTAAAATCAACCATTTCTGCTTAGAAGTCCGAAAATCCCAAAGTCTTTTCAGGAGAATGAAAATACAACATGGACTGTCTCTGACTGAATTGAACTCCTGGGAACTGGATAAGACCAAAATAGACGACTTAAATTACTTCAGAAAAAGTAGGGGCTAGAACTAAACGACCAGACAAAAACAAATCATACCTCATACGCAAGCATAAGCAGGTTTGAAAGGCACGAGTTGCTACCAGTTAGGTCGCTTCAAACCTGATTTAATTTAAACGACTCTATTTGAAAACGGCACACTAAAATGAAGATTAAACGATAAAATAGAACGATTCAGAATTTCGTTTTTACAATTGAATCTGAGTTTTGTCAAAATCAGCCATTTCTTTATCGAGAACTTTGAAAATGCAAAAGTGTTTGCATGAGAAGGAAATAAAACTTAGAGTGTCTCAGAGTTGAACACCTGGCAGTTCAATGCGGTCAAAATAAACGACTTATACGAGTTCGCAAAAAACTCTGGGGTGAGTCACTCCCCCTCCTTCTTCCCTGCTAGTATTTATCTCCCTAGATACAGAGTGGTTACTTCTACCAAACTGTGAAGAGTATACCTTTAAGGATTTTGTTCACATGGACCATGAAACTGCTGTCCGTAGTGTTATAACGGATGCTGAATCGTTGACTTTTCAAGATAAGGGGGGGGGGGATAAAAAATCAACACCTTACGCTCCTACGCTCTCAGAACACAGAAACAAGTGATAATTTCGTTACACCTCTCATCATCATTAAAAATTAATTAGGCAGTGTAAGATGAAAGCCGATTCATAAAAAAAAAAAAAAAATATAGACTACTTTACAAAATAATTTTTGTCGCTCGCATGGTTTTAAAGAATACCACGTCGTTACGCAGATTATCCCGATACATATGCTTCATGAAATGTAATTTCTTCATGAGGAAGAGTTGTACATATATGGGTTACGTATTTTCAATAAAGCACTTTTTTATTTGAAACTCTTCCTTGTTCCTTCTTGATTATTTGGACTCTTGTTATTTTGAAAATTTCGGTAATTTGAACTCCTCCTCGGAATCATAAAATGTAACTGCAGTAGAAAAAGTAATGGTGTTGCTTTCAACAAAATCACTGTTGTCCATCGTAATAATCAAGAATTATTTTTTAAGAGTCTGATTGTTCAAACTGATGCCACAAAATAGAACAAACTTCCTAGCATATCGATTAATTTAAGGGTGAAATATATTTTCTTATTTCAAAATTTCAAAACAGTTTTATTTTCCGTTTTTCTTGCCATAATTGTTCTAATGCCAGTTCCAATTATTTTTATATTTTTTTAATTGCCTTCAGTCGTGCTACAACGCCAGGTTTCTCAATGCAACAGTTACGTCCGAATATCTAAAATTCATTTGAATCGAATATAGTATTTTCTAAAGGTAATCATATTTTTGAATGAAATTCGTAAAAGAAGATTATCTTAAGAGGATTAGGAAAGCTTATTTTGAGCTATAGTTTTATAGAAATTCTCTTTTCCCTGGAGCTTTTTATTGAGGGAGAGGATTTTTTAAATTAGACTTATTACAGTTTTAAATTACCTTAATTCTGGTGTTGGTTTATATATATATATATATATATATATATATATATATATATATATATATATATATATATATATATATATATATATATATATATATATATATATATATATATATATATGCTTTAGTATGTGCTTCTAGATCTATGTATGGCATGTTTTATGTAAAGAAATAGCACCCTTTTGACAAAACAAAACAGATTTTTGTTTCGACTAGCTTATCAGTCTATACTTTTCACTCAGTTGGTTATTTGTAATTTGACTATTTATTCCTTTGTAGTAAAATTATTTGTGATACGGTTAAAAGCAAAAAGTGCATCAACTATTACACAGTTTTTTTTTAACCATTTTTCTATTTTTGATAAATTCCGAGCTACAGCCTATTATCATATTAATTTTGAACCTTTCATTTCTATTCTTACTAATTATTTATTTTCATTTCACAATACGGATTGACGCTTTTGCGTTTTAAAACGAAATAGACAACATCTGTAAGTAATCTATCATCCCAATGATCCCTCTGATGCCCGTGTCTTAACAATAATGACGATATAAGAATGAAGCCAAGTTCAAAATGTTATCTCTTTTCTAAGATTGTAGCAGGTGTTACTTCAACCGATGTCGTGTGCGTACTTTGCACTTCCCAGTAGCTTCCAATGTCATTGAAAACAGATGCTAGATTAGACATTAAAAAAAAAAAAAAATACTAAGGAAGGTCTGGTCTCAAACAGATTAAAACTTTAAGAAAAAAAGTGTGTATATTCATTAGAAGTTTCCTGTTGGTGGATGAGATCTTTAGTAGGGGAAAATTGATTTTAAATGTTCGGAAATTCATTTGCCTTATGATGGTGTAAAAACGTTTACCAAATTCGTCCTGTGCATACCAGTGTTATAGATAATTATCTTTTGGAAACCTTTACTGTAGGTTTTTCAATCTATTTGAAATGATCCTATACACAGTGTATATGTTACCGTGAATGTCCAAAATTGGTGAATGTCGACATTCACCAGTGAATGTCCGAAATATCTTTGATTTAGTCAGCGTTGCCAGTACAACTTTTTCAGTTTTATGCAAGGGTTGGTGGTGACAGATTAGATTTTTAACCCATTTCTGAAATTTGTATCCTAACTTAACTCTAAGTTTTACCATCATAGCTTGCATAAGACTGAAAAAGCTGATTCGCAAAGCAAGTCCCTCCTTATGACTTTTGTGCTAATTCATTTATTACCTCTTACACTTAACTAATTAAAATGCTTCGGGTTGTGGAGGAGGGGAGGCTATTTTCAATTTAAATTTCTTGGAAATTAAACCAGCACTTTTAATATCCTATTTTAAAGTGCTTCTTATCAGTTTTTTTGATAATTTATTTGTTACTTTTTTACATTTACAGAATTAAAATGCTTCGATTGGTAAAGGAGGGGGGTCTTACTTCAAATTATACTTCTTGATAATTTATTCAGTGCTTTCAATATCCTACTTTGAACTGTTTCCTCTAAGAACTTTTGTGCTAATTGGTTTATGCTATGTTTACCCATAATGAATTAAAACGCTTTTATATAGAAGACGGATATGTTTTGATTATTTATTGCCAATTCTGTCGATAGATCTCTTTATTGTAGTTTTGGGTCGTAGCTTTATCTATTTTCAACGTTTTTTCTCTTCTTAAAATAAAGTAGCATGTCTTAAACATCTTATTTTTTTGCTTGGTTTCCTTCTATACACTCGTAATACATTTTTTGAAAAGTATGGATAGAATTAAACCTTCGCTTGAGGTAGTAAAGAATAAGTGCTATCTCCTAGTAAAAAAAGGACCAAAAATCATCTATGTGGCAGAAGCATGTTCCTTTCTATGATTAGAATATTTTATGTTAGTTTCTCCACGATTTATGTATTTATGGTTGAAATAATAGTATAGTAATAATAATATTGAAATCAGTTAAAGATGCTGAATAATTGGTTCAACTAATTTTTATTTCTTATTTTATCGAAAAGACATTTTTCCAAGTATTTGTAATTCAATCCGAATACGTGTTTGATGTCACTTGGCGGATTTGTTTTGATTAGAGAGTTTCTAGAGTCATCTAACGAAGCTAAAAACATTCCCCGACAAATAACATCGGTTTGGGCTCTAAGTTGATTTAATAAGATTTAATATATCTATTTTGCACCGATAACATTTGTTACTTTCTCCTGTCAAAGTTGTTGTAGTTAAAACATTCTTTTCGTGTGACAAAACTTGTAAAATAGTTAGGGAAACCCCCGCCGGTTTGCTAGTGTCTAAATTTATCTGTATGTTAAGAGGTTTTCGAATGTGCTGTGGTTAGCCCATGTAGCAGACAAGAATTGACCAGAAGCTACATTACTCTGTAAGATTGGAATCGAATATTATGCTTATATTCAGCAAATGGGTGGTGATTCTCAAAAGTGTTTAGAGCCCTAGAAAACTTGCTATTCTTACTCTGCACAGTCTCTCTAGGTAAGGCTGCCAGCCCCTGTATAATTGACTGAAACTAAATTTAAAACAGATGTAGCAGTATCGGTTCTGCCTTAAAAATCGATATTGATTACAACTGTAAGTTATAATTTTCAGGAAAACCTATTATTTATTGTCTCTTTGTAATTTTCAGGCAAAGCGTTTGGAAACATTGGTGGGTATGTAGCAAGTTCATCACTCTTCATTGACATGATTCGCAGTTATGGTGCCGGCTTCATTTTTACAACTGCACTTCCGCCTCCTGTTTTGGGTGGCGCTATTGAGGCAGTAAAACTTTTGAGCTCAGATGAAGGTCGAATGCTACGAGCTCAGCATCAGGCCAACGTTCGTTACTTGAGGAACAAATTGAAGTCTGCTGGAATATCTGTAGAGCACACGCCTTCTCATATTATTCCTGTGTTTGTAAGTAACGATGTTTTTTAGGATAATGGTAGGCTTATCTTAGGCGATGGTTAAACGCAAAGTTTGTGGCATTTCCGTTACAGAATAGTTGAAATATTTCCATAAATTTTACTCTTTTTTAACGATAAATGCTAGTGAAGATGTTTTTGACTAACTGATTTTCTAAGACCAGTATCAAATCTTTCTTGCACCAGCAAACCAAGTGAGGAATTTAATTATAATTTGTGCATGAGTTATATAAATGAAAGCTACCTAGGTTTACTTTTTTAGGGAGGAAGGACTTTGTGGAGGCATTAGCCTAATCCTAAAGTTCTGAGTTCAGATTGTTCCTTATTATTATATGAAATATTTCCTAGGAATTTGGAAAAAATAATTGTTTTCTTTGGAGTCTCCAAAGTTTTTGGAGACAACCTACCAGCATTGGTCCAGTAAGAGAGGTATACTTACTCCCGCCCATCACTCGTGTCATTTAACCAAACATTTGGAAAACTATAGATTCTATGATCATCTTAGCTCTATGACTATCTGCCTTAGTTCTTCTGCCCTAGGAATGACGCAAAGACGGATAATAGATAAACTTATCTATTAACAAATGAACTAACATCATTTTTGTACAATCCTAATAAGGGGGGCTAATGCCAAATTTGCCTCTCACTCAGTTGGACTATCTGTCTTGACTTCTCCTACAATTTGCCACGGCTTGACGCCCACGACTATTCGATTTTAATTCAAAATCAACGGACTCGGCCGATTTTGAATTAAAATCGTCCGTTGATTTTGAATTAAAATCGAATAATTTGGGCATCAGGCCATGGCTAATTGTAGAAAAAGCTAAGACAGATAGTCCGATTGAGTGAGAGGCAAATTTAGCATTAATCCCCCTTATTAGGATTGTATAAAAATGATTGTATTGAATTAAAATTGAATAGTTGTGAGCATCAAGCCCACGTGGCTAATTGTAGAAAAAAACAAGACAGAAAGTCTGATTGAGTGAGAGGCAAATTTGGCATTAATTCTCCTTATTTGTATTGTATAAAAATGATTGTATTGAATTAAAATCAAATAGTTGGGGGCATCAAACCCACATGGCTAATTGTAGAAAAAGCCAAGACAGATTAATATCTCAATTGATATACAAAAAGTTCTTTCTTTCATAAGCTTTAATTTTCTCTTACTAACCCTTACCACTTTTTCTTGATTTTTTATTTTTGTGTTCACATTTAACTATTTTATATGAGTAATTTTAACATTTAACTAAAAATTTAAGAATTATGATTATGTCAAATTATGTTTTAACATACCAGACTTATTCCTGTGAAAAATGTAAGGTGTATCAAAGTCCATGTAAGAAAAGTCTTAGTCCGTTTATTAACGGAATTTAAGAGGGCTTAAAGAACGAAATGATTCAGTTGATCGGTTTTATATCGTAAAAATCAAGTGTAATGATTTTAGTATTGAAAAACATCTGGAATCTTTGGAATACTTTTTTTTGTATTGAATGAGCCTTCCGAATATTTGAAGATCAATATGGAGTGCAAGCCTGATAAAACTGCAAGTAGTTGTAAACTGGTGTTAAATTTTATTCAAGATACCTTAGTATGACAAAAAGTGCATATGTATACTTCAACATCTGTACTGTCCTACTTATGATCCTTTGCAATGTAGAAATACAAAATACGTTCTTTAGCATAATTTTGACTCTTTCGTATGTAGGCAAATAAAAATATAAAACAAGCAAGTAAATAAAAACAGACGTAAAATATTAAAAAAAAGACGAAGCTAAAAAAATGGAATAGAAATAAATAATAGAGAAATCGAATATAATATTAAAATAATAAAAAAAAGTAAAAATTGCGAAATATAGTTAGGAATCTGAGCCTTATTTTGAATTTTACCTGTAATATGCTACTTTGTCCACAGTTTGATTGTAAACATGGCTGACTCCATGTTCAGGCTGGCGTGTCCTGATTACACAATCAAGGGATCCATCAGACTAGCTATGCGAGGAATATTCTTTTCTTACTTCTTAATTGCTCGAATAGTCTAAGTCCTACATGATCCTTTGCATAGGAGGAACCAGTAAAATGTTTAATATGACACATTTATTTGAGTCACTTATAGGTTGGCAACCCAATCCTGACAACCAAGATTTCTGACGAGCTAATTAGAAGCTATGGCCATTATGTTCAAGCAATCAACTACCCGACTGTTCCTAAGGGCCAAGAAAAGCTCCGAATCGCACCTTCACCCCACCACACTATTGAGATGATGGATGAATTTGTTGAGGATATGGTCAAAGTTTGGAGGGATGTCGGTCTTGAATTTAAGGGCCTCAAGTGTGGAAAGGTAACATGCTCTACGCCTATTCTTCGTTTTGAGAAAATCGTCCTTTTTTGGAACTTTGTCCCCTATGTAGTAGTTATCATTCCTGAATCATCTTTAAATCTTTAGTCTCACTTGATATTTTTTTTTATACGCAACTTCGAATTTTCGGCTACTATGGGCTGTAGTTCGGTTTTTAAAAGGTATTACCTCTAACTGTTTCCATGGTTGGTGAGCTACGAGAATTTGTAGTAAATTGAAAAGCTGTCACTTTTCCATTTATGATCTTAGTTGAGTGAATTTTCTGTCGAGCGGTTGAGATGGATCTTTTTAAGGGGGGATAATGAGAGAGAAGTTTTTTACTTTAAATACGCTGTTAATTTCGTTTTTTTTTTACATTTATTAAAAAAGAAAAAAGATTTAGTTAGGCCTTCATCTTTACATATATGCTGTAAATAACAAATAAGGCTTTTTTACATTAAACTTTTAAGGCACATTTACCTCGTTTGCGTTCTCATTACAAGATGTACTTGAGCTTCAAGGCAGACTCATTAATCTCCAAATCCACTTCCTTGTCATTATTTGCCTTCTTAGTTATTTAACTAGTATTTTCCTTAGCTCCCTTGGTTGGAGCTTTGACAGGAATTCGCTGTAGTAAGCCTGATAAAATTCAAGGGTTATCCCAAAAACAGCTCATTGTGGAAAAAAAAATAGCTTTTACAGAAACATAAAATTTGCTGAAATTGTTCAAAAAGTAAATGACTAAAAATTTCATTAAATTGGCATAATTAGAAGATAAATTGTAAAACATCCGTATGATTGAAAGATGTTGAGCCAAGTCTTTATTTATTTCCATCTGTGAAAGAAAACCTTGAAACTGTAATAAAAAAAACCTCAAAGATCTGGCAAGCCATCTAATCGATTAACTGCACTTCTAAATCTGTATTTCGATCGCATCTTTGCGAAAAGCTGCTCAAACATACTGGGAATATTAGTAGAAATTTATTGTTTGAACTGAAAAAGATTCAAATGACTAGTCGATCGAATAAGTTTGTTTTACAACAGACGAATGAGAGGAAACAAAAATGAAGGTGGTAGTGAATAAAAGAGGCAAATTTTGCAGAGTTTATTCTCTTCAATGTTTCTAAGAAAATAAATAGCCTGTAAGTTTTATGAGTCTCTGTAGCTGCCTTCTTTATTTCATCTTGTTGTGGCCTTGCCAACGGATTAAAAATGATGTTTAGATAAATTTCAAATGATTATAAACGATAAATAAAAGTTAGATTTCTTGCAAAAAAAATTAACAAGCAAACTTTCAAATGGGGATAAGTCCATTTATTAGACAGTGAAAGAGAAACAAAAGTCTGGATATTTTGACTACATATACAGCGATCGTCATCAACAGAAATAATAAAGCATTAAAACTAGAACTAACATATTTATATATTAGAAATAAGTATTTCCGGTTCATTCACTAGGTTTGTCTGAGAGAATCCAATAATTGGATTCATCCAAAACTTTGAATTGTAAATTTTCTTCTTAAATATTGCCTAAATGTAATATATCTTTTTTTTAATATACTTCTATGTTCGTCGTAGAAAGCCAGCTAGGTCTTGGAAAAAAAATACCTAATTTGAGGTATTACGTTGAAAAAAAAAATCGTTAGAGATGGTTCTGAAATAATGTTAACTTATTCTTGCAATTTACTATAGTCTTACGTGAGGCTTTCGATAAAATAAAATTAGGCAAAACATTCTGTTTGTATTTTAGACTCTTAAGTTGTCCTTTTCAATTTCTTTTTTTCTCTTTTTGGGTTTCCAAGTCTTTTTATGAGGTAAATAAAGCTTCCATGGCTCATAAGCGGCTGTTAAACTTCTAATGAGAGTGATTGTGGTTTTAATTTTGAAATCCAAATGATTTTAGCATCTCACATAGCTTTTGTCATACTTCCTGAGCGGTACAAAATATGACAAATGTTTGGACCCTGTTATTGTATCCGGGAAAATGGTGCCTTGTTAGAAGTCCGAGATTTTCATTGTCTATATAAAAATATGACTGCTGAAACACCGATAGTTATATTATAGGCCACGGAAGGATATAATGAGTTTACGCAATAGCGTAAAATTAATAATGAGCAATTTGTATATTTGTTGTAATTGTAATCAAATTTTTCTTGCCTTGTCAAGTAGAAACGTCTTTGTTGGTTTGGACAGGCAATAAAGTTCGTTTGTGTGTGTTCAAGCAAATCACTACCACAGCTCTTTCGTGCCCTTTCCTACATCATTGCATAAGAGAATCTAATAACATGATTTTTAGTAGAACATAGATTTAGCCTTTGAGCTACGATTGTTTGTGCAAATAAACCTCTTTCTCAAAATATAACAAAACGTCAGACTACTATATCCCCTTCTACATCTTCTAAATACTTCGAACTTCCGTATGAACTTTACTTAGCATAATCTTTACTTTACTTAATAGAACTTAACTTTACTAATAAGAACTTTACTTTACTTAATCACTAGCGCATAATTTATCTGATCTCTTTCTAAACTTATCTCTTTTAGCCGTTCTAGCTGAGTGTTTAGCACCCTAGACTAGAAAGTCTTTAACTGTGACGACAGGGGTTCGAGTCCTTGTGTCGCTGGTTATTTGGTTTAGAACGGGGTCAGTGGCGTGATTGTGTAAGCTCAGCCAGAGTCGACTGAGCCATAAATGGGTGCCTGGAAAAATTTGGGGAAGGTAAATAGGAAAAGTTTGCGAAAGTAAAGGATGGTTGCTCTCCCCCCCCCCCCCCCCCCCCCCCATTGGACTTCCTAGGTGAAGGACCATGAAACGGAGATCAGCATCACCGGTAGGGACTTTAAAGTTCAATGCCTAATTATTCACCTTACATTTACCTTTCTAAACTGGTGAATATGAAGTGAAAAAATAGACTTTTTTGCTAATAAAAAAAGCCAGATTAAATAAAAATAGATGAAAATGGCATGTTTCTTTTTGTCTGTTTTAGTAGAGTTTTGTAATTTTTATCTCGACAAGCTATTTTTTCCTGGCATCTCTCTATATTTGCTATGAAAATAAGTCTGTGGAAAATTTGTCGAAATCCTACGAAATTATAAGAAGAGGATAAAGAATTTTCTGAAAACAAAAAATAAAACATAATATAAAACTACAACCTAAGTGATCATTTCGGCTATATAACCAACAGTCGTATTAAGCGGAATAGAGTGTAAAACAAAGAAAATAAACTAACTTGCTCAAAAAAAAATGATTCTCAAAGTAAAATCACAAAACAGAAATACGTATATAAGTTTTGACAGAGTCCTTGTGTCACTGTCTCACAGAGATTGGCTTGGAATAATAAAAAAAGACTCCTGATTCTTTCTATTTATTTGTATATTGATATATACAATTTTTCATCGATGAGTCTGTGTTACTTACGTAAGCTTGTAAGCATGACTCTGATTTTATATCTTATATTATATAATTATTTTTAGGCACCCAATCATTAACCATCTCAAATTATCACGTTAAGTAGCTTAAACTATGGAATGAGCATGTTAAACAGCTATTGCTATCTACTAAATTACGTCTTTGTTTTCCAGGATTGCAACTTCTGCAAGAAGCCTCTGCTTTTTGATGCATACGAGTCAAGGTTGCGCGTTGACTGCAGTGAGAAGGACTGTCCTCTCGTTATGGCTACAGCTTAGTCACAATTTACAGTGTTATTTTAGATTGCTAGGTGGCTTTTGGTAATTGGTGACATGGCATGATCATGAGAGACGATTCCATATTATGCTAACGCACCAGACCTAGGCTCTTTGGGGGACGGAATCTTTCTTCTAAAAAATTGCTTCATAGGTCCTCCTGTACTTTTTGACGAAATTAATTCCTTTTGTGTGTATCTTTCGGCTTATGCGAAAACTTCTTTTTCTAGTTTTCCAAATTTTTGTTTTGGGACTGGGAAATGTGTATCATCTCTATATTTTCTAGTAAATTATCTTTAGATGTGCATTTTTGTCTCTGATCCATTTAAATTACACTTAAAAACCTTTCTTTATAGCAAGTCGTTGATTTTAGTAAGAAAAATATGTTCTAATTTAGTTAAAGAACATAGTAATATAATTGTTAATTATGTAAGCTTTTCTCCTGGTATGAAAAGAGTAGCTTGAGTCCAGAACATTATCTGATTCATTTGAATCCAGTCTGTTCATTTTTTATGGTTTCAGACACCTTAACACCTCTGAATTGCAGCAGTAGCATAAAATTGAATTCGATTGTCAAATTCAGGGAATTAATGATTCATTTAATTTGTTAGCTTTTCTATGTTCAAAACTTGATTATTTCTAATTGAAAATGTGACTGCTCCAGTTTTATTTATATATGAGTTCTTCAGGCCTTTTTTCCGTTCCCCATTTAAGGACTCAACCAGTGATTCATTTATATGTTTTCTGTCCATTAACAATGTAAAGTACAAATCGTCTCTCGTATTTGACCGTTTTATATTTTAATTTTCAAAATTGAAAGTCGTGAGCGACAAATGTCATTCTGGTGGTATTTTATGGAAAGCGTTTCTATTATACTCTTTATTTTTGCAGCTTATTTTTGTCTTAGTTTTATTAGGGAAACTCGTTTATATATTATATTTATTTATATTAAGAAGCCAAATCTATTCAGAAACCCAAAAAGAAATCATAAGCAACTGTAATCCTGCAGGTAACACTTATCCCAGGACGTAGACTGTCAAATCTTTCCTTCTGACGCCTCAGGCTGTCGTCAAAAAGAAAGGTTATATTCATTTCCTAATCTACCTAAAGTAGAAGGGGGATAGGGCGGGATAGTGCATGTTTCAAAACTAAGCTTCCTTTGCTGTTTAATAAAGATGGTAGATCATATGGAAAAATATGAAACTTTAAATACTTTTGCCAAAACCATTCAAACTTGAACTTAAGTAAAAGCACCTATAAAACAATATTTAATGAATTTAAAATGGTTAGAAAAAGACACAAATTTTATTGTTCTAGCAGTTATTTTGGAATGGAAAGGAAGCTTTAATATTCAAGTATCTTCAACTAGTAATCCTTTCCAGAATTCCACTGACGCCGTTCATTTTCCATATTTATTAAAGTGTTGACCCCCAAGAGGCACTAAAGTCTTCTGTTTTCATGTTGAATTGCGATATAGGAAGTTTCCTAAGACAATCTGGAATTGTGTATATTTGGAGTGGTAAGCGTGGTCACCAGTCTTGCAATTTCGAAAAAGAGAGGAAACTCTAGATGCAATTCCTATAAATACGCTGGATGTCATATTTCATAAACAATATCTTTGCAAGAATGGTGTAATATAGTCTTCTGGAACCAGCAATGTTCGTCTGTTGAACCCAGCAACGATCATAGCACTAAATCTTCAAGCTAAGTATAAAAGTCAAAGAATCTAAATTCGAATACCCCATAAAATAAAAGTCAATCTGAAATTTTTCAACTATTTCTCTCATTGGATTGTTGGACAATTTTCTAGGATAATTTTTGGCAGTGGCACCGGGGCTTATTTAACGAGACATTAGAAGGCATACCTTCATTCGTGAAACAAAACTTTTTAGATTCATTGTATTTTGAGCAGCCGACGAAAGGAAACACTCAACTTCCACATGCTTTTTTAAATTAAAAGTATAAAATTTTAAATGAATCTGGTCAGGCTTTCCACTGAAACCTTTTTTTTTTACAGTGCAATTGGCGAAACTTATAAAAATAGTTTTGTCAAGCTTAGAAATCACAGAACTGTCTTATCTTTGTTTAAGCAAGTTCCCACAAATGGCCGTTCTTTCAGACCCTCTTCTGCCTCAACATTTTGCCGCAAATTCTCAATTTTCTCCTCTAATGGATCTTGTTGCTCTATGCACAAATCATGTTCTTTTCTGGTGAACTTCAGATATTTACCAAATATTCTTTGACAGGAGTATCTTGCGTACATCCCCCAAACCTGCCTAGTCCTTCCACTACGCTTAGCTTTGTAAAGAAAGTCCACACAATTATAAAAGCTCTTTCTTTGCTGAGGATTCCCCTTGGCGCCTCGCACCTATCATCAATCGTACCGGGCTCTATGGAAGTAGAGGACTAGCTTGGATTTGTCTACTGGTTATTACGTTTTTTATCGAAAAGGGTAACCTCTTGGTAATATATAATACATTCTAAGCATAACTAGCTCAAAATTCTCGTCTAGGTGTCCAAAGCTAGGGCTCTAACTGCGAAGTTTCTCAGCTGAGGCTTGCTCAGAACGTATCTCACTTACAAATATCAAGTAGAGCAATAGGAAATATTTTCGTAAGACAGTGGAAACTTAACCGCAAGTGAATATTTCGATCTATATCCTAGGGCCGTCCTCAGCAAAACACAAAAGAATTTATAAAAGAAACTTCAGTTTAAGCAAAGTTTCGAAATGAATAATTTCCATTATCTCACGAAAAAAAATCCTATTGTTCTATTTGTTGTTTGTTTTTATGATGGAAAGGCAGTATGGCTTTTTCGTCGCTACTTACATATCTTACTGTCGTGCAGTATTGCATCTGAACGCGCAGCATAAATAAGCATTCGGTTAACTGGTCTACTAGTTTGAGACAGACAATAACCTCCTCACTCACAGAAGTCTGCAATAGTGGCAAAATATTTTTCTCATTTTCAAGCGCTGAAACTGAGTTCTGAGTTCTATTATTTGTCAAGGAATTTACAACAAAAATCCAATACAGCATAATCTCCGCCCGCAAGGCTCCATGCCCAGGAAGGAACATGGGAGAAAACGAATACCAACAAAAAATATAAACAAAATCCAGAATTTAATCACCACTCCTAACAATCCTCGAAATCACAAGCTAAGCAGGGGAGTAGTGCATGATTCCACCAACTCAATTAAACATCCAACCGAAACCAGAAACATCAACTCCGCGGAAAACTGAGAAAAATTATTAACTAGAAATTCCCTAACATATGCTGAAGATACCAAGCGAGTAGCATCTTCGTGCAGACTGTGGAAGCGTATTCCATATCATGTTGCGAGCTGTCAAAGGGTGGAAGTTAGGCTGCATTCATGGAGGAATGTGTATGTTGTTGAAAGTGCTGAGATTTTTTGTTGTTGAAATTGATCATGAATTTTGCAGGTACAATTTTTTTTTCTTCGATCAATCAAAACTTAACGCCAAAGCTTGCGCTTGCACAAAAAAAAATATATGAATTGCATTCAAGTACGACTGACGAAAATCAAAGATGAAGCTCTAGCATAAATACAGTAAAGAGCAATGTGTTTTCTATGTATTATCTACCTTTCCCAACCAACTTTGCATGGAAGAAGCGGGGGGGGGGATAGAAGTTTTGGAAGAAGTCCAATCTGTTGGAAATTCATAGTCTTAGTGACCTTTTTAATTGTCAGAAGTGATTGAAAGCAATTGCTTCAAAAAGAAAAGGATTTCTTTACTCTGCATACCTCCGTACCCTTCCATGGTATAAGATCAAAAGTTCCAGATCGCCATTTTACTCGGACTAGCTGAATCCCTTCGAGGATTCCATATGCCACGCAACCCTGATGGCAGGGATTGTAAAACGTATAAAGTACTCTTTGGAGAAACAGGTGGGAAATTGGTATCCGATCGGCTTTAAACTTTCAGGGATTTTTTGCTGAGCCTTAGATTTTTGTGATGGAGAAAAGTGGTAATGGTCCAAAAAATGGTCAAAAGATTGCTTGTCTTTGATCAGTTTATAATAGGAACCCTGTCGTTTGCAGAAATAATTAAGACTGGAGGTACGAGGCCGTTAAAAATAGGGCTTAAAATTGCCCAAACGCTCTATTTTCAGACATTTTCATCTTATGATTAAATTGGCTGTAATAATTAAAAGTGCGATATATGCCATTTTGGTCGAAAATAAATTATATATGTGCCTTGAGTAAACTTAGCAGGAGGGTCGACTGGTTCATTCAAAATTGTCTTATCTTGTACCGTTATGAAGATAAAAAGGGACGTATGCCAGTTTTGACAATAGAGGATTATCTTATGGAGCTATAAGGGCATTTGTCTTCTTTTTTTCAAGGAAAAGGAAGACATACCCAAAAAAAGATTAATTTTAAATTCGTTCAGAATATTTAACTTTAACATATACCATTGAAAAGAGAATAAAATGTTGGTTTAGAATATGTTCCTTTTATTTCCATTAGTCTCATCCTCCAGAGTGACCACAGTCAACAAACTTTTTTTTTCCATTTTTTAGCTCTCCTGAAAAGTTAAAAAAGTGGCATATGTCGCATTTTGATTATCACAACCAAAATACTCAAGTTCTTGGGTCAAGGAATAAAAAACTCGAATTATCCAGCTTTTCTTAAGAGGTCCTTCGGATCAATAAGGAGGGGAAGGCAATTTACCCCGTAAAATCTTTTGTTTGGGGGAATATATTTGGATTAAGTGTTTATGTCTAATGTGGGTCCTGTGGGGCTGAAAACTCTCTCTAGATATAGAAATATGTTGAGGATAAAATAGGAGTAAATATTTATGTGCTTACCTCCAGAGGAATGGGGGGAGTGGCCTTCTCCGGATTGTATTAAACCAAGTTTATAGAAAAAAGAAATGAGCCTCCTTGAGATAAACCCTGATACAGAAAACTTAATTTGGATGCATCGATTCGAAACCTTCGAAAAGCAAAATGGTTTAAACCTACAAGACATGTAGACTCAGACAAAAAAAAACACCTCAATGAAGACAACAAGATCCGGTTGCATCAATTTGTGACGCCCGAAAACGGACATATATTTTCGTTTTCTCAGGTCTTCTTCGACTTATTGGGTGTTTAGACTTTAGACTGGGATTTTTATCCCTTTTGCGGTCGCTCATTTGTTTAATGTGAAGAAATCTTGTTTCAATCAATTTTCTAATCGCTGTTAACTTCTTTATAATAATCCGATGAGGGGTCACGCAGAAACTACAGAAGAACGAAACACAACACTCTGAGAGCATCGCCTTGAAAATCAGCAGATTAAGCTTCTTGACAATTGAAAAAAAAAATGGCCATGATATTTTGGTGGAATTTTAACCAATCTCGTTGCTCTCTGGTATAAAATGGCGAAGAAGTATATTGAGGTGCAATTTTTTTTTCTTTCTTTTTTTTGACCTAAAAGGACAAAAAATACCCAATAAAAAACTTTAATAGACTCCTACATACAAACAGTTGAACCTACCCAGTAGGGCTCTTATACTTGAAGCATTCCATGGCGTAATTTTATCAAGATCACGTCCCTCTTTTGGTGAGCCAAATTTTTTATGTTAGGAGTTTTTTAAAGTTAGAGAGTATTGCAAGTTTGGAATCAGTGTCAAGAATTATTATAGCCTGTACGTTTTGAAGGATAGTAACGTAGTGCACACAAGCCTTTTTTTTTAAATCAGATTCAACACACTGGCACAAACTTAGTTAAGTGCTATATATCATCCATGAGTTTTTTTACCGGGTCACTTTGTATTGAAGGAACGGTCTTAAAACTTGAGAGGGGACTCTTTCCACTGAAAATTCGAGTTTTAATACCATTTAAGAACAAAAGTGGTTGAGGGCAACTAAATTATTTAGAATAATTACTGTTCACGTATAGGCTTTGGTAGAAGTGGCAGGCATGCTTGGTTTGGCTATCCAAGCAGCTTGGAACTTCTAAAGACTTTCCCTATGCTAATATTTTCCAGGGTTCCTTAGGATTATACTCCTGAAACTTCTAAGATTTCCCAAAGTTTCCTAGGGCTATAGTCCTGAAGTGACCGACGTACCTGAGTCCATCAAAAGACGTTATATAAAACATATTTCTCAAATATGTTACCAACAATATCACAGAAACCAGTTGGGGATAAATTAAAACTTTCAGTTAACCTTGAGAGAAGGGTAGGAGTACTTACACATTGTTCTGAAGGGGGGGGGGTGTAGAAAAGGGAGGCCTACAAATAATGTATTGTCTTATCAGCTTAAAGCTTTTTGGCTGTAGCCCTCTATGTAATAAATTCTATTCAAGAATAAGTAGCGAGGTAAATCAAACGGCATTATTTTTACCCAAGTTATAAAAATGTCGCACATGTAATATCTCAGAACAGCTTAGAAGATTGATTCGTAAGTTTCTGGGCAGCATTGGGGGGTTGATTGGACTTCAAATTCTCATATTGAAGAAGTGAAAAGAGGGATAGGACAATTTTCATCCGTCTATTATCCATTGTCTCTAAGCAGCTTTGCACTTACGTAGTGGTGTAGCACTTCTTCAGTACATTACACTTATATAGCGATGTATGTTATGTCTAATTAGGCTATTAAAATAACGCATCTACAATATTGCGGGAACGACTTGGAGGATCAAGTTGAATATTTCAAAAAGTGTTTGGGGAGTAATAAGTGTTTGGGGAGTAATAAGAGTAATAAGACCCAGATTTGATTTGGGGAGTAGGGACAAATTTAAGTCGAAAGACTTACGTCAAAATTATGCTCTTCCTTGGTGTCCATATCTTTGATTTGTGATTCGCTTCCCTCTTCAGGCTTCACCATTTCCCAAAACTATTTATGCTTAACTTACTTCCTCAATAGAAAGAATCGAAAATCTTATATTGGCCTTGTCCAATCGATTTGGCTCTTATGAAACAAGCTTTCCTCCACTGACGCCCTTGAAAGCGTCTGTCCAAGATACTCATACTGCAATCTCTGCATCCAAATTCCAAATGGATTAAACGGTCCCTTGATTTGCAAACAAAAGATCGATAGAATTAATGAACATGAGTGTGTTTCGTCGGTAAAACAGTTCAAAAATAAATGGTTTGTAATTATTGAGGAGACTGCTACAAATGATTTTTGTGAGTCTAATAAAACTATTTGCATGGCTCTTCAGCAAGAATTTTGACAAAGGGGCTATTTGGACTCGTTCGAGGTTATTCAAAAGCTGCTGTCGTATCGGATTGCTGACTATCTTGCAAAAGCTCAAATAATGAAAGTCAGACTCCAAATAGGGTACAAAAATCTTCGTGGAAGTGAATTTCTATGTTTACCTCGCTGCTGTTTCAGTTGTCGGTCCCCTTACAACACTAAGTCATACTGTCCTCATTCTTTATCTAAGTGTGCCCACTGTTTAAGAGCAAACGTCCAAAAGGAACTATAGAAATTAAGTGTTTTTTTTTTTATCACTTTAGGTCAAAAGACTAAAACATTCGTGATACCCAAAACTTTGTGTCACTTTTTAGCGTGAAAATTACATTCAAGATTCCCTTGGCCAAGTTATTTCCCATAGTTTTTTATTTTGGTACGAGGTCTATAAGATGAGCCCAACCCAATGTATGACTCTTTTTGGTTTTTAAATGGATATTTCATGATAATTTGCAACTATGTTCAGACCGAAGCTGTCTGGCTCGGCAGTTTAAAATTAGGTGTGCTTCCATTGCATTTAAAGTGTTTTTCCAAGACAACTTTCAGTTGTAAGACAATCGGCTTAAAATTTATGTGACAAGTACCTAGGGCCTTTAGGATTTGAGGCTAAGGATTTCCACAGGAAAGTCTCCTTCTCTAACCTTAGCAAAAAAGTGCTAAGATCCTTTCGAAACTTATGGGGCAAATGATTTGTGCCAAAGGGACAAAGTGACGAATTTCTAAGATGTACGCCTTTCTCAAACCCTACCTTCTTTTTGCACTAAAGTATTAAGGTTCACTTTTAATCTAGCAATGTACCTATAAACAAGATGACTTTAATTGAAAAAGTTTGGACTGCTGACCTCAACAGATTCAGCACTAGCTGATTTGAACGTTTGATTAATCAGGTTTCCGATGAATTCAAGGGTAGGAAACATGTTTTTTTTTATAAATGTTACGCAATGATTTTAATCATTACATGTATTTTATATTATTTTACAGTCACATGTACTGGAACCAACAAACAGGTAATATTTGTTTAGATAGCGTAGCAAAATCTTGCCGCTGGTGCATTTTAAGAAATAACCCTCCCGAATGCTATAGGTATAGTTCTGTTGCGTAAAATATTCAGCATCATCTTGTATGTCTAATCAATTTTAAAATGAAAAAATTATTAATTATAAGCGGAAACAAAGTGTTTTGAGGTTATTTTTAAGATTTGTGTCACGATTCCTTTTCTTTTAAGAATCTTCTTGTTTTGAGTGTATAACTTGAAAGATTTCGGATTTTGAGACAATCATGAAGTTCGAATATTGATGGGAAAGAAATAAAATCTAATTGTTACTCTTACGATACTTTAAGGTGAGGCTAAGTAGAGATTTCTGCAACAATTTACATCTCTAAGAAACATGAATCAAGTTGTCATTGTAATAGTTGATGTAGGAGCAGTCATCATGGAAATGGCTGATTATTTATGATAAAGTTTTTGCAGTAAAATTAGTCACTATTATATTAGTAGCAATAATAATAGAAGCAGTAGCAGGTTCTGTAAAAGTAGCTGGGCTAGAAGCTGTGACAAGATTAGCTATTCGATAGGAGCAGTAATTGCATATGTAATTATTTTCAGGACAGGAATAGTCAGGGTCAGAGCGATATTTGAGTAGTAGTACTAAGGGTAGTAGCAGCGAGATTGGGTTTATCTAGGGGAAACTAAGACTTATATGTGAGCTAAGTCGCTTATTTACATCGTAACATCTCCAGGCTATTGATCTCCAGTAACACTGAACAATTTCACTCAAGTTAAAGCATCCTTCAAAACAGTTTACCATGAAAATTGGAAGCATTTTCTGATTAGTTGAGGCTACCGCAATTTCTTTCTTCTTTTTACACCTGTAATCAACAGCTCAAAGAAGCTTAGACAAAACGGCAAAAAACCGCAAACAAAGATTAAACAAAATAAATATTAAACAGTTGGTTTTTGCATGTTCACTTTTCCAATAATGAGTTTTAAATATAGCAATTTTTAGATATTTCAAAAGAAGTTGAGATAGAGACCATATTATCGATAGCTAGTGCATTTATTCCACTCTTTCAGCACTAAATGACATTCTAATTTTAGCCAAAGTCTGGCTTCAACCAAAACTCAAAACGCTGTCACTACCGCAGAGATTTTAAAATAAAAGTTTGCAGTGCCTTTCCAAATAATAGGCGAGAGCGATAAACATTAAATACTTGTTATAACATGAGTAAGTAGGAAACTGCCCATCTATGCGACGTATTATTTAATCTTGGCAAAGTTTCCTTCTTCTACACTAGTATACTGTTAGCTGCAATTGTAAAAAATTCTTAGGCTACTTCATTCTTATCAATAGACTAGACAAGGCTATAGCCTAGTTTCATTAGTCTAACTGTTATTTCGGTAAATGTTTATTTTCTTTCCAAATGCTCTAAACTGGAAACTATGCTGCTTTGCAGCATAGTTTCAAACTTAGAGCACATGAAAATGCTAGCCTAATTTGTCCTCTGGTGGTGCAGTGGGTTTGACCTTAGCTTGGTAATACAGGACCCAGAGATCAAATCATGCTGCAGTAATGCACTGCAGGGCCAATGCAGGGACCTGAGTAGTCTGAAGCATTGTTTATCTGATACAATACAATACTAGCCTAATTCTAGAATTGCATCCATTTCTGGTTGATCCTCCTCCTCCATGGGACAAAATAAAAATGCATAAAGTAAACTTGCTTACAGGGTAACATTACCTACAGAGCAAAGCATATTAGTCCATGAGCCCTGCAGAGAGTAGGACAAGGTCTGTATTCTATATTTATTTAATTACCTTAAATCACATTTGCCATCAAGATAAGGGGGTAGATCCTCCTGTAGTTCTTGCTGGTGGTAAGTGATGTAATTATGTTGGTATAGCTTCCCAGTCCAGCCTCCACTCAGCCCTCTCCCAGTCCCTGTTGACTCCAGCCTTGAAGGAGTGGAGAGTCTCAGCTTGGATGGTAGACTTGGATAGGCTATTCCAGAGGGGGATAGCCTATCCCCTAAATAAACCTTGTTTAAGGTTTTTTTTTTAGTTATCACTCTTTTTTGAATAAATATAGAATACAGACTTTGCCCCACTGCCTGTAGGGCTCATGGACTAATACACTTCACTCTATGCTTGATGTTACCTATAAGCAAGCCCACTTTATATATTTTTAGTCTCACTGGAGGAGGATTTTAGAAAGCTAAAAAATGGATATGCTTCTCTAATAATGACAACAGAAGCAATAAATGGTCATGAGAATCTTGCTATATACAGTAATACACACTTTAGAGCACTTGGAACAAAAACTAAACATTTATCTTTAGTTTGTAGCCTATGTAGCCTACTTTTACTTTAATTTAAGTGTTAGGTAAAATTCTAGTTAAGTGACTTCTTGCTATCTCAAAAAGGGGTTAGGCTAGGATAATGAAACTTTCAGGGATGGCTCTAGAGGGTAAAGTATATCCCAGGAAGGTATTTTGAAGTACCTACCTCTACTCCTTCTCCCTCTAAAGGGCCCTGGCCTTTGATGACCTTTAAAAATATGTGTGTTATAAAAGTGAAACTTTGCAAAATAGATCTTCTGGTTGAATGAAGTACAATAAAATTTATCCCAATTCATAATGTTTTAAAGATATGCAAATACATTTCCTAAATTTTGAAAAAAGAAACATTGATATGGCTTAGAATTCTACTCAAATAACAGGAATTGCATTTTCAGAACTAAAGGCAGAGAAAAAGCAACTGGTAACTGAAAATTAAGGTAAAATGTTGTTTTGTCAAAATGTCATGTAGGTAAATTTCAGGGCCCTCTAGAGGGAGAAGGGGTGGGTACTTTAAAATACCTTACTGGGATATACTTTAGCCTGTAGACCTATCCCCAAAAGTTTCATTTTCCTAACCTAACCCCTTTGTGAGATAGCAAGAAGTCACTTAACTAGAATTTTACTTAAGTGTTATTTGCTAATTCTTTTGGATTCTCAGATTCTTCCATTCACATTCCATGTTTGGTCTGCCCTGACTTGAGTTAGCCTAATAGAAAATAATCTTTCAATCCAGAAAATAGGCCTATTGATAATGTTTATATTAATGGACTATTGAGGTAGCTAATAAATAAACTAACCTCTGTAGTCAGAATTGTATCCTGAATCAAAGTCAACATTACCTTAAATCACAGCTTGGAGTGAAATAAGGACTTTTGATCCTGTTGAATCACTCCTTGTGATGACAGTTGCATACATGGTTGATTATATTCTGGTGCATCCCAGTCATATCTCCATGGTTTGTCACTCCACTCAGCATCCAGATGGCATTTGAATACATCTGTTGATTCAGCAGAAACAGTGTTCTCCTTGAGGTTGTTCCAGAGGTTCACAATCTGGTTTGAGAAGAAGCTGCATCTTGCTCTGGTCCTTGCATGAAGTTTGCAGATTTGTTTTGGGTGTCCTCATGTTATGTGGGAGGGGTCAATCTCCAGGAGCTCATTTTCTTGATTGGCAGAGAGGAGTTTGTGTGCCTGGATCATATCCCCACGTTTCTGCCTGTAGACTAAAGAGGGGAGGTTGAGTACCCTCAGCCATTCACTGTAAGGCTTGTTTTCTATACTGGCAATCAGCTTAGTGGCCAGGATGGTCCCCACCTCCAAACACAGTCTTATCAGTCCTTTGTAGAGCTTGGTGATTACATGTCTACTTCTGCTGGTATTGCTGTGTTTCTTGATGCGTAGGGCTCTGCTAGCATTGGCTGAGATCTTCTGTGAGTGGGAGCTGAATTTTAACTGGGAGTCTACAATAACTCCAAGGTCTCTCTCCTCCTGAACATGCTCCAGTATGTGGTGACTCCCAGGGTTTTGGGTCATTAGGTATTGTTGCTGGGGGATATTGTGTCCAAAGTGTATGACCTTGCATTTTTCAGCATTGAATTCCAGCAACCATCTTTTGACCCAGGAGCACATGTGGTTGAGATCAGTTTGGATTAGAAATTTTTTTCATTTGTATTAGAAATTAGCTTCACCCTCAGCCCTGTAAGTACCAATTCAGGGTATATATTTGTACATTATGGGGTGATGAGTAAAGTTCAGAGTTACTACTGTAGTCAGACCTGCATCATCAATCCAAATATAACATTTGTTTGCATTGGAAATGAACTTCAACCAGTGGTGGATCCAGGGGGGCACCCCCCTTGACAATGTGGATTTGTGGTTAGGACTGCTTTCTCTGGTTTGGGATGAAAGTTATTTTTTGTTGTTGTTGGTTTTAACAGTTGAGTTTTTAATAAGTTATTAATTTATTAAGTTTGTTTCTTTTTGCAAACAAGTTTGAAACAAGGTTTTAGTCACTTTGTGTGGTCTCTGTTAGATTTTACTAATGTTGCATGCTGCCAAAAAGTATTTAATTAAATTTAGGTTTATCAAGGGAATCTGTCTGTATTACCACAACAGCCAACTGGGAGGCAAAAATCTTCATTTTGTAATCCTAACTTCTTTAGGCTTTTGAAATGATGTTTCAGGATTGTGTTGTCACAATGGGGCTGAAAAGCAAAATATTTATTTCTTTTTACTGTAAAAAATTTATTTTTGAGTCTTGCTATGGCACTGAGGTGAAGAAATTGATATCATTACTTTTTTTGGTTGTCTGTTCTCGTTTTTTTGTGAAGCAGAGTGGTTTTTACAACATGGTTTTTTATAGGATTTGTGTAATAGAAAGTAAGTGTATGAGAAGTGCAAAAATTGTTAATTTAAGTTTTGGATTTTGGTGAGGAAATGGTTTGTACTTTACTGCCTATTTTCATCTAATTAAAGCTCTGCATTATATGACATATCACCTCCTCTGTTTATCCTAAAACATTCAAATAAAGGCCAAGTTCTTTATAACTTCAATAAAGGTTCATATAAGTATATACTTAAAACTAAGTATACAAGTCAAAATACTCATTCCAAGGTAGGAATAATCATTTAAGAAAAATAAATTTAAAAAAAAAATTGTTTATGAAAGAAGGCTAATAACTATTTGTTTATTTTTTTTAAGCTACCTGATGTAGATGGGTCTCTAAGTTCTCAGTTTGAACCAGTGGAATGGTATCATTTTTTTTTCAAATATTTACTAATGAAATGTTGGTACAAAAGTGAAAATTCACACAACTTGAGTTAACCACAGAAACAAAATGCAACTACAATATTATTTCAGAATTTCTCACCTTCTAAATACCAACCAGGCACAAAATTTAGTTATGTTTTGTATAGGGGTTGTATATATTTGTCCTTGAAATTGTTTAAACTGCTATATTTACTGCTGCAGATTTTTATACCTATTTTGATCCATGCCATCCAATTATATTTCCATGATTAGTTATTTATAAATCAAAATTTTTACAGGACAATTCTCGTACTTAATGCTAAATCTGAGTCAAATTTCAAATTTTTATTTTTGTGCTCAACAGATGTATCAAGATTTAAATATTCGAATTGAATATCTGAAAATCTCAAGATTAAAAAAAAAAAAATAATTACAAATCTACCACAGCTTGAAACTCTGAGAACTCAAATCATCAATCTATACCTATCAAAAACAAGAATAACAAACACATAATTATTTGTTTTTTAAGGAGTGTTTTGGCTCATATACTTAGTTTGAAGCAAATATCTACATGCATCTTTATTAAAGTTCATATTATTCTCATGATTTTGGTCTTTATTTGAATATTTAGGATGAACAGAAGAAATAGAGAAATAAACTTTTTCTTGTAAAAGTGTAGATTCTGTAATATAAGTAAAATATATTGAACTTTAAGACATGGAAAGATATGCTATGTTGTTAAGAAAAGTAAAATTTTGATTAGTAAATTTTTGAGATTTTGTCAAAGTTTTCACTGTTTATTAAGACATTATTTTAAAAAATAGACAGTGATTAGTTAATGCTTTATTGCCCATACTTAAAATCCTTGTTTTGAATGTCTCCTATGCATTTCCATCTCCTCATTTTGTTTTCTTGTTATATTCCTAAAGGAACTGGTATTTAATGTTTAATATATCTTTCATGAATATACAAGTTGTATCTTTATCCTCATTTCCTACTCTTCATTACCATCACAGTTACTAAGCAATGCCACAAAGTTAGGCGACCTGCTAAATGGTTTGACCTATTCAAATTGTCACAAAGAGTGCACAACCCCAAAAGATAGTTCAAGATCTTCAAGATGGTTCAAGTGCAATGGGAGAAAATTATGCAGAAAATATTATCTAGAATTTATTCTATAGATGGTGAACAGCTTTTTTTTTATGGTGGGATGGTTTTTATGGCACTTGGTATTAACCAATCACAAATTCTGTCAGTCTGTTGGTCTGTCTGTTGGTCCTGGTTTTGCTACTTTTGGCGCTTCCAGGTAAGCTAGGACGATAAAATTCGGCAGGCGTATCAGGGACCGGACCAGATTAAATTAGAAATAGTCGTTTTCCCGATTTGACCATCTGGGGGGGAGTGGGGGGGCCTGTTAATTTGGAAAAATAGAAAAAATGAAGTATTTTTAACTTATGAACGGTTGATCAGATGCTAATGAAATTTGATGTTTGGAAGGATATCATGTCTCAGAGCTGTTATTTTAAATCCCGACCAGATCTGGTGACATTGGGGGGGGGAGTTGGGAGGGGGAAACCTAAAATCTTGGAAAACACTTAGAGTAGAGGGATGGGGATGAAACTTGGTGGGAAAAATAAGCACAAGTCCTAGATACATGATTGACATAGCTGGAAGGGATCCGCTCTCTTTGGGGTAGTTGGGGGGGGGAGTTAATTCTGAAAAAATGAGGTATTTTTAACTTACGAACACGTGACCAGATCTTAATGAAATTTGATATTTAGAAGGATCTTGTGCTTTAAAGCTCTAATTTTAAATTCCAACCAGATCCTGTGACATTGGGGGGAGTTGGAGGGGGAAACTGGAATTCTTTGAAAACGTGAAAATTGGGGTATTTTTATCTTACAAATAGGTGATCGGATCTTAATGAAACTTGATATATATACAAGGATCTTATGTCTCAGATGCTCCATTTTCGACTTGACTTGGATCATGGGACATAGGGGGTTGGAGGAAGGAAACAGAAATCCTGGAAAACGCTTAGAGTGGAGAGATCGGGATGAAACTTGATGGGAAGAATAAGCACAAGTTCCAGATACGTGATTGATATAATTGGAACGGATCCGTTCTGTTTGGAGGAGCTGGGGGGTGTTAATATGGAAAAATTAGAAAAATTGAGGTATTTTTAACTTAAGAATGGGTGACCAGATCTTAATGAAATTTTTTATGTAGAAGGAATTTATGTCTCAGAGCTCTTATTTCAAATCCCGACCAGATCTGTTGACATTGGGGGGAGTTAGAGTGGGAAATCTTGGAAAACGCTTGGAGTGGAGGAATCGGGATGAAGCTTGGTGGATAGAATAAGCAGATGTCCTTGATACGTGATCGACCTAACCGTACTGGATTCGCTCTCTTTTGGGGAGTTGGGGGGAGGGGTTCAGTGATTTGGCGAGTTTGGTGCTTCTGGAATTGCTAGGACAATGATAATTGGTAGGTGTGCCAGGGAGCTGCACAAATTGACTTGATAAAGTTGTTTTCCCAGATTTGACCATCAGGAGGCTAAAGGGAGAGGAAAAATTTGAAAAAATGAGGTATTTATAACTTACGAGTGGGTGATTGGATCTTAATGAATTTTGATATTTAGAAGGACATCATGACTCGGAGCTCTTATTTTAAATCCTGACCAGCATTAAGCCTCTGATTTTCTTAAATCAATCTATTGATTCTTATAATTTTGTTAGAGCTCATACCATATAAGCTCTTGGCTCTTAGCTCTTCTTGCCTCGTCACAAGTGCCATATGAGCTCTTAGCTCTTGTTATAACTTACTAGTTTTTTGTATCAATATTTTTATACCATTCTAATTTCAACAGATACCAAAGGTTTTGGTCATCAACTAAAACCTTTGGAATGGTCATTAACACAGCCAAAACAAAGGCTGTAGCACAATATAAATATATGTAAACAGTAGCAAAAATAACTATACTCTCTATGAGATATTTTTGGAACACATCAATCCCACACCTCTCTTCATGACTTTGCCTTTTGTGCATGAGCAATGAAAAATTTTTGTGCATTACAAGGGGATTATGGGAGATCTATTGCACTGACATGTTGGTAACTTCCTAGTCAGTGTGCTTGGATGTGTGCTATTTTTGAACAAACTTTTTGCTACTGTTTGCAATATTTATACTGTGGGCCATAGAAAAAAATGTCTAGAGATTCTGCATCCAGAGAAGTACAGTAATTATTAACTGGAGCAAATAGAAGGTGTGAATTCTTTTGTCTCAGCAGTCTCTTAACCTCTGATAATGATTGCTCAAAACCAATTAGGTGAAGACTTGGTTTGGCAAGCAGCTTTAAGAGCCTATTGTGAATCTGGAAAAGCAAATCACTGTCAAAGTGATTTAAGGTCCAACTTTTTAACTCTCTCTATCCTCATTTCTTCGTTTGGCTAGAGTAATGTCCATCTCATCACAAATAGCTTTTGCGAATTCCATTGCCTTTTCCACAAGAAAATCTATATTATCATTCAAAAAGGTCTTTAAACTTCTCATTTTGATGAAGCACTTTTCGAAACTTGTTTCAACAATTTTCAGGTATTTTTGGGTGTGTTTGACTTCTTCAGGGCCACCATTCTATGAATATAAAAAGTACAAAAATGAAAAATCCCACATTGAAGTCAACAAAGTTTGAGCTGCTCCTCTAGTGTCGAGAGTTTCTGAAGAGTCACAAAGTTTCTCAATGGTAGCAACAATCTTCTGAAAGCATTTAAACACTGGTTTAACGACTTAATAGCTGTGTGAGCACTCCACCTGGTTTCTGCAAGTCGTTTAACCGTAACTTCAACGTTTGCCAAGAGGACATTCCATCTGTGTGTTGAGCATGAGAAAAAACATACAACCTTGCCAAAGTACCAAAAAACGTCACACAGGAAGGAACTGTAGCAAAAGAGTGAACTCCGGAAAGATTTAGTGAAAGGCTGGCACATGGTACAAACAATGCTTTAGGATTAAGCTCACGAATCCTAGCTTGGACTCCTGAATGTACTCCAGCCATTGTTGTAGCATTGTCGTAGCCCTGGCCTCAGCAAATTGCTATATCCAGACCACCATCATCTTCAATTGCATTTAAAATATCCTGTGTAATGTCCACGGTTCTTTTTGTCAAGTTAAGTGAAAGTGATAGTTACTAGTTGTGGATTTTCACTAGTGATAAATTACTGGGGGTGGCAACCCTGAACGAAAGGGGACTTTTGGGAAACTGATCTTTTTTCGAGAAGATAGAATTTTGGAGAAATCCCCAAAAATTCGGGGATGGTGTAAGCACTGGTACTTTCAGACAAAATCGGCCAACAAATTTTATTAGGCCATGCAAAGTGCCAAGTAGCATTGCTACTATGCTATCTCACTTTTTGCACGGTGGAGCACAACTTGTATTTTGACAGCTTTTCTCTCTGCAAAAATTATTTTTTTTATGTAAAACGGTATTTTCAGACAAAATCTGCCAACAAATTCGAAAACTGCCAAGTAGTATTGCTACTTTGCTAGCCCAGTTTTCGCACAGCAGGTTCTAATGAATCATAAGTCCTTTTTAGTCATCTCTCTAGGGTTGGCACCTGGGGCGGTCCCCCCTTCTTACGCTACTGGCTGCAACTACTGGATATTTAAGTCTACAGTATAAGGAACAGTGTTACATTTTGCAGAAGAGGGGGTTGGAAAGATTTTGCTGGTTTTATATTGCTCATACTGTCTGTAAGAGTGGAGGATCTGTTCCTAATTAGAAGAATGATTTTTATTACTTTTAAGACAAGAGAGTCAGATTGATTATTGCCTATGATTCCTTGATTGCTAGGAATGCGCAAAAAATGGATCTCTTTGTGTTGTATACTGAGTAGAATGCATTTGAAAAAGAGAATGTCTTTGTCTAGTACTTCAAAATGAATTTGCCTTGCTTCTAGAAATAAATGTGACGAAAGTAGACAGAAAAAAGCAATAGTATTTATAAGATAAGTTTAAGGATCTAGTGAAGGCTACACTGGCAGGTACATCTTTGCTTCAAGTGTGGCTGCAAGCTCTTCAGAGTCTGTTTTGGGGAGGCAACGTTGTCGCCTTATGCACCAACTGGCGTGGAAGGAACTAAGTCTAAGTAAGTTGGCTATTAGCCTGAATTCTAGTCCAGTGTGTTTAGATATGATTGATCATGAGGATAATGTCTCTAACCGGATGTGTGACTATTTTGAAAACATTGGTGATAGTAGGCCTATTACTTCATTGATACCTATGTTTATTGATTAAGAATAGTTCCATCATTATCTGCCAGATGAGACTGATGTTTTCAGTGCGCAGTATCTATGTTTGAATTATGTGAATCTGTAAAGATTATGAAAATGGAGGTTACTGAGAAGATTTTTTTCTTTAAAAGTCCTGAAATTTGAATTGCATGGTATATCTATTTATTTTCTTTGTTTATTTAATGAATGTTTAAAAATAGACGTTTTTTCTATTGTTTAAAATATCTAAATGCGATTCCACTGTTCAAAGGAAGGGACAAGAATTCTTTTAAGTGGTTATAGACCTATTTCAATTTTGTCAGTTATTTAAAAGATAATTGAAAAGCTTACTAAAAGCAAGATTGTGAAATTTCCAGAAGATAGGGATTTTGTAGTTCACATCAGTTTTTTTTTATATTGGGCTCTTGAACAGAGCAGGCCGATTTACTGCTTTTTTTTTGTTAATGATGCTTTTGGACAAGGGAATGAAAAATACTTCTGCATTTCTTTATATAATTAAAGCATTTGATTCAGTTAATCATAATATTAATATTAAGAAACTTTATAGTCTGGAATTTTGAGTTTTTTTTTATAGATTTGGTAAAATGTTTTTTATTAGATTGTTCCCAGCATACAATATTGAATGGAATCCCTTCTGGTGCTTTACATGTATAGTGTTCCTCGAGGATTGTTTTGGGGTTCATTTTTGTTTTTAGTAAATACAAATGGTCTTTAAGATACGCCTAGTATTGGATCTTCGAATATCATTAATGACAGTACTGTAATGAGGTTAGAATAACATTATTATATGTTGTTGATGACTCTCATTTGACCATGGCTACTAGAACTGAAGTTGAATTATTATACGTTGTGTTCCAGAATATTATGTGTGTTGAAAAGTGGATGCAGTTACTAATTTGAAATTCAACTGTGATAAATCTTGTTTTTTGATTTATGAAGGAAGCATAATTTATTGTCCATGAATAACCAATATTAATCTTGGTAGTAAGAGAATTATATGTTCTCCTAATACTTTTCACCTGGGAGCGATTGTGGATAAGTCACTAAGTTTTAAAGCTTATATTGCATTTGTAAGCATGAAAGTAGCTAAGGATGATGCTATTGTTTAGGAACTTAGTATGTTTTCCTTGTAATATACTACAAATGTTGTGTTTTTCTACGGTATGCCCACATTTTCTGAATAAATATTATTTTGATATTATATCATGCATGAAGGAAGCTGAGAGGGTGGCTGTTCCCGAAGAACGTGTTAAATTTAATACGCGGAAGCCTGAATGATCTTGGGATCCGGGTCTAAAATCAGTGAAAAATAAAGTAAAATTTTGGCTACGTATTTGGGTTTTTTGCGAACGACAACGTAGCGGTGTAGTATTTCAGCTTAAACAGAAAACTAAATTAGAGTATAAAAAGTACTTACGGTCTGCAAAATCTAAAATTTGCAAATTCCCGTCAAGTAATTTCGATTGGAAAAATTTGGTAAATTCAAATAAAATCGATGACTCTTCATCAACAAGTAGCCCAATTAGTCCTGCTGCTTGGTGCAAATATTACGACCAGATTTTCAACACTATAAACCATTTTGTTCATGCTACTTTTATGAGGTTTCTTATTTCTGCGCTTCCCATATCACTCCGCCAGAACCAGATCCTCCCAGTTAATTTAGTTTCGGTGGCACAAGCTATAAAAAAAGCTTAAGTCTAGCTCTATTGATTGTGATGGTAAAAGTGTCAAACACCTAAATGTTGATTGTCCAGTTCTAGTCCAACATTTACAACTTCTGTTTCAAATGTGCTTATGCACCTCGGTTGTGCCTGAAAGTTTTTTGTGTGGAACAGTTACTCCGATCCTGAAAAGAGGAAAGATTCCGACTGAGTGTGCATCTTACAGGCCAATAACGGTTTCCTGCAATATAAGCAAAATTTTTGAGTATCTTCTCCTTCCATCAGTTAATTCTTTGGCATATTTTGGTGAAAATCAGATTGGGTTTTCAGCTGGGGTAGGTTGCCAGCAGGCTCATCGAGTTTTGGCTACTGTTCTTACTGAGGCTACTAAAAAGGGATTCGAGTTACATTTATGTGCTTTGGATCTCTCCAAAGCCTTTGACACTGTTGCGCATTCCCAAGCTATCTTTTCCCTTTTTAGTCACGGTATCCACATATCGGTAATTTTTCTTCTTAGATATTGGTATTCAAATTCCTTTTTGCGGATTAAAATGGATATGAGGGTTTCAGATAGTAAAATTCCAATACGACGTGGGGTCTGGCAAGGTGCTGTCCTCTCCCCCTCTATTTTCAAACTTTGTATATCATCTGTCCTTTCCTCTATCCCACCTACTTGCATCCTTAATTCTGTAAATATTTCTTATCTTGCCTATGCGGATGATATTCTTTTGATCAGTAGGACTTAAAAAGGGCTCTCTTTGTCTGTTTCAACAGTAGCATCTAAACTTAATGCGATTGGACTTTCTCTTAATCTTTCAAAGTGTGAATATCTTTCATTTAATAGCAATATCACTACTCCTCTAATCTGTGGATCTTTTTCTATCCCGTCGGTTTCTTCATTTCGGTGGCTGGGAATTAACGTTAGTAATACTCTAAAATCCTTACGGGCTCTCACTGTTGCTGATTGCAAGAAGAAAATCCAATTAAGTTACTTATAATTGTTGCTAACCGAGGTAGATACAATAGAAAGTCTCTTGCTAAATTATATTCGGTTTTTACAGATCATTCGGTTTTGTTTCTTTCTGGTATTTACCCTATTTTTCATAAAAAAGATATCAGTTCAATTCGTTCTTATTATTTCCGGTTTTCCCGTTTTCTATTGTATCTGCCTCCATTGTATAGGAATAGGAGCCTCATATCTATTTATAGTTTCCCGGATATTGGGTCGAAGCTCACAGAGCTTGCTGGCAAAATACCCCAGTCTACTTATAAGTATCTGCCCGCCCACGGAGGCCTTACTCGTTTGCTTTAGTTTCTTGTTTTTTCTGTTTTGTGTAGTGTTTGTTTTGTTTCTTTTATTGATACTCCGCTTTGATTTTTGTAGCGGGTCAAAAAATAAATTATTATTATTATTTGTTGTATTGTTGTTTGTTTTGGTTAACACTTTTGAAATTCACCTTATTCCTCTTTGGGTCATGCAGAATATGGCTATGAGAGTGTTGATTGGTGGCAGCTAGAGTGTATCAGTAAGGCACTGCTACCACGAACTTCATATGTTACATATATTATTAATACTTCATATATTGAACTTTGTAAACTCAATGATGCTTTATTTATGTATAATCAGTAATACAAATTATGGGCTCTGCTTTTCACATGTGTGTCATCTCTTCATCATTATGAAACTAGAAGTTCTCTTCTGATATATAGACTGTTGGCTATAGTGACTAGATCAGGAACTAACATTAGACATGTTGGGCCTCTAATTTGGGAAGTTTGCTGAATGAGTTAAAACGCGTTATGTTTTTGCTGTAATTCTGAAAATCGGTGTAATTAAAATCAAGTAGTTGCGGGCATCAATCCATGGTTTAACTGTAGAAAAAGCCAAGACAGATAGTCCGAGTGAGTGAGTGGTAAGTCTGGCATAAGCCCTTTTTAGGATTGTATAAAAATTATGTCATTTCAGTTGTTGATAGATAGGTCTATCATCCATCCGGCCATACATCATTGCTAGGGCAGAACTAAGGTAGATAGTCATAGAACTAAGGGATGAAAGTTCAGATTGATTTTGGGTTGACACGTGACGGACAATGTCCACTGGACTTGTAGGGAAAATGGGGCGCTGAATTTGCTTGAACTCACAGGCGAACAAGTGACCTAAGCCTAATAGGCTTCGCCACTTGTAGTCCAAAGGTGGAATACCGTGTCATAGGATTGGTGACAAAATGTCAAAGAGCAAGGAAATATTAAACCAAACCAGACTTACATTGCTAGGGCAGTGTAAAGTGCTGCACCAACCTTTTGCCATTTTTTCGAAAAAGTGTTGCAGAGGCACATTTTTATTTCGCTTCTTTACTATCAATTGAATACCATAGTTGACAACCTTAAAACCTTAGAGATGGGATGTTTTGAGAAATAATTTTTCTTCAAAAAAAACGAAAGAAAAAACGAGTTCCTAAACATAGTTTCAAAATAAATTGTATTATCCAATTAATGTTCTCAGTTTATAAATCGTTGCATATAAAACTTAATGTTTTATAACTTTGCCCCAACACATAAAAATTATCACAATCCACGTTGTTATTTCTAAAATACCAGCAAATCGCAGCATGTATAAGCTAAGAGTACATTGCTTGGTCACACAATGTAACATGTATTAATTGTTTCTTTTGTATTAAATGTGGAAAACAATCTGATTCTACATCTATTGCTGACCAATTATCACATAAAAACTTTACCATGAAGAAAATTTTATCTACCTTATAATGTATCAGAAATGAACAGAGCACCCTGTCCTTGATGAAAAACAAGTCTTATGATTTTTGCCTACAGGTCACTTTTTGTGATAAGGCAGAAATCCCCAAGCACTGATAAATTAAAGCCTGCTAGTGCCTGGGCCGTAAAGTTTAATAGTCTAAGATCTCTTGATTAGCATTTACTTAGCTGTATGGCACCCTACTACCAAATTTCAAGTTAACTTAGACACTTTAGTGTGAAAATTGCTGGGGCGACAGCTGGGGCTAGGAAATGGTGGATAACTCAGAAAATCCATGTGCTCTGTCTCCTTCATCACAAAAATGGTGAACACAAATGTTCGCCTCATTAACTTCAATCCAATCAGTCAAAAAAAAAATATGCTTACCAGTCTTACCACTAAAAATTTGGCAATTGGAGCTGATGTTGGAGGTCCAAGGGCTTACTTTGTACCTCGTATCATACAGATAAAGCACTCTTGTAGTGAAGAGAAAGGTGTCATATGCATATGCAATAAATATATTCATATGTGTTTTTTAAAGGTGATTCAGAAGGCAGTCGAGCATCTTCAAGGACCAGATCCTCATCAAGTAGCGGCCAAAGTCCTAATCTTGTAAAATCTCCAGCCTCAAGAGCTGGCTCTTCTCCAGCTAAAAGTCCAAGAAGTGATGCAGGGTCTAGAAATAGTGACAGAAGTGTAAGTTTTTCTTTTTAATGTTACATTGGATATTTTTTGGTTGATTTGAGGAGCTTATAGAAGCTGGCTAATTCCAGTCCAAGGTAAAACCAGCCAAAAGACAGTCTGAACTGGTGCCCCTAATTAAAAAATGGTCTATTTCCTTTTAATTTGTTTTGTAGCTGAAAAATTTCAAATTTAGCATGTAAATCAGTTTAGAATTACCTCTTCTCCTATGGAAGTGATATCGCCATGGAAGTGATGCTTTTTGCTTTGAGAGTATACCCCTTAATATGCTGGTATTTATTTGAAGTAGCTGGGAGACTATAGGGACTAAGAGAAGGATTTTGAAATAAGTTGAATTAAATTAAATATCCATTTTATTATTAGACTAGATCTTTACATGAAAGATTGGAAGCAGTGCAGAAATGCATTAACAATGCAGAAGCTGGGGTAAAGCAATTATAAGTTTGGTAGTTGTAAATATGAAAAGTAAGTGCTCTGTTTGCTTTTGCCGTACTATACATCCCCAATCCCTCTCATTAATTGAAATAAAAAAGGATAATGATAAATTTTGTATTGCACAAGTGTACTTAAATGTGTGTGTTTGTTTTTCTTTTCCCAGGCTTAATCACATACATGGATGCACTATTAAATTTGTGGAGAAAGAGAGGTGGGTATAACTAAACAGGTGAAGGACATGAAAGGGTTGGAAATTATGAGCAGTGGTGTCAAGATGAAATGAAAATAGAGCCTGGAATGTGAAGAGTTGATAGGGCTGTAGCTAACCTCAATTGGAATGTTGCAAGTTAAAGGTTCATGAAGGCTATTAGAAGCAGAAGAGAGGTGGACACACTGAATGTATTCTCTCTGGTCTGATATAAATCTTCTCTCAATTCTTCAAGGACTTTAACCTTCAGTTCAACCATTGTTTTTCAAAACTTTTCATGAAAATAGGATGTTCAAAATGCTCAAAATATGGTAATGCTAAGGTTTGACATCTTCCTGGCAACTTCAGTGAGGAATGAAAACAAAAGCCATACAAATTAATCACAGCATCATTTGTAGAAACTGCACATACATTATTGTAACGATTCTAAAAACATAAGTGAGGTCATGTTTTTTTTTAAAATCTGTGCTAATATGGTTATAAGAAAGTTGTATCAATGAGTTCTAACGCTGTTTCCAAACTTAAACTGACAGATTGTTGCAGTTATTTTCCATGCAACTTGACAACTCAACTGATACAGCTCAGTTAGTCACTTTTCTAAGAATTGTTTTGATGATTTCTCAGTAAAAGAGTATCCTGTAAAAAAAATTACCGCTTCAAGGGAGGCTGCAGGAAAGGACATATATTCTGTATTAAAAATGCTTACTGACTCTGAAATGATCCCAACACTGAAATTGATATATTTGGTAATCGATGGTGCTTCTGTAATGATAGTTGGCAAGAAGGGATTTATAACAGCAGTCCATATTCGGTAATTTTTATGTATAAGTAATGTAATGGAAACAGTCACTGAAGAAGTAACCGAAGTTATGGCTCTTGCCCTTTGGAGACGTTTATTAACTCCAGCTAAAGAGTTAGGATGCCAGTATGGTGATTTGTTGCATCATGCCTAAGATCGTTGGCTTAGCAAAGGCAGTGGAATGCTTCATTTAGTTACTTACTGTTTTGGGAGAGTTTTTAAATAACTTGGTGATTCATTCACGGAGCTGAAAAACCTGATTTGGCAGCAACATTCTGCTTTATTTGTAGACATAACCAAATGGTTATATTCCCCTACCCTGCAGCTCCAAGGCAAAGGTAAAAGTAATGGTAGAGCCATTTCAGACGTGGTCTCATTGAAAAAATTGGAACTTTGAGGAAAACAAATTTTTGTTCATGGTGGACACAAGCACCTTACCTGCTTGAAATGTACCCTTGACAAGCATGGGTTTTCACAGCCTCTTTACAAAAATGAAAGAGCATATCGAAATCCTTTGAGGCTTTATATGTTATGTGTTAAAATAATTATATATTTATATGTTCATATAAATCGGAAACGTATATTTAAAGTCAATAAAGCTGTGGATTTAAACAAAACGTATTTTATTTTCCTGCTTTTTTTGGGTAGCGCATAGTATGGTTTATGAATTGCAAGGCTCCTATGTCCTTTAAAAGTTCGGCAACAACTGCCTTAAGCATTATTGTAATATCTTTTCTTTTGAATAGATTGCAAGTCATTAAATATTAAATATATATTCAAACCCCCTTCCTGTTTTGTGTGAGATTCCTGAAGAACTCTTACTGCGATCAATCTATTTTTTGTTGCTGTTTGAGCTTAGAAATCAGCTCCCTCTTTGTTGGGAATTTGGAGATGAATTAAATTTCTTGAAATTTCCCGTAAAAACATCAAAGTCCTTTTGAAATCTTCACTTGAAGAAGAATGGTCGAGTCATAATTTTTTTAAGAATCGATCATTAAATCTTATTGAACTCTAAAGAATGGTCGAGTCTAAAATTTTTCAGCAGAATTTGGGTGAAGATTGTATACCAGTGGTAAATTGTACACCATTATGATCAACCAAGTCAGTCTTTTGGAGGGTCAGCAAAGATAAGATATAGCCATGTATTTGGATTCTTGTGGGTTCCAGTTGTTTATAAGATTGCACATAAATTTACGAAGAGACGGGCTTAAGTATACTTGGGGTGCATTGGCAAAATTAGAATTTTTTTTATTTCTTTTTGACAGGTATAACAAAAACATGTGTCAAACAACTTGAAAATTTACTAAGTGAGTGATTTGGTCGTAAGTATTTCTATCACAAACTTAAATCTGTTTTACACGAAAAGTGCGATATATTAAGTCGATATTTGCTATTTAAACACAACAAAATCAACACTGAAATGTAGTTTTTCAGTAAAATATTTTTTTCTATATTTTTCCAATTAGGGGAATGATAAGAATAATTTATCAGAGATTTACTTTTGATGCTTGTGTCAAATATTTAACCAACAGAGCTAAAGATGGGGCTGAAGTTTCATAAGGGTGTAAATGATTGTTAACATGGGGTAGGAGTTCCCCACATTTCTTGCTAAGAATATGGATTTTAGGTCTTAGTTTAAAGAGTGGGGAAAAAATCCCGATTTTTATAACATGGAAGTTTTTTCCTTGCATTCTAGTGATAGTAATTGAATTTAAATTTCACTTCATTTCAGAGCGTCACTAGTTTATTTGGTTATTCAAGGTTGATGCCTTCAGTGTTAAAAAAAAATTGGGAAGCATAAAACGACTAGCAAAACACCCATTTTGCAATATGTTGTGGTGAAGAGGATTTGAAATGATTGCTAGGGAGGTGGAGGAATTATGACCCAAATTGTTCTTTGATCCAGTTAAACTGAATGCCCGCTTTCGTATTGAACAAGGTGGGTTTTTATTAGACAAAGGGCATGTGAATCAACAATTTTAGGACCTTCGTACAGTCAGTAGTGCTTTGAGATACTTCGTATTGCTGGAGGATTACAGGTTTTTTCTTTCTTAATTTAAAAAGGGCGTTCTCTTTTGTTACTACATTGCTCCGACAGTTATGAGAAAATTTATCCCGAGAGACAAAATTCTGACATAAAAAAGACAAAGTAATCTGTAGCAACGGGCACATGCCTTTTTGTAGATTGATTAGCCGATCTAAATGATTTTGGCCTAAGAATAGACTTTTTAGAACAGTCAAAACAGCTACCACTTTAAAAATTTTGCTTAAAAATTTTGCTGGTGTATATGTTTTAAAATCCAGTCTTTTTAGCCAAAGGAACTACTTGTTGTTTTGACCTTTGGGGAAATCACCATTGAGCATTGGCTTAGACTGCGATTCTCTTGGACTGTGGGTTTTGGCAAAGTGGTTTCCAGGACCTGATCTGGATTCTAAACCAGTTACAGATCTGTTTTCAGGGAGTTTTTCAAGCCTTAAGATTATGGAGAAGGTGGAGAATTTTGAAATCACGTCCTAATAAACGTGTAGTTTAATAATTGTCTTAGTTGATGGTTAGTCACTTTTCCGAAGAGCTGAAAGTAGGAAATCGAAGGTATTTTCATTGACCGTAGTTTAGGCTATAATTTCATTCTTGAAATTTTCGTTGACGAATGAGAACTGGGTCGTGACTTATTGAGAAACCATTCGGATGTGCTTTATGCTTATGCCAGTGCAGCATTGGGCTATGCGGTCTGCATGAAAATTAAATCAAAGTTTAGAGCCGTGAAATGTTGGCTGTACAGAGAAATTACTTGGCCTGTGAGAAGCTTGTGATTTACACATTATTATAAACTGTATCCTCCCTCTTTTTTCTCTTAGAAAGGCTAAAATGAGCTTGGTTTGTGTTCTCGTTGCCTCAACATTGCAAAAATCTCAGATCTTACGTTCTGTTTGTACCCTGTATATGGATACAGTAAAAAATCGACATCTTGGGCTAAAGTGTATCACGTGTCGTATATTGAAAAACATGAACAAGTTGCATTTTTATGCCAATGTTTTTCAGTTTTTGAAAGGGAGCTTTCAAAGACGTCTTGTAACGAAAAGATTTCCTTTTACGTACTCCACTTGTAGACGTCCATGTTTAATACCCATTTTTATTTGTCTAAGAGAAAAATGAAACATTGATATTTTGTTTCTCTTATAGCCTGATTCTCGAACGAGTAGTCGTAGCTCCTCTCGAGATAGGGGTCAAAGGAGCAGAAGTGGGTCAAGAGAAAGTGTTGGCAGTCCTGCTTCAATAAGAAGTGGAACCCCAAAAAGTAGAAGTGGCACCCCCAAAAGTAGAAGTGTCACCCCAAGAAGTAGAAGTGGAACTCCAAGAAGTAGAAGTGGCACCCCAAAAAGTAGAAGCGGCACCCCAAAAAGTAGAAGCGGCACCCCAAGAAGTAGAAGTGGCACCCCAAAAAGTAGAAGTGCCTCTCCAATAGAAAGAGGCGAAAGTCCCTCGTCCTCCAGAAACGGGAGTCCAGAAAGAGAAAGTGAAAATAGAGAGAAAAGCAAATCTAGATCACCTGCATCTGTTAGAAGCAAAATTAGGTCAAGATCGCCTTCTCCAGGTTTGTCTCATCCTCAAATAAATTTACGAGCACAATCTTGCTTCCAGGTCAATTTTTATGGCACTTGGTATTAACCAAGTGACATATAGCAATCGCCAATTCTGTCGGTCTGTCTGTCGGTCCCGGTTTTGCTACTTTAGGCATTTCCAGGTAAGCTAGGACGATGTGAACGTGAGCTTAGCTTACCCGTTCGTAAGCTTACGAACGGGTGATCGGATCTCAATGAAATATGATATTTAGAAGGATATGGTGTCTTAGAGCTCTTATTTTAAATCCCAACCAGATCTGGTGACGTTGGGGGGCGGGGGAGTTGGGAGGGGGAAACCTAAAACTTGGAAAAACTTAGAGTGGAGGGATCGGGATAAAACTTGGTGGGAATATTAAGCACAAGTCCTAGATACTTGACCGACATAACCGGAACGGATCCGCTCTCTTTGGGGTAGTTGGGGGGGGGGGGTAATTCTGAAAAATTAGAAAAATGAGGTATTTTTAACTTACGAACGGGTGATCGGATCTCAATGAAATTTGATATTTAGAAAGATATCGTGTCTCAAAGCTCTTATTTTAAATCCCGACCGGATCTGGTGACATTGGGGGGGGAGTTGGGAGAGGGAAACCTAAAACTTGGAAAACACTTAGAGTGGAGGGATCGGGATGGAACTTGGTGGGAAAAATAAACACAAGTCCTAGATACATGATTGACATAAACGGAACAGATCCTCTCTCTTTGGGGTAGTTTTGGGGGGGTTATTTCTGAAAAATTAGAAAAAAATGAGGTATTTTTAACTTATGAACGGGTGATCAGATCTCAATGAAATTTGATGTTTAGAAGGATATCATGTCTTAGAGCTCTTATTTTAAATCCCGACCGGATCTGGTGACGGGGGCGGGGAGTTGGGAGGGGGAAACCTAAAACTTGGAAAACGCTTGGAACGGATCCGCTCTTTTTTTTTGGGGGGGGGGGTTAATTCTGAAAAATAAGAAAAAATGACGTATTTTTAACTTACGAAGGAGTGATCGGATCTTCATGAAACTTCATATTTAGAAGGACCTCGTAACTCAGATCTCTTATTTTAAATCTCAACCGGGTCAAGCATAATTGGGGGGGGGGCAGTTGGGGGGACCGAAAATCTTAGAAAATACTTAAAGCGGTGAGATCAGGACTGGATGGGAAGAATAGAAACCTGTCTAAGATACGTGACTGACATAACCGGACCGGATCTGCTTTCTTTGGTAGAATGGGGGGGGGTAATTTTGAAAATTGAGGTATTTGTAACTTACGAAAGAGTGGCCAGATCTTAATGAGATTTGATATTTAGAAGGATCTTGTGCTTTAAGGTTCTAATTTTAAATTCCTACCAGATCCTGTGACATTGGGGGGAGTTGGAGGGGGAAACCGGAATTCTTGGAAAACGTGTAAATTGGGGTATTTTTATCTTACGAATAGATGATCGGATCTTAATGAAATTTGATTTTTAGAAGGAATTCATGTCTCAGAGCTCTTATTTCAAATCCCAACCAAATCTTTTGACATTGGGGGGGGGGGAGTTGGAGGGGGAAATCTTGGAAAAACACTTGGAGTGGAGGAATCGGGATGAAGCTTGGTGGATAGAATAAACAAATGTCCTTGATACGTGATTGACAGAATCGTACTGGATTCGCTCTCTTTGGGGGAGTTGGGGGGAGGGGTTCAGTGATTTGGCGAGTTTGGTGCTTCTTGAGGTGCTAGGACGATTAAAATTGGTAGGCGTGTCAGGGAGCTGCACAATTTGACTTGATAAAGTCGTTTTCTCATATTCGACCATCTGGGGCTAAAGGGAGAGGAAAATTGGAAAAACTTAGGTATTTATAACTAACGAGTGGGTGATCGGATCTTAATGAATTTTGATGATTAGAAGGACATCGTGACTCAGAGCTCTTATTTTAATCCTGACCGGCATTAAGCCTCTTTTTTTCCTTTTTAAATCAATCTATTGATTCATAGAATCTTGTTAGAGCTCGTACCATATGATCGCTTGGCTCTTAGTTCTTCTCGCCTCGTCACAAGTGCCATATGAGCTCTTAGCTCTTGTTAGTTTTAAAGAAAAAGGTCGTATAATTAATTGCAAAAATTGAGCCTTGTCAAAAAGATTCTGTTTAATACTTCCCTCAAAAACTGTAAACATTTAAACTTAAGAGCAGAAATAGATTAAAAGTGGACGAAAGCAAGCTTTAGGAGGCAAAAAATGGCTAGGTATTCTTTCGTTAAAACTCGTTCATGGCCAGATTTTACGTAGTCAAAAATTATCTAATTCATTGAACTAAAAGAGGCACTTTTCTTTTCTTCAGGCCTAACGAGATAGAACTTTAAAGCTTCAAAAGTTACCAGTTATAACATGCTGCATTTATTGAGCCTACGAGGACACATACCCATAATCTATTCCAAAGAATTTTCTCTAATTCTATCCCAAGAATTAAACCGTCTCTCCTTAAACCCAAAGCATTGTCAAATGAACATTTCAAATTTGTAGTCAAAATTGATAATCAATTTTTAAAGAAGAAAATATCTAATTGAATCACTTTTAATTTAATGAGAAAATAAAAATCATAATTATGAGAATGTTTAGATTTCACAAAATCTCGGCAAAAATTAATCATGTATTTAGTTTACTTGGAATATTTTATTCTATATCCTAACAGTTTTGTTCCTAGGATCAATAGTACTGGCTTGCTAAATCAATAATTTGTCAGTAGGCTATAGTGCCCTATTTATAGCCCGGGACATTTCAGAAAAAATTATCCGCCAAATTATAATTTTTCTAGACCAGTAGATAAAAATTTACGTAGTGTGGCCTCAATACTGTACTTCCTGGAAAACCATTTGAGTGAAGAGGTAGCCTTTTAAATATTATGCATTTCGTTCTAGGGTGTTATGTCTTTTAACATCATTTTTTAGCGTAAAATAGGTTCTTAATATTCTAAATTGATAACTAAATACTTTTCAATGCGCAACGCTTATATTTAAGTAGTAGTAGTAGAACAATTTTATTAGAAAAAAAACATTTCTTAATCAATAGCACAACATAAGCGAAGCTTGCGAGGCTGTGCTAAATTCAAAGAAAAAAAAGAGACAACATGGAGAATAAGAAGTTATGGAGAATGAGACCATATACCGAGATCAACAAAAAACAAAAAAACATAAACAATACACTCCCTTGCGTGACCCCAAGACAACAGCAAAAAAAAAAAAAAAATACATAAATATTACAAATGAATAAGCTATGTAAATTTATATTAGTTAATCAGTTTCAAAAGCATACCTACCGAGCAACTCCACACGTAAATCAGACTTAAACTGGTCAAGGCTACCTATTTCCTTGATATCTATACTCAGTTTATTCCAAAGTTTTGAAGCTCTGTAAATAAGTGAAAAAGAAGACCTACTTGAAACTAATCGAGGAACCTCAGTATTACCTCGTATCCGAGTATTGTGGTGGTGAACATCAGACCTCTCACAAAATATTCCTGTAAAACAATCGGGAAGGCTACCTCTGTAATACCTATATATAAAAATCAACGTATAAAAATCACGTAATCCAGCTGCAGGCATTATATTTAAATCACTATACATAGACCTCAAAGACTCCTGATTCCCAACACCACAAAAAACTCGGACAGCATTATTCTGGATCACACGGATAGGATGAACTATCGAAGGGAAAGTACCAAGCCAAATCGACGAGCAATGCAAAATGTACGGGTGAATCAGGGAAAAATATAACAATCGTAGAACATTTGGGGGGAAAATATGTTTTAATTTGCGCATCATACCTAAGTTACGTGACAATATTTTCGAAACTGACTTCACATGATCTTTAAATGATAGGGTTTCATCAACATTGACTCCGAGGTATTTGGTGAATCTTATTCGTTTAATAATTCCCCGCTCCGAAATTATTTCCGTAAACCAAGGGTAAAAATTCGGAGATCGAGAGAAAATAACAAAATTTGACTTATCTATATTCAGGTCAAGGTGGTTTATTTTAAGCCATGCACATATCCTGCTCATTGCTGCATTTATCGTTGACATGAGCAGTTCTTCTGTAGGGGCAACACACACCAAGGTTCTATCATCAGCAAATAAGGGCATAGTAAGCTGGGTCTTACTCGTACCATTGTCAACAAAGTCGTCAATTCTGGGCAGAGCTTTCACAACATGCGGTAGATCATTAATAAAAATTAAAAACAGAGTCGGACGCTCCCAATTAACAACATTTTTACTAGACAAAAATCCTTGTAAATTGACATACTGCTGTCTATTTTGAAGGTAACTCCACAGCAAACTCAATGTAGCACCCCTTAATCCATAAAATTCACATTTTTTTTAATAATATTCGATGGTCAACAGTGTCAAACGCCTTAATTAAGTCCAAAAAAACACCAGCTACCCTAAGCTTTTTATCAAGAGCATCATTAATTATAGTAGTAATAAATGAAATCGCCATTTCTGTTGTTCTGCCCTTCCTGAAACCAAATTGATTGGTATGTAGAAGTTTATGACGCTCCAAATGCTCATAAATTCTAATATTAATACATTTTTCTAAAACCCGTGAAACAACAGGTAATAATGAAATTGGTCTATAATTCCCCAGATCATTCTTATTACCATCCTTAAACACAGGAGTTATTCTTGCAATTTTAAGACAATTGGGGAACTTCCCTTGCTTAAAGCAAGCATTAATAAGGGACGTTAATATATGTGAAATGCTTGGAAACACGGCTTTTAAAACAAGAAGGTTAATGGAATCACTCCCAGCCGAAGAACTTTTCATCTCAAAGATAATTTTACGAACTTCATCATGAGTGACAGGTCTCAGATACATTGATACATCGACAGAAGTACCCATAAAAGTCTCAAGCGGAGGATCATTATCAGAAGCTACTGTAGCACGAGAAAATCGAGCCCCAACAGTTGCAAAATGTTCCGAAAGGGCATTACAGATTACAGCAGGCTCATTCGATTTTAACCCATCACTTGTAGTAACTTCGTCAGGCAGAATCGGATCTGTTGAAGATATAACACTTTTAATAATTTTCCAAGTTTTAGCTGGGTTACCACTAGCATCTTTAAATTTACGCTCAAATTATTTTTTCTTCGCGTTTCTCAAAAGCTTATTAAGAGCATTTCTATAATTTTTATAAATTCTTGTGCAAACTGGATCATTTTCATTCCTTATTGAATCCCTATATAACTGGTCTTTCTTATTTATGCACCGCAGAAGACTAGGTGACACCCACGGCTTTTTGGGCATCTTTTTCCTTGACCTTGTCCGATTCACTACACAAGTTTTACTCAAAATAGAGATCAATGTATCATAAAATCTTTGAAAACTTATATTTATATCATCTAGATTTTCAACTTTATTATTCCAATCAACATTAGAAATCTCTTGTTTAAACTTTTCTAAGTTACCCTGGTTGAGCACAGGTAACATACTCATTTTCAGTCTAGAACCTTGCAGCCTCGGAAAACAAACTTTAAAACTTGCCGAAATCCCAAAATGGTCAGAAACATCAGTAACAATAACCCCAGGATCTGAAAATTTAGAATTAGAAAGAATATTATCAAGTAGCTTTGCCGTTAAAGTGGTAACACGCGTACAAATATTGATAGTGGGAAATAAACTATATGACATAGCTGTGGCAAAGCTGTAGAAAATCTATAGGAGTATTCGAATTCATATCATTAAGGTCAATATTAAAGTCCCCAAGCATGAAGAATGGGTGCGAACCAGTAGGTAGTTTATCCAACTGTTCTTCCAAAATATCAAAAAAGGCCGGTATAGACCCAGATGGTGGTCTATATAGTACAACAACATAAACATCTTTTGGCTTAAGCCTGAGCTGAAGGATAAGTGGCTCAAATAACATCTCGTGAAACAGCACTAGATCACTTCTTACCAAAACCTCGATATCGCTCCGTATATAAGCTCCAATACCTCCATGTTGACGAAATTGACGATTTCTATGATAAAATGTATACCCTGGAATATCCAAGAGAGCAGAGTTATGCTCATTTAGCCATGTTTCTGTGAGACCAATAACCTGAAAAATGGAAAGTTCACATATCTCGCTTATAAAATTAAAAGATGAGTTCAAACCCTGGCAGTTAAGATGGAAAACTCTGAGATCTTCAGAATCACCACCACCATTCACGGACCTCAAACCATCCTTAAATAAGTACTTTGAATTACAAGAAACATATTGACCAGCATTCCCAATATCATAATTCCGGTGGAGCTGCTCCGTAAACATACTACCAAAATCCACAAATGAAGCTTCCAAAATTTTAAGACGGCTGTTGCCCGGGGTGCCACAATCATCATCAACCATATTTATACAGTTTTACAACAAAGTAATTTGGCCTCATGTCCACAACAAAACAAAAAAGAAAAGAAAAACAACTAAACAAGAACAAAATAGAATATAAGAAACAACAAAAGAATGACACTTTCCATCTTAGAAAAAAACAAACACAAAAAGAAACAGGCCGTATTTCGTTAACCCGTAACGAATCCATGTACAAGTTACCAAATACAACGGCTACTAATTCCTACAATCACACAACCATAATTATTGCGACAAAATAGTAAGTTTTATTTTTTTTATTAAATTTTGTTATTATTTTTTTAATTATTCTTTTCAATAACAAGTAAACACTCACTAATTCTAACAACTGCAAAAAAGAAAAATTAAAAAAAATTAAGAATCCAACAAACTCTTAGCATTGTACCAAGGCACTTTAATAACACGGTTGTCCTTTTTAACAGAGATGCTGGGTGGTAGGGTAGGAGGTACCCAGCTTTCCACACCTTTATCCGCCAAACGCTTACGTAACCCAAGTAATTCTTTCCGCAAAACCCGCACACGCGGTGAGACATCATCACTAATAAAAACAGACTTATAAACACCGAACTCTTTCCCTTTTAATTTTTTCGCATTACTTAGAATCAAAAAACGTGCCTGGACACTGTCCACCCTAATTTTAACAAAATTCTTGGAACAGTGAACCACAGTGAATGGTGGCAACTTGTCAGGTGGGAGTGACAAACCAGCTACAATCACCTCAGAAACCCGAGATGCAGCCTCATTCAAGGGTACATCATTAAGGCCCCAAAACAACAAATTATGCAACTTGTCCCGATTTTCATCAACAAGAGACTGGGACACAACCACATTCATTTCCTCATTGCATTTCTTAATCAGCTGTGACTGGGCTTTTACAATACTTTGTAGAGTTAGAAATTCCGACTTCACTGTTGCAATTTCATTGTCCGTTGCATTACTTTTATTTTCAAGCACCATAACACGACTTTTAACTGTACCCAAATCGTTCTGAATTTCAAATACACTCTGCTTTAGGGTTTCCATGTTCACATTTATAGATTGGACCATTTCCAAAATTTTAATGATATTCTCTGCATTCGTTTTCTGGCAGTCCGCATTAACACTCGTATCCGAATTACTAGTAGAATTCATAACCGGATCCGATAGCTCAGCTTCTGTCCGGTTGCGTTTGGGTCTGGCTTTCTTTCCCATCCTGACTTTACCAAAATAATATGTCACCTACCTTTACAAAAACTTATTTTTTACCCACGCTAGTTTACAGCGTGCAATTTGCATAAACCGTTAAAAGGGCACGGCTAACACCACATCAGGATTCCTCAGGAACTAGCTCGAACGTAGAACTCACTCCTTTATATGCAAGATTATATTGTAACAATTAATTTAAGCAATTATCACGCTATTATTCACATAAGTCTACAACATGGCATAGCAACCGTTGTATCCGGGCAAAAGCAGTCAGACAAGTTTATCCATTGACTGCTGAATGCGAACTGAAAGGTTAAATTTACTGTCACCATTTCACCTTCACTGAAAAATTCGATTTTTTGGTTAAAGACAGTGGATGGAGTGAAGGTGTAAAAAGTAGAAAAGCGATGGTGTATGGTATTATTTTCTAATTGAAAAAAATATTTGGTAAGTTGGGGATACACGATGTAAAACTAGGATTAGAATACTATTGATCGTGTTAATGGACAGCTGTCATGAGAAAGAGGTGAGTGAAGCAAATTATGCATACAGGGATGCGTGGATTTTAAAGGAGGGAATCGTGGACAGACGCACAATAAAACTATGTGTGTTAAAATAATCATAAAAAACAATTGTATGAAAATAATGATTTTTTTGGGGGGGGGGTATCGGGATATTACCCGAAATTTAAGTTACACAGTATGAAGTTGAATGAATCACCGAATTGCATTTTGTCATTTGCATTTTATTGATAAATATATGCATTTTGAACAATGTGCTTTAATGTTTCAAAACATGGAAGAAAAATGAAAATAAATCACTAAAATAACACAGATAACTGGAAAGCTTTAAAAAAAACTAAATATTTAAAATACAACGATATTGCTCTGAAACATGGGCCCTACAAAAAGCTGGGTAATATATATTTGACTTTTTTCCGGAGGAGTTATTTTAAGACTTGAATGATCGAATATTTTATCATATCGATTTGTTTATCTTATATTTTATTATATTCTTCTGAGTACATGTTATATTCTATTATAACAAATAATAAGTTTTGTCGAAATTTCCTTTGATTCTATCGTCTAGGGCTATTACGAAAGAAAGGTTTGCGATGATTATGTCGCGTTTTATGAATAAAGAATGAAAGGTTTGCGACAAGTCTTCCGATTGGATGAGAAGGAGTCATAAGAAGGAGGAGCTTCAGAGGTGGAGTTAGACATGAAATACTGAGCATGATGGCATGGAGGAGGAATCTGCGCAACTGTCTTGTCTTTGGGGCACCTCTTACTGTCATAAGTTGTCAGTAGTAGCATTATTTTGCTATTATTATTATTGGTCAATATATTCTCTGTGAAATACTGGCGATCGGCTTTTAGTATAATTTTATGTTTTAGGTAATAGAAGCGGGAGTGAAAGTCCAGTTCAGCGAAGCCGAGCAAGGAAAGTGTTGTCGGAATCTGAAAGTGAAGGAAGTGAAGATGAAATAAAGTAGGTCATTTTCTATAGTTGTCATGTGTCTTATATATTTGCTATAGAAATTTGGGAATGGGAAAATTTCTTTGAACAAAGCTCTTATGTAGCTGAATCATGCAGCATCATATTGTATGCTGCACTCATCCTTAGTTAGCTGCCTTATAATGAAGCAAGTCCATGTAATAAGAGAAAGTTCACTATTCTTTGATAATTTTTTTTTGCATTAATTTGAAGTTGAGCTCTTAAAGGATGTGACACCTTGTTCCTTATTATTTGGCTGTAGAAAATCGTTACAAAAAATTCTGAAAACTACTTAAAAACTAACATAAATACTTATCTTAATAATAAAATTGCATCGCTTCACTTAACCCCCACTCTCCCCGTCCCACCGATTGATGAATATACAGCTTAATATAAACTTTTACGCTATTTCTTATGACATTGCGACTCTTTTCTTTCCATCGATTGATTAGACTTTGCCCTAAAATAAAAAAAAAACGTTGAAGAAAAGATTCGCGCTATTGAAAAAATAAATAGTTCGACTATGCTAAAGTGAACTGTATATTTATCTGTCAGGGGGTTGGGAGGAGGGGGGGGGGTAAAGGAAGCAATTCTCTTGTAGGAATGAGATTAGTAAGTATTTATGATTATTTTAAGGTAGTTTTCAGAATTTCTGATAACCATTTCTAATAAGGAACAACGTGTTACCGTAAAGGTCCCTTTGAAAGCTAAAAAAAAAAAAAATTATGAAGGAAATGATTAGTATATTTAGAAAGACCATAAAAAGACACATCTACCTGCCGATAAGTCATAACAAAAAAAAAATTTGCCATGTTCTCTTCCAACTTTTACGTTTAGTTTTCAGCATACTGCTAACTTGAACTAGAATTTCTATAAACTATATCTTTATCCTTTGTTTTTTAAAGGAATTTCTCTTTCCTCAATCCATCAAAGATTTTGGAGCAATATCTATATTCAGCTTTATGGTAGGATCTTTTCTGCTGAATTGATTCTTATGATATTCCTCTCAAGAGTATTGAGCTAACCAGATCCTTAGTCCTTAGTTGCTCCTGTGCCGCCAGAGGCACCCAGTTCATCCAGAAAGGGCCGCCAATCATCCCTCATATGTGCTGCTGTCCAGAAGTCTTCTCATTGGGCTGCACTGTCGAATTGATAAACTTCAGGTCCCGCTGGTATGTACGTCGAAGTGTATTTTTTGTCTTTCCTCTTCGTCGAGTTCCCTCTGGTTGCTACTTGAGTACCGTTCTGGGGAGTCTATTTTCCGCCATACGGATAACGTGTCCCACGTAGCGCCATTTTTGGTCATCCAAGCTAACCAGGTAGCTTGGGCTAAAAACAAGTTCTTGAATTTGATGTGTTTTTAATCGTGTCACATACTTTACCATCTCAATTTATAAATTACGTAGTCTGCACATGCAGTGCGAGTTGACATAGTGTCTGGTTCTTAGAATCCTCCTTTAGAAATTAAACTTTGAGCCTTAATTAATTGTAACTTGTATGAATGAATTGACGTTTATTTTTCTAGGAAAAGGACAAAGAGAGCTGTCACAAGTGAAAACGAAGAAGATTCTGAAAAAGAAAAAGAAAGACCAGTTGATGCAACCAACCTATTTGGCGATGAAAGCGATCTAAGCTCATCAGAAGGAGAAGAAGGCAAGAAGGCAGAAAGTGAGGGGGAAGGAAGAAAAAGTGAAGAAGAAAGTAGAAGGAGCAGGAGTAGAAGTAGGAGCAGAAGTAGAAGTAGAAGCCCTTCTGAAAGAAAGACTCCTATTCAGGAAGAGGGCGAAGTTGAACCACCTCCTGAAATTAGGATTGAGGTCGAGGTGGGTGTTATTCTTGTGGTTTTAATCCTCATTGGAACAGATAAAAATTATATCTCTTTCTCTTTAACTCACTCTCTCACTTTCTTGTTCTCTGTCGCGCTTCCTCTCGCTCTTTTCTCTCTATTCCTTAGTTTTAGTACTTGAAACATCAAACACATTTTGTAGTTCTGCAGCTTCTGCTAAAATCAATTCTGTAAGCTTGTGAAGCATTTGCTAAATATCTATCTGGTACCCTTTTTTACCGGCTTTGTAGCTGGAAAACTTGGAATCTTCTTATATTTTTCTCTACACTTGAAGTGGCTTCTTCCATTTGTATCCTGCGGTAAATTCGCAGAACTAATTCTGTCTGCACCATGAAGGAAATTAGCAAAGTTTATGTTATGGAGCTCTGTCTAGTCTGTATTTTCTGTTTCGATTATAGATTAAAGCAGGGTGATCGATTATCTTCGGGTTACTTTTAGTATCAACAAGAGCAGAAATCCTGCTCAAGCCATCTTAAGCCTATTACCTCCAATTCATTGTGTATTCGTGCCTACAAACATTATACTGCTGTGAGGATGTAATCCGTAGTAGATAACTTAACTGGGTAGAGGTCTTTCATTCTAAAGAAAGCCCACCAAAAAAAAAAAAGGATTTATACGGCAATCAGAACCTAGTGCAAAACGCTGTGTCGTTTACTAGTCTATAATTTCCTTGAGGGGTGACGCTCCTTTAGGCAAACTCGTAAAAGGTTCTCGACGTAACACCTTAAATTAGGTATCATTTTCTTAGACCACACTGCCCTTCTATGGCGAACAAATAAACGTCCAAATGGGGATAAGTCCGTTTATTTTGACAGTGAAAAACAGGTACAAAAGTCCAGATATTTCTACCATATGTACAGCGACCAAGTAAGCCATCAACCGAGGAAACACCTTTAAACTCAACATTTCGTTTGAAATTAAAAGATACGGAAGGCTTTGCCACCTTCATTGAAAATTTGTTTTACTTTTGGGAAAGATTAAAGAAGGAAATTCACATCAAGACTTTGAATTAACTTTGTCAGTGAACTCTCTCTGAAAATAATCTAGTGAGTAATCCGCAAGTTCGTTATTTTGTGACTGACCCAAAAAATTATTTATTTTGTTTTGTATAAATATGCTAGTTTCAGTTTTATTATTTTAGTATTTTTACTGATAACGGTTTTTAATTGCCGTTTTACAGTTTCTGTTTTAGCCAAAGACGGTTAGACGGTGCCTAGTCCTTCCATAGACTTCATTCTCTGTAGATGCAAATTCAATGGTGGGATTCAGCTTAACCCAAGGGGAGAATTAACTAATGTGACTTTGCTGATGGTATTGCTCTTCTCACTCATTATCCAGAAGACATACAACAGAATATAAACGAATTTGAGTGTGTTGTCAATGCCATTGGACTGTAGTCAGTGTTATTGTCAAAGGCGGTGATTCTCGATATTGGGAAAGGACTTCTGGTCTATGGTGAAAAAATTAAAAACGTGGTGGAGTTTAAATATCTTGCCAGCATCGTTTTCCAAGATTCTAATTGCGAACGAGAAATTTTATGTCTAATAAAGCTGGTCGGTTCTGCCTTTAGTTACCTCAGAAATGTCTGTAGGAATAGGAAATTTTTCCAGAAGCTGAAGATTAGGATATACGGCAACGACGTTCTGTCTATCCATGCCTATGGTGATGAAACCTGGGGTATCAGTGCGCAACAGGAGAAGAAGCTTCAAGGGTATGTTTAAGGTTGATATGGAATATGCACTAGACGGAAAAGTTAACCAATGACGAATTTCACCGTATTACTACCCGTACTCCCATCTTTGAAATCATTCGAAGACGTGGCTGGATGTACTGGGGATATATTGTACGGGTGGATGACGGAAGGTTACTACATGTTAGGCTCCGGAAGTCGAGGAAGTCTAAAATGACACTGGGACGATTCTTTGAAAAGTAGGCAACATTGGCAAGGCCTTTGCTTTGCTAGAGAAATTTTGGCTGAAGGCTTGGGAGAGATCAAGCTGACGATTTACTGTTGCTGCCTTGTGTTCCTCCAGGCACAGGAGAACCTAAATCCAATGTCTTCTGTTGCCTTTAATCTGTTTTTTTCCTTTTTTTCTTATTTTTATTCTGATCGAAAGACCTAAGATGAATGATCTGTAGTAAAATTCATTGGCCAATGAATTTCCTGTGGTGTTTTCAACTTGCCTAAGGAGGAGCACCTTACTAGTTTGGCCACAATGAAATATCTGCTACGACCACTGCCACCTTACGACAACAGCCAGGTTCGATGCAGCAACCCCAGGAAAAATACGAATTCTTTCTTAAAGTTGTGACCTATTTAGATCGTATTTGTGGCCACAAATGTCAATTTACCAGATCTAAGAAGGAAAAAAAAATCATGTAACCGACTTTGAGGCCAGGACCCGTTATGGCTACGAGGCAAGCTTATCTAAATTGATTCTCATTGTTACTTATTGTGTAACCGCAGACACCATGAGCCTCTTCTGGATGTCAAGGCGTCACCATAGATTTGATACAACCACCATGGAACCTTTTTCAAGAACTATAAATTTTCTAAAGAAATGTCAACATGCCAGTTAAGAAAAAAAAACAACAAAAAAGTAGCCGATTTTGGAGCCGGGCCCCAGCACTCGGCATGTGGTAGACTTATATATATTGATTCTCGTTGTAAGTAGAAACCACCAAATGAGTCAGCTTTGTTTGCTACCTTGGGAAATTGGAGGACTCCCCAGTGAAAACAGAACGTTGAAGGGTTCCAATGACTTATAATAAACAGTTGTGTTATTTATGACATCTTTGTAAGTTGTACTGGGTTTTCCGCCACATTTTGTTGGCGTCGAAGATTGTAGCAGCGTTGTTCTTCTAATGTAATATTTCTTTCTTCCTCACTTTCATTTTTGACTCGTTCTGATTTTTGCTGTCGCTTGTCTTCTAACAGCACAATTCTTTGTTTTCATTCCATTTTTGACACGTTCCGATACTCTCTTTCTCGGAATTGCTTGTAATTCTCACTGCCCCTTATCTTTAAACCGCATATTTTCTTGTTCTCGCTGTGGCATATCTTTTAGTCGCATATTTCTTTGTTTTCCACTTTTGTTTTTGACTAGTTTTAACTCTTGCTGGCCCTTATCTTCGAACCTTGTATTTCTTCGTTCTTCACTTTTGTTTTTGACGCGTTGTAATTGTTCTGACTGTATATATTTGTTCTTCATTTTCGTTTATCATTACTTTAGACATTTTTACAACACCCTTTACCTTAGCTGCTCGGATTGTTCTTGCCTTGTTTGATGGTTTAGGTTGTCATTTGTCCTCTAGGCATTATGAATTTACTTAAAATGTCTTTTGTAAATAGACTAATTACATTTGGTATTTTATACTTAGCTATGTTCCTTTTGTAGTGTTACATGCATAATAGGTATAACAACAATACGTTTACTCCGGGGAGGGGATAATGTAATTTATTCTCTTGAAGTGTAGTCACAAATATGGCGTCAATCATGTGATTTTTCTTGTCAATCATTTGTTTCTTGTGTAGTTTTGCCTACATCAAAGACATTGAAAACGATGCAACCACTACTGAGGCATATATTACGTATGTATGTTTTTCGAATGTATTTATTTAAATGTGACGTCATTCGCATAAATCTTTATATATGTACCTATATAGATCGTTTTTTTTGGGGCCAAGAATATCCCAGGTTAAAAATTTTCCCAAAAAAGTATGAAGCCGTTTTCGAGAAAAAATACAAAAAAACACGATTATTGCTCGTTTAAAGAGATAGTATATCAAATCAGCTGTTTTTTTCTTATTCCAGGTACCAAGAATCAAGGCAAACTTAGGTAGTGAAATTCACTTTGTCAAACTGCCAAATTTTTTGTCAGTTGAGCCGAGACCCTTTGATGCTGAAACTTATGAAGATGAAGTAGACGACGAAGAAACTCTTGATGAGGAAGGAAGGGCTCGTGTTAAACTTAGGGTATATACCTATTTTATTATAAGGTTAGCTTATAAATAACTAATTGTTAGATAGTCGTATCTAAGTGAGAATTGCAGCTTGAATATTGTTGAGGTATAGAAAATAAAATCAAAAACGTATATTGCTTACGGCGTAGCACAGTTTAAGTACGTGCTTGTTTTAAAAGCAGAATCTGCCACTTAAAAAGGACATATATTTTATATTTGGAAAGGATACTCCCTTTAGATGTTTGAAAAAAATATTATTTAGTAGAGGGTTATTTAGTACTACTACTACTACTAATAACTCACTGCAGCACCAAGCCGCCTGAGGCCAACATAGCTACGCGCACTCCTTCTCCAACCTAATCTATTCAAGGCCTCCCTCTTTATACCTTCCCAGGAAGTTCCCATTTCCTTCAAATCTTTATTTATGACATCCTCCCAACCCAGACAAGGACGACCTGCTTTCCGTGCAGCCCCAGACGTTTAGCCAAAAAGGACAATCTTCGGCAATCTGTCATCCTTTGTCCGCAGAACGTGGCCTAGCCATCTCAACCTTTCCTTCATTATTGCCCTAGAAAGTGGGATTGAACCATATTTTTCGTACAACCTACTGTTTGAAATACGGTCAGTCAGCCGGGTACCCCGAACAATCCGTAGGCAATTTCTTTGGAAAACATCTAGTAAATTTTCATCTGCTTTTCGGAGTGCCTATGCTTCTGAGCCATATTTGACCACTGTCATCACTGTAGCTTCCAATATTCTAATCTTGGTTTGCAGATTAGACTTATTACTTATCTTTCTATTCTTTCAAACTTTTTTTAACTGTGACAAAACACCCCGAGCCTTAGCTATTCTACTTTTAACATCTTCACTGCTCTCACCGTCTTTAATAATAATACTACCAAGGTAAGTGAAGCTGCCAACCTGATCAATCTTTTCGTTAACCAACGTCACCCTTTCATCTTCAATTATTCCTATCCTTAGTGACTTAGTCTTCTTCACATTAATTTTCAAGCCTATTCTAGCACCCTGAACTCGCAAAACCTCTAAACCCAAGCCTGGTATTCCACGTAAAAATTATGGCCTTATTAACTTGATGACCAAAATAAAGTGGATCGTTACTTCAAAAGGGAAGAATCAACCTGTAATTTTACACTTTTCCTTCACAAAAATGATGATCTCGACCATTTAAAGGTCCCAGAGATAACACCTTACGAAACGTGATACACCCAGTCCCTACATTCATCCTCAACAGCTGCTTGAATGCTCTTTCTTTTTTATTTAGCGACAACTATGGAGGAATTAGTAACATTAAAATTATGAATATTAATGGTTTCATCTTTTCTCTAGTATAAAAAAAGGTAAAAAAAAGGTAAAGGATACGGCATTAGACTTTACAGTCCCTACCGGCGGTGCTGATCTCCGTTTCTTGGCCCTTCAGCCAGGAGGTGCAATGGGGGGTTGGGGGCAATCGCACACCCTTCCTGTTTACCTTCCCCAGATTTCTCCAGGTACCCATTTAGAGCTGGGTTGACTCTGGCTAAGCTTACAGAGTCACGCCACTGACCCCCGTCCCAAACTGAAGAATTGGGTACACTGGGATTCGAACCCGCGTCTTTTTGTGCTGGTATTTCCATTTGAAAATCTTTGGTTTCCTCTCCCTAAGGCTGTTCTAAAATACTTTTCATTTTATACAAAACTAATTTCTGTAAAGAATTTTTCATTTTTTGTATGCAAATGTGACTCTCCAATCTCCTTGAAATATCTTTCTCACCGAAAAAAATTCCCGCAAGTATGTCTTATTCTTATCTCCTCATTTTAATTTTGAGGACAAATGATGTTACCTCTGTTTTTGATAACTTGTTGATAGGGATAACTAATGGTGATGATGACTGATGGTGATAATCAAGATACTGATGGTGACGGGGATAATGATGTCTCCTCATTCCTTTTTTTTGTGTCAGTTTATGTTTCCCAGTACGCACTTTGTTTCGGAACAGTGCATTTGTGGTGTAAAACTGCCCTGTGGCACGATTATCAATTTTGTTTCTAATGAATCCATTTTTTTATTTATTTATTTCTTTTATTTTATTTTTTTTAATGCTATAAGGCTAAGCAACCCAATTGTTTGTCTCTTTAGGATATTGGTATGCTCAGTGCAGATACAAAAGAGACATGGTCGTTTGGGGTAACTTGAACAAGACTGTCCATCAGCCCTAAGTAATAGTCAGCCCCATCAGCATAGGATCCCTTCGGTAGTATCCTAAGTGATGTCATCTTTTTACACAGACACCAATTTCTTAGAAGTGCCATTTAGTGCTATCCAAACTGTATATATTCTACTTAAAAAACTGTGTGGTAAGCAACCAAACTAAAAAATTTCATTCCAATAATTGTCAGCAGAAGACGTATATGTTCAATTATGCTCATGGAGTTAGGGGTGAGGGCAAGGGAAAATGGACATAGACGAATTGAAGCTTTATTTGTTAAGGTTTTCTTGTTAAGGATTTGTTAATTTGTTAAGAATTTCTTATTTGTTAAGCTTATTTTTATTGTTTATTTGGCCTCGTTTTCTTTTTCAAGCACAAATGTAAAGAAATTCCATAATTAAAGGAAACAATATGATTGTAAAAAAAAGTTTCAAAGATTCATCTCTTACCAGTACTTAACTATAGACGCATAATAACGACAACGCAAAATAAACAATTACAGAATCAGCTATGTTACTACATATTTAGATGGAATAATTTGAATATAAATGTTCAAATAGAACAGTTCATATATATATATATATATATATATATATATATATATATATATATATATATATATATATATATATATATATATATATGTGTGTATTAGAAAGAATGAATAAATATGTTTGTTCAGTTTAATTGATAATTGACCTGGTTTCATATTTGGTTTGGCAGATTTATTTTTTAATTTCTTTTAATCAGGATTAACTACTATCTAATGAACAAGGAAAATTGGAAATTTGTTATGTCGTCTTGTTTTATTCACAGCCACTCTCTTTCCTCCTTAAAGTGTAGCGCCCTAGTTTGATATTATTGCTGCTTAATTTTTAATATTTTCATTGATTTATTTTTGGCCGAGCTCCTTCGTTTCCATGCTAAACGGGTTTAAGCATAAATCATTGATACATTTCTAAAGGATAATTATTTCATAGAGATCATAGTACAGTATATTTTTGTAGGTTGAAAATACGATAAGATGGAGAAATGGGATTGACAAAGAGGGTAATTTGATTAAGGAATCAAATGCCAGAATTGTTCGCTGGTCTGATGGCAGCATGTCCTTACTGGTTGGAAGTGAACTTTTCGATGTTTATAAACAGCCGTTGCAGGTAAGTAACTTTTGTGTGTTTTAACTAGTGCAAGGGAATAGTTTCGGAAATCAAAAAAGCCTTTTTTAGCTCAAAATACCCCAAGTATGGCTTGAATAACACTGCATTTTTGCTGTCACTTTTTTTGCTGTCTGCATAGTTTGCTGTGAATAACACTGCATTCTGTTGTCACTAAAGTGTAATATTATTCCTTAAGAATGGTTCCCAGCTGAAAATAGTCTAAGAACCGCTTGAATTTGTTCGTTATGAATAAACAATGCATTTCATTGTCATTAATATGAAATATTTTTCGAATTGTTTCCAGCTGAAAATGTCCCAAGAATTGCTTGAATTAGTTTGTTATGAATAAACAATGTACTTCATTGTCACTAATATGCAATATTATTCAAATTATTCCCAGCTGAAAATACCCTATAAATTGCTTGCATTAGTTTGTTATCACTAATATGCAACATTATTCCAGATTATTATTTCTCTATAATATTTGGTTTCTTGAAGTGAAAGGTACTGAGGTCTGTAGTTCTTGAATATCTTATGGCTGTTTTCTGCCTGTTTAGGTAATTGCTCTATTATTATTGTAAAAAACGATTTTAAACCAGAAAAATAGCATTCCGAGATTAATTGTTAGATGCTGACCTCAAATTTACTTTATATTTTACATTTAAATGTCCTTAACTCCCAGTTATTCCCTGATCTGAAAAAAAATATTACGTAGTATTGTCGCCTAAAGCGTTTATTCCTCTATAGTACTTTTATTGTCAGAATCAGTCGGTTTCCGATCATCAGAGAGAGTATTCTTTTTTTCTGTGTTATGCCTGAAGGGAATTTAGTATTGTATACAGATTAAGAGATTGCGCATAGTTACTAGGTTTCAATAAAATTGGTAATTTTAAATGTAGTTTTTCAAGTATACCCTTGCGGATTGAGTGGAAACTTTCAGGAAAATTTCGATGTTTTTTGTGAGGTGGGCAAGGGATAGAGGGACAAGCAGTTTTAGGGGAAGGGAGTAAAGTATTTTCTTCCCCTGTCCTTGCAAAAGAGTATGCTCTACCTCATTTTTCTTTTTTGTTCCTGTCGCCCAGCAGACTCTGACTCATTATCAGGTCTGTTTTAAAACTACTTCTGTAATCTAGTCTTATAGCAAGTTGAATCCAGTTTGAAAATGGTACTAGTATTCTAAATCAAGAACTGTAAGTTACTTTTTTGTAGTTTTACATTATATTTATTTTTGTTGAAAATACCGGGTAAATCTAATTTGACTAGTTTTTTTTTTATATTAATGGGTCACAAAAAAAAACTAAATATAGAAATCTGTAATACTAGCAAAACAAAATTGTATATAATACTAACAATATCAAAATAGGTACCGATGTATATCAGCGACTAAAAAATATGCAAAGAGATGTGGGAACTTGGTATAATTTTGTTATTTAAGAATCGCTCAGAAAGTGAATTTGTTAATTTACAATGGGTATCTTCCTAGTTTTTTAATTTCAAAATTGGATTCTTTCTGTTTAGAGACTTAACTTTCAAATTCAAAATAAAATAGTCAAATTTCTGAAATTTAAATTATTAAATTCAAACTTCAATTCGGCCAAGTCGGAACCTCGTGTATCTTGGTCTCCCTGTAGGCTCATCTATACGCCACACCCGGTACCTCCTTATTGAACATCTAACCCGCCGCATTTCCGCCTCTTATGCGTCAATAATTTCCTGCAAGTTCATACTCAACCGGAATTGTTATCTCTTTTCAACACGATTCTTTAAACTATGTCGAGTCTACCTCAAGGATTTATAGCTTTCAGTCGAACTAAGAAATCTAAACTAACGCCTAAGAAGGAGGTAGTTTTTTATGTGAAGCGAAGCTTTTACGCTATAATGATAATGCGTGGCCAAGCATCTACAAATACTGCTACCTAGGGCTTCAGATTCCTAAAATTTATTATAGTACCAAACCGGTTTAGGCAGACCCCTCCTCTCTCACCCTATTCTTTTTAAGCTTCATTCTTTGGTCCCTCCCCATTAAGCTCTTATCCCATTCAAGTCCTTTCTTATGATATCTTCTCGCTGCATTCAAAGATGTTGTGATTTTTTAGGCCCAGCTGGATTACCAGAAAGCCTCATTTTTGGCAACGTATCATCCATGAAAAATAAAATGTGACCCTCCCCGCGACATCTAGTGATCCTCCCTGTAATGTATTTTCTTTAATATATGATTTGCCTTTTGCCTTTCGCTTTTTTTATGAGTCCTACATCGTGGTTTTTCAGAGCACCCCACCGCCTGGTCAAATCGTTTTCGTTCAGCCGAGCTAAGTTGCCAGAAAGGACGTTTTTTTGGCAACGTATCATCCATAAACCATAAACTGCGACTTAAGCACGTTGATCTTTCTTTCATTATAGCCATGGAGAGCGAGATTGAAGCGCATTTTGTTAAGCTTTATGTTTTATATACGATCATTCAAACTGCCTCCTAAAACCTTACTTCAACGATTAAACGCTGTTCTGAAATTTGTCCTTCGAGGGGACAATTTTCCTGTTCCAGCTTTGCCGTTTGCTAAATCCTCATCAGAATGTTAATTTGTGGTGGGGTTATGTATCATGTTTGGTAGTTGGCTGGTCTTAATTTGATTCTAGTGTTTAGTGCTAGTGTTCTCTTTTATTTCTTACAAATGTTATTTGGACACTTAAATAGTTATTTGGGACTCTTAAATAGTGCCTGGAGAGTTTCAAGTTGGTCTAACATTTCTGTCTTGGCTTTACTCTAATAAGCCATGACTTGGCTAAGCTCAAGTTTTTACTCACTTCCACCAAATTGATCAACTTAAAAATCCAATGCAATAAGAAATATTGAGCAACTTCCAACTCTTATACAGCAATAAAGTCAAATGTTAGTCAAATAAGAACTCAAAGAATCGGGAAGTAAAAGCAGTAGCCTAACTAATTCTCCTTCTACGCAGATGTTTTGAAAACGATCTTATTTTTAATATAAGACGCAAAAAAGATTTCATTCCTGCAAAAGGTTGTATTATCAACTTTTGTTTAATTAAAATTAATAAGTCATTTTTTCTTATCCTTTTAGTCACGTGACAGGTCATCGAAATAGCCATAATTCGTATTGCAGGTAATTAAATGATTTAAAATTCGTCTCTTGACAAAACACATGTCTAACGAATCAAAATAGATTTCAATGCAGAAATTATTAATCACCTGTATCAGGACCCCGTGGGGCTTGATGACACTTCGTTACTCTTTAGTCTGGAGGTAAAAGTGTAAATTCAGATAGTAATTTTCAGTGCTGTCACTTACTTGAAGTACTTTTACTTGAAGTACTACTTAAGTAAAATTTTCCATTACTTGTACTTGTACTTAAGTAAAAACTCTAGGGTGTACTTATTACTTAAGATACTTTTAATGTACTTGTTTTTCAAATACTTTACTTTTGACACGAAAATTTTGTGTGTGTGTGTGCTTTGGCAATGTACAAGAAAACATCCCCTTTAGATTTAGAGCAAACTCAGATATAGCTTTTGTGTGTGTGTGCTTTGGTAATGTACAAGAAAACATCACCCTTTAGATTTAGAGTAAACTCAGATATAGTTCCATGCCCTGTTTTTGGATATGTAATAAGGTGTTTGTTTTTGACGAAAAAAAGTACAGAATGATTAACACAGTTGGTTTAATTTTTGTTTTAAAGTTATATAACAAATAAAATTGAAATTATTTCACAGTTCACTGGTTGACAGTGAGCTAAAATCCCTGGTTTTGTGCTAAATGTTGCATACTGTAGTCTATTTGGGCTTATATTTCTGACATTAGTGTTTAAGGTTTGTCATCTCGTCAACTGAACCAGATTTCTACCATTTCATCACCTTTAGGACCATATTATTGGTAAAACTACTGAAGCTATGAATATTTGCCCATCTAAATGTTGTCTGCAATAAACAAGTCAAGGGAATTCTAGCTGGATCCAATGCAGTGATATTTTGTCAAATTTGTTCCAGCAAATTCAGGTATTCAGACGAATCTGACTTCAGATTTGTCACTCCATTCATAAGTTATAAGCCCTACTAAATTAAAGGAAAACTCAACTTTCTTAAGACTTGAAACCCTCTCCCCCTCGCCCTATTTCAGATAGGGTTTGCGATACCAGAACTTGATATGAGCCCTGATCATAGGCATCTTTGGTCTAGTTTTCATTCGGGTCCGTTACTCCATTTGCAAGTTATACTAAATTAAATAGAAAACTTAAATTTTTCAGGAATTAGAACCCACTCCCCCTTATTAATTTTGAGCTAGGATCTTTATCTCAAAACTTGATATGTGTCATGGTCTTAGGCCTCTTTGGTTCAATTTTCATTCAGATCCATCACTCCAGTCGCAAGTTACTCTGAATTAAACTAAAAACTGTTTTTAGCACGTAAAGCCCTCTCCCCCCTGTTTTATTTGAGCTAGGGTCTTCATCTTTCAACTTGATGTGTCTCATGATCCTTGGCACCAAATCTGGCCATCAAAATTTTCATCCAAATCCAACCAGCGGTTCTCCCCCTTTACGTGATTACACAGACGGACGGACTTAGGTAGCCATGTTGGCTCACTGGATCCAAAAAAAGAAAACAATAGCATATCATCATCCAGGCATCATCACCTATTTGGATGGTGGAAAATATCCATCAAGATAGGTTTTTGAGATCTGTCTGTCTGTCCGCCCGTCTGTGCAATCGACTATAGCGGGAGAACCGCCAATCAGATTTGTATTAAAATTGAACTATTAGGATTAAAATTGAGCTTGATTAGGGCGATGGGGCTTTAGGTGTTAAAAAAAATTCGAGTTTTTCATTTAATTCACTGTAACTTGCAAATGGAGAGATGAATTTCGATGAAAATTGAATAAGATGCCTAAGAGTATATATGCCTTGAGTTCTGGGATGGAGACCCAAGCTTAATTAGGGCGAGGGGAGGGGGCTTTAAGTGCTAAAAAATAGAGTTTTTTGTTTGACTCAGTTTAACTTGCGAATGAAGTAATGGATCTCAATGAAAGTCAAGCCAAAGATGCCAAAACCATAAGACACATTATGTTTGGAAATGAAGACCCTAGCTTAATTAGGGGGAGGGGGCTTTAAGTGCTAAAAAAAAAGTTGAGTTTTTCATTTAATTCAGTGTAACTTGCGAGAGATCGATGGATCTCAGTGAAGATTGAACCAAAGGTGCCTAAGACCGTGGCAGGCATCAAGTTTTGAGATGAAAACCCTAGCTCAAATATAACGAGGGGGGTGGGTTTTAAGTGCTGAAAAAGTCAAGCTTTTGGTTTAATTTAGTATAACGTGCGAATGGAGCAACGGATCCAAATGAAAGCTAGACCAAAGATGACTAGAATCAGGGCTCATATCGAGCTCTGATATCACAAGTCCTATATAAAATAGGGCGAGGGGTAGGGGGTTTCAAGTTTTAAGAAAGTCGAGTTTTCCTTCAGTTTGGTAGGGTCTATAACTACTTCCACCCATGGCTTGCCCAAAGCCTAAAAATAACCCTTTTCCAAAATAAGTCATACTGAAGCCAACCTTCAACCAAATATTCCATCCCTAGAGAAAATTACTTTGTATGGCACACGTGAGTGGGAGGACGGTTAATTTGGAAAAATTAGATCGGGTCTTAATTAAATTTGATGTTTAGAAGGATATCATGTCTCAGAGCTCTTATTTTAAATTCCGACCGGACCAGGTGACATTGGAGGGGGAAACCTAAAACCTTGGAAAATGCTTAGAGTGGAGGGATCGGGATGAAACTTAGTGGGAAAAATAAGCACAAGTCCTAGATACGTGATTGACATAAACAGAACGAATTCACTCTCTTTTGAGGAGTTGGGGGAAGGGTTAATTCTGAAAAATTAAAAAAAATGAGGTATTTTTAACTGACGAAGGAGTAATCGGATCTTGAATTTCACCGGATGAAATTTAATATTTGGAAGGGCCTCGTAACTCAGATCTCATGTTTGAAATCCCGACCGGATCCAGTGTCATTGGGGGGATTTGGGGGGGGATATCTTGGAAAACACTTAGAGTGGAGTGATCAGGATGAAACTTGGTGGGAAGGATAAGCACAAGTCCTAGATACGTGATTGACATAACTGAAATGGATTTGCTCTCTTTGGGGGAGTTGGAGGGGGTGTTAATTCGGAAAAATTACAAAAATTGAGGTATTTTTAATTTAAGAGCGGGTGACCGTTCGTGAGGTATTTTTGAATTTGATATTAAGAAGGAACTCATGTCTCGGATATCTTATTTTCAACCCCGGCTAGTTCTGGTGACATCGGGGGAGAGTTGGAGGGGGAAACCGGAAATCTTGGAAAACGCTTAGAGTGGAGAGATCGGGATGAAACTTGGTGGGTAGAATAAGCGACTGTCGTAGATACGTGATTGACGAAACCAGACTGGATTTACTATCTTTGGGGTAGTTAGGGGAATCCAGTGCTTTGGCGAGTCTGGTACTTCTGGACGTGCTAGGACAATGGAAATTGATAGGCGTATCAGGGACCTGCACAAATTGACTTGATTAGGTTGATTTCTCCGATTCAACTATCTGGGGGTAAGGGAGAAGGGAGGAGGAAAAATTAGAAAAATGAGGTATTTTTAACTTGCCTGTGGGTGATCGGATCTTAATGAATTTTGATATTTAAAAGGACCCTGTGTCTCAGAGCTCTTATTTTAAATGCCGACCGTCATTAAGCCCCCGATCTTTCATTTAAATTAGTCTATTGATTCTTATAATTTTGCTAGAGCTCATGCTATATGAGCTCTTGCCTCTTCCGACTTCGTCACAAGTGCCATATGAGCTCTTAGCTCTTGTTTTATTCCTTTTTTCTCAGAAGATTTTCGACTTAGTCTCATGGTTTTTGCCACTTCATGGTTTGAAAACTGCTGCTAGAAATGGATAGGTTGCAACTTCTGCCGTATTGTCTTCTAGTATATTTAGATGTGTGCTTGCATCGTCCCTGCGTCCCCTTAAAAGTTCTGTTTCTTACGGTAATATTGATTTGTCTTCTATTGCATATGCAGACGACGTTCTTCTTGTTGCCCGGACTCGCTGTGGATTGCTTTCCAATTTTACTACATTAACCAATGAACTATCTAAGATTGAACTGTCAGTTAATGCGTCTAAATGCGAGTTTATTTGTTTTAATAGCCCTTATGTGGTCGCTCCATTCGTTGCTGGGACTGCAATTCTGCCATGTTCTTCTTTAGTTAGTTGGCTTGGTCTGTGTTTCGGTCCAGCACTTTCCACTACCTTTTCATCCCTAGTGAATCTTTCCTAGATGGCACGAAAACAGAAAATAATTACTCGATTTTGTATAATAGATATGCCTTCTTGGATTCGGTCTTCCAGTGATGATTTATGTAAAAAGACTATCTACTTTATTCACGTTTACGACCCTCTTGCTGCTCCTTTTTATTGAGCTTTGATTTCTCTTATTAAAAAAGTCTGCAACTGACTCACTTGGCTCCTTACTTTTAAATTTGAGTTTTTTTTGTTGCTAAGGTTTTTACTTATTCAATCAGAGAATTAACTACTTTATTACCTTTTATCTGTTTTAAAGCCAATCCAAAGTTTATTTTTCTATTTTCAATATTTTTTCCACCATTCCGACATGTTTCAGAATAACCCTGTATTTTTTCAACCATGCCAGATTTGACTGAACACTAATCGCCAGAAGTTCAACTCTACGTGCACTGTATTAATCCTGTCATATTTCTTCAAATTTCTTTCAAGCCGATGTATTGAAAATTGGTTCAGATTATTTTTTGGACTTCGTTGGGTGTCTACCAGCCAAATAAGGGAAAAAAATATTTTTATTATTTTTTTATAATTCCCACATGTTTCAGAATAGCCGTGTATTTTTTCAAACGTGCCAGATTTGACTGAACACTAATCACCAGAAGTTCAACTCTACGTGCACTGTGTCAGTCCTGTCATGTGATACCAAAAATTGATATCAAGAGGTTTTTCTGCAAATAAATTAACTTGGCAATTTAAAAAATTTAGTTTTCATTATAACGAACTTTTAAATAAATATCAAAAGAATTATCTGGAAATACTTAAAGAAATTTTCAACTAATTTCGGAGGTTTGACAAATGATGATGCAGCGCCATTTATTTTGAATTGTGTTTCTAATAGAGCGGATTTTTTTTAAAAATAGCCACATGGTAAAGATGAATTCTATAATTTTTTAGTTCATTAATTTTTTTTTTGCAATGTGTTAATATTTGTGATTTGGTAAATTTTATCAAATTTAGTTTACCTATTGTTGCTAAAAAGAGGGATATATTAACAGGATAAGCTTGTTTTGGTGTTACTTGGTTGTTTTACATTTACTGGGTTTTTTTTCATAGGCATGTATTTTGGGGGTGATAACTGACACGGGGATGCCATGGATATTCTGTGGTAGCCACAACACTGGGCTGGGTAGAGAATTTAAAGTGGCAAAACCCTATAGGCCAGTGTATTCTCCTGATGAGCCCTTGTGTTGGGTTGTTGCCTCTGAATTATTTGTCTTTATTATTTTTTCTATTGTTTGGTAAATGAAGACTTATACTTATTGACGACATGACTGCCTGTCCATGGATTATTCTTTATGGTTGATTGTGTTTGGCTATGCTGTTTGACCTATGTGATAGTATGGATGAGTAGGGTTAAGGCCTCATTCAAGTGCAAGTTCAAGAGTCAGTAAACCCGACAATCTATTTATATGCACAGACAATGGGACAGCGAAGAATGTTGTATATTCGTAAGTTTTACGTAGTTAAAAACATATATATATATATATATATATATATATATATATATATATATATATATATATATATCTATCTATATTCACAGGTAGGACACAGGGACACAACTACAATGGCACGTAACTAATATGGCGCGTAACGACTATATACTTATAGAATAAATATATACGCATAGAATAAATACTTTAAGTAGTACTTGAAGTAATACTTAAGTACAATTTTGGCAAGTACTTGATATTTGATACTTAAGTAAGAATTTGGAAAGTACTTATTACTTGATATTTAAGTAAAAAAAACAATGAGTACTTAATACTTGATACTTAAGTAAAAATTTGGAGTACTTGTTGCAGCACTGGTAATTTTGCACACATGCAGTTGAAGTGAAAAAGAAACTATGTACAATATGTTTGAATAATACAGGCCTATGTCACACAAGCTACGTTAAAAATTATTCCTTTCTAATTTGAATTTTATGGCTTCTACAAGTTCCTTAAAAAAGTAATACACAATAAAAAAGATTCAACTATTCAAAGCGATTTAGTGCAGTCAAAATCGTCCTACCCCATGGGTTATTATAGGCTGCAGCCAGGAAGTACCAAAGTTTAAGAGGCCCATCCTTAGTTTTTGAAAAGACAGTTAACCTTAAGGATTTTGTTATTAGAAACCAAAGACTGACAGGATCAATACAACCAATTATGGTATATAGGAGTGCGGTTTTCGATGTAAAAAGTAAAGACCAAAAGTAAAGACAATACCATCTAGTAGTGTCTAGGGTTATTTTAAAGCTGAAATTTAGGCAGGGTAGCTACCTTCCAGGAAGTTATAAAGTTGGTAGGCTGAAGGATGAGAATTTGAGAAAAACTTTCCAGGATCAGTTGAATGATAAACTGGAGAGTCTAAAATCTGAAATAGTAGAAGATGGGTCGATTAACTTTTTGAAGAATAGTTTGTGAAGTCGCAGATGGTGTCTTGGGGAGGAAATTTAAAACCCAGCTATGAATATTAGTGAAAATGCGTTTAAGTTTGGTAGAAAGGAGGAGGAAACAAACCCTTATTGTACAACGAAATAAGGGTTTGTTTAAGGAAATAAGGTTAGTAGGTGATTTCGTATTGAATTAGGAGTCAAGCAGGGTTACATTCTATCCCTTTCTATAGCCACTGACGGGGGTCAGTAGCGTGACTCTGTAAGCTTAGCTAGAGTCGACCCAGCTCTAAATGGGTACCTGGAGAAATCTGGGGAAGGTAAACAGGAAGGGTGTGCGAAAGCACAGGATGGCTGGCCCCCAACCCCCCATTGCACTTCCTGGCTGAAGGGCCAAGAAACGGAGATCAGCACCGCCGGTACGGACTGTAAAGTCTAATGCTGTATCCTTTACCTTACCTTTCTATATAGATAATTTTGATGAAATTTGTCTTAAGGAGCACAGCGAAGATTATGGGATAATATGGGATGAAATGGGGAAGTAAAACTTTCCTAGACTTAGTTTATGCTGATGATTTGCGCATCATAGATGAAAATATTTGCAGAATGAATGAATTTTTGGAGGTTTTGAGGGTTCAGGGTGCAAGAGTATGTTTGAAAATGAATGTTAAGAAGACTAAGTTTCTAAGACTGTTAATAAGTAAAGAAAAAACGTGATGTTGGGTAACGAGAAGATTAGTCAAGCGGACAGCTTCACATACCTAGGGAGTGTTATTAGTAGGAATGGGGGGGGGGGTTGCAGTGAAGATGTAAAAAGCGGAATAGCCAAGACCCAGGGTATTTTTCTACAGCTGAAAAAGGTTTGAAAGAATAGGAAGATAAGTCTGCGAACCAAGATTATAATATTGCAAGTACAGTGATGACAGTGGTCAAGTATGGTTCTGAAGCATGAGCGCTCCTGAAGATGGAGAAGGATTTGCTGGATGTTTTCCAAAGATAATTGCCTATTGTTCTCAGCACCTGTCTCGCTGACCGTATTCAAACAGTAAGCTCTACGGAAAATGTGGTACAATCCCACTTTCTAGTGCTATAATGAGAGAAAGAATGACATGGCTAGGACACGTTCTGCGCATGATGAATGACAGATTGCCAAAGATCGCCCTTGTCAGCCAACCATTTAGGGTCGGCTGTAATAGGGGAGCTGTAATCGGCTGTATTAGGGGAGGCTGTAAGGAAAGATTTAAGGGAAATTGGAGCTTCCTAGGAGGGTTCAAAGAGGGAGGCTTTAAATAGATTGAGATGGAGGAGTTTGCGTAGCTGTTTTGGCCTCAGGGGGATTGGTGCTGCCATGAGTTGTTAGTAGTAGTAGTAGTAGCAGCAGAACTGAGTAAAATGTTTTCAAATAGAGTAGTACCTTATGTTTCACTTTGCTTAAAACGAAAACATGCTTTAAGTTAGAAAATCTTAAAATATTATGATACAATGAAAGAATCCCCTTATTTCAGGTCAATTTTGTAATAGTTGAGGGGCCTCAGTCTGATAAGGGTTTCAATTTGACATAGTGTTCACTCTTATTCCCATATTTCGATAAAAATATTTGATTAACGCCAATTTTTAGGATAAACGTAAGGAAGTATGCTCTATGTGAAAGGGATCTAAATTTCGTCGCGGGAACCTGCAAAGTCTTAATCCAGCCCTTCATGTCGTAAATCAAGTCGTTATAATCAGAAGTTGCTGCTCCTTGGTGTAAAGCTTTTATACTAAACATGACAATGCAAACCTCCAATAGATGTAAACAAAGATATTATGATACGCTTAGGATAATATTACCCTTTTCATGTGTTTCTTATTTTTATCATTTCCAAGAAAGGTGGGGATTTTAAGAATCTGGTCGATTGGCTTCTAAATATTTCTAAGATGGAAGGAGCTGACAAACTCAAGCTGTGACTTAAGCTTAGGTCGTCTGTATCATTTTTCTTTTTGTAAGTCGAATCCGATCAGTGTCAAATTTTCGGGTGATCACATCTGTTCATTAGGCAAGGTGCTGGATGCCAGGGACAATCTTTTCTTTGAAAGCTGTTTTGGAAACAGATGACCATGTCGAAGACGTTTCGAAAAAGGGACCACGCTCACACTAGATGATCTGTCACAAGAGTTGAATGATACTCCTCTTGGTTTTCCTGCTCAACGACTTACTTCAAACGAACCAATTAGAACGATTTAATTTTGCCCTTCTCCCTGGTACTCGCGTTTATGATGGCTACCTTGTCATACATAAGTGAGAAAGAGAAAAGACTGTGAAGATGCAGCAAGAGGAACCTTTTTTTTCTATTTTTTTTTCCTTTTTGGTTTTTTAAGTATTTGACTTTTTTAAATAGAAAGTGACCAACGTTTTATTTTTAGGGTGACCACCATCATCTGTTTATTAGACAAGGTACAGGGCTGCAAGGGCAGTCCGTCTTCAAGACAAAACTCAGCTTTCGTCCACATTCTACTGACTCATTTACACATAGAAAGATGACTCTTTCATTGGCTGATAGGTCTACTAAAGGCTCTACCATTAAGATGTTGGATGTTGTTGGGTCAAATCCAGAGCACGAAAAGGAAAAGAAAATCAAAGAAGCCGAAGATAAACTAAGGGCATCTGTAAGAAGGTAAGTGATTTCATCGGCGCCATTTTTTTTTGCTTTAATTTTACTTATAACTCTTTTTTTTATAAATATCGTCAGACATCTATCAAAAGATCCTATTTTTATTGAAGTAAATTGTACAAGTTTTATGGTTTTAACTTTTTGGGGTTTTCTTCTGTCGTTTGGTGTGTGGTTGACGCGCTAGACTTGAAGTCTTTTGTCTGTGAGGACAGAGGTTCAAGTCCTAGTGTCGCTGGTTATTTGGTTTGGAACGGGGTGAGTGGCGTGATTCTGTAAACTCAGCCAGAGTCGAACTAGCTGTAAATGGGTACCTAGAGAAATCTGGGGAAGCTAAACAGGAAGGCTTAGATAGCTGGCCCTCAACCACCCATTACACTTCCTGGCTGAAGGGCCATGAAACAGATATCAGCACAGCCGGTAGGGACTATAAAGTCCAGTACTGTATTCTTTACCTTTCAAAATTACTGGTACGATCACATTCAAGGCTCTCATGGGCCATGTGTTGGCCGTTGCTTCTATAAAGCCTTTGAATGTTATTGCATTTGGTATTATTGGTATTGACTGTAATAAGTGGAAAGAACCTCTATATTGTGGAAAATCGGAGTTTTTATAAAAAAAAAATCTCGTGAACATTAGCTGTACACAGGCCAGACCCTTTGGAAGAATCAGAGGATTTTTTTTTGCGGGAGGCGTGTCAATGTATAGATAATAGCATTTTTAAGTCACTGTTTTAAAATTTCCCCTGGAGAGTCGGACCAATCTAAGGAATCACAAGCTTAACAACCCCCCCCCCTCCTCTCCTATGTGCTTGTACTCCAAAAAGATTGTATTTATGTGAAAAGACGACTAAACTGAGGTATAAGTAAAAGAAAAAAAGAAATCCGATCTATCGTACATTTTTGAAAGAACCTAACTTTAACTTACTTTAACCTAACTTTTTGGGACAAACTATTCCACATGGGCAGGAATTAAATAGGGATCTTGGTGTTGACACCTCGGAATGGTATTCACGCCTCACTTGGTGCTTACGTCTCAGAATCACAGGAAAGAAAGTATTTAGTATCCAAACTTTCATAGATTTTTACCTCATCCAAAAAGTAGTTAGCGATTGCGGCTTAGGAATTTTTTTGGATTCAGTACCGTCCCTCGTCCCCCTCTTTCACCACCCCACAGAAAATGTTGCTTTGGGTGCTGAGCCCCTATAAAAAAGGGGGGAGAGGTCTCTGGGTTTGTCAATTATATTTTCCAGCTTTCCATGGCTTAGTTTGATATACTCATTTACTCCCTTTTGTTTTTTTTCTGCGCTTTTAAAATAGGAGATTTTGCCTATTAGAAACCATCAGTCCATATTTTTATCTTTGGAATTCTTTTATTTGATGGTACTTCGCGTCTATTTCTTTGTGTAATCGTTTCGACCCCCAGAAGAATTGCGATCCTTTAGAAAAGGAGTGACAAATGGTCAGAAAAAGCTAAACTTTTACTTAAAACAATGTTGTTAATTAATTAACATAATATATATATATATATATATATATATATATATATATATATATATATATATATATATATATATATATATATATATATATATATATATATATATATATATATATATATATATATATATATATATATATATATGACGAGGGGGGGGGGGGTAAAACAACACCGGTCTGATGCTCCGAATTTGAACTTTATCCATTAAAAAAGTGTGATTTTTTATTTAATTTATGTTTTCTTTCAAATTATTTCATTATGTGTTAGCTTGACATAGTAATATTTGTATTGGTATTTCCTACAGTAGCATCAATCATAGTACTCATAATATCTAAACTCAGTAACATCTTCTCTAGTTTCTTCCATTTCGTTAACGTCCTCCTCACCTTCCTATCGATCACTTGCACTTCCACCTCCATGATCAGTATTTCTGTGCCAATCAAATTGTGTTTTGAACCTCTGTAGAAATGGAGCTAAATACAGATACCACATCATCTCTTGAACTGCTCTTTTTCCATCGTTGATTTATCATTGATGTTAATTAAATTATTGATTTAATTAATGGTAGGTAATTAACGGTAATCCCTAAATCTATGGCCACCCGGTTATGTGAATTGCCATACATTGCACCTTTCTTTTTCAGTAAATCAAGGAGGAAAATGTCATTTAATTTTTTAGGAGTAACCTTTGAGGGAGGAATAAACTCGGGCCCCGGGAGGTAGATTCTGCTGTCAAGGTAGTGCAATACGAGAATCTAGGAAAAATATATTTAAATAAGGATGAAATTGATAACTTGTTGTAAAGTATATTTATTAATTGATTTACTAATTAATAATTGGCATTTATAAGCTTGAACATTCAGCAAATACTAGAATTTAAGGAATTAACTAGGTCTTGTTGTCCTGAAGTAGGGGTGTAATTTGCTATGTGGCAACTGTCCCTCCCAGGCCTCAGTTTGCCAACCCCCTTTCCTGACCCCAGTTTGCCCCCCCCCCTTTCCTGACCCCAGTTTGCCCCCCCCCAGCTGAAATTTGGTTTCTTCAGAAATCTTGTCAAAACTAAGATAAGTCTACACAATTCAAGCATCAACAGAAACGGATCAGTTTTCTTTAGTCTATATTTACTTTTAAAATACTATAAAAGCGCCTTTTAAGTGCTTCTATAGTACTTTTATAGTAGGCTTATAGTACTTTTATAGTAGGCTACTATATAGTACCTTTGTGGTACCAAATGGCTCATTTTTAAGTTTTGACTGTCATTTTCACGTTATTTGGGAACTCGTGAGAGTCACGTGATTTTAGCGAAATTACGCCACTGCCCGCAAGACATATTTGTTGTGCTCTTTGACCATTTTGAACAAAGTTGCTCATATAGAACTTTCGATCTTGAAATTTGCAATTGAACCATCTCCAAATTATACGATTATTTGTTCTCTGCGGCTGGGAAAAAAAGAAAAGAAATAAGACATGGTAGACATGTTGCTGTTTACTAAGTCTAAGCTGTTATGTAGAATATTATAGCTGCTGCATACGGCATTTTGATTAGGCTGTTGGATTTGTTTATGATCATGCGTCAGGAATGAGTTGATCGGTCCAGGGGCCAAAACTATTACCTAAGGGCTTCATATATTAATTGATTCTTAGTTGCCAAATAGTCCATAAAGAAATCACTTAAGAGAAATTGAGAAGTATTTTGATATAATGTGTTCTGATAAAAATATGTAATAAAATGATTTATTTTATCATAAAAACAAACATGCACAGTCTATTATTAGTTGTGTTGTTTTTGTGTGTGTGCTTGCTTATCTTTTTGGATATAGGGATTCTCTTTTAAGTGCATTTCTGGCATCAGGTTATCAAATTTCGTCAAATTCCTTAAGCTTCTAAACGCCTCATATATAATTCCGAATATACTGCGTTACTCCTTTATTTAGATTTTTGTATGTTGATTCATTTTCTCTCATTGCTAAAAACTAATTTATGAATAAGCCCGCTTTCTTGATATCTATTTTTTTACATATAGCATTAAGTGTCCGAATCTTGCTTCAAGATATAGGCAAATACAAAAATTGGACCAAGATTTCTTTTTTATGGAAACAATTGGACCAAATTCATGTTTTTGCACATTTGCAAACATAATTATCATCAATATTTAGTAGCAAGCTGGATTGCAGAAGAAATGCTAATATTTTCAAATATTTTAGAGTCAATAAACAGCATTGTTAATTACAAACTAAAAAGAAGAAGAAAGTACTAACATTGATAATGAGGTACAAAATTGGTCGTAATTTACATAATTACATTATTGTCTATTGTATTTTTGTAACCAGCTGACAGATTTGTAAGCCCTTGAAGCAATGCAAATGCTATTAGAGAATGTAAATTATTGTGATTTCATCTTATATTTCACTTTGTGTTTGTTTTCTGTCCATGCGTGTAGCAGATATTTCAGTTACGAGAGGAAGTGCAACTTTTATGATGACATTGATACAATTGGTTTTTGCTTATTTAAATGAATACATAGGCGTGATTATAGCATTGTAATATTCTGGATATGAAAAAAAGATTTTATTAACAAAATATAGAAACTTAATAGGTATTTTTAGTGAGGCGAGAGGTTTCATTTTACGTATTCGCAGCTAGATATTGTGGCTAAAATCAGCAAAAATATTCTGACAACAAATATTTAATTTAAGTTTAAGAAATATGGATTTTTTTTTAAAAAGTAACGTTAAATCAGCTGGCAACCTGGTTAATTAAAGACAGGCTTGTACAGGGGACCAGGGACGTAGCTAAGGCGAGATTCCCCCATCTCCAAGCTCCAAGGCGTTGTCACGCAAAGCTGACGCATTGGAACTTTGGGCGTCTTAATTCAGCTTATTTGTCCGCATTTGTCGGCACATTGGACGATTATGCGGCACATTCTTTATATCCCCCCCCCCAAACTCAAAACCCTAGCATCGCCCCTGCAGGGGATAAGAAACTGTTTTTGTACCACTTGTGAATCAAATGTTAAGGCCTCCCCCCCCCTCCCACTTGACTTGGGTGCCGCTTTACTGCTTGCTGTTCTTTCTATGGTAATCTTACCAGGGGGTAAACCCCCCCTTCTGCTTGATTGCGGTGTTTACTTAAATTTATACGAATCAGGTGAACAAAAAAAGAGAAATTAATTGAACTTCTAGATTTTGAATTTATTTAAAAAAAAAATAAGGCAGCGAAATTTGCGCTTTGTTTGAAAGAAGCTTATTTTTGAATGTATTTCGGAACGTTTTTTTGCAATTTTGTAGGCGTTTCAAGTGTCCTGTGTATTGTCAAAATAATAAAACACGTTTTCATGCGCTATTTTCAGGGAATCCAAGCAGAAGAGAGTCCGTGAACGGTCAGCTATGTCGCGTGGCTTGAGTGGCAACTATCTGGAAGGGGTTGCGGAGTCTGAGGAAGAAGGAGCAATCTCGTTGTCTGCCATCAAAAGCAAATATAAGAAAGGGATTAAGGGTAAATTTGGTTATTCATCCTTCTATAATCTTATTCTGTCACTGATAGAAATGGTCTGGGGGAGGGATAATAGCCCTGTGGGCGAGTACAGAGGTTGGTGGCAACAAGTGTTTCAAACAGGAAAATAGTTGGTCATCGAGGTTTTTTATCGTGTTACAGGAGCAACAATTTGACTTTGTCAGCGGCCTTTATGGAAATCGTGGACCCGGACCGGATTGATGAATATCACGTAACATTTTCGAAATTTTCACATACTTCTTGCCTTAATGGAGTCAGGACCTAGAGTTCGTGAGTTGAAGTGGAGTTCTATAGTCTTTATTGACAAAACTATCTGAGGTTATGCAGCCAAGCTCTCGTTCCTCGAGTCATGTTTCTTTCTTTGAATGGAAAGCTACATTCTAGCAGACAGGCATCAGCTCGAAATCGAAACTGAACTAAAGTGATAAAGATGTGCGAATATAACCTGGCCCCATATAACAAAAAATGGGTGCTTTTCTTTGCTGTTTTCTAAGTCGTGATATTAGAAAGTTGGCCCTCGGCAAGAAAATCAAGTTTCAAACCAAGGCAGATAGCTTTTTTTAACACTGATCAATGATCCTTGATGAGTTTAGCCAAGTTTTTACATCAGATTTTTCGTACAAAAATCTAGTCCATGCGGTACACCATGTTAAACGTTTCGAGGTGTTGACAACTCCAGTGTCTTGGTACACATTCGAACAAAGTCTGGCTCAAATTTTAATACAAGGAAGGGGCTTTATTGACTATTATGCCTCATATAAAGCCCTTTGACTCAATGTGTAGTTCTCTTTGAGTTAGAATAAAGTTCCCAAATGTAAATTGTGATGTACTAGTTGGGTCTGATATACCAGTAAAGAAGGGTATAAGGCAAGGGGCTGTGAACTCGCCAGATTTGTTCGATAACTCTGTTATTGAAGCACAATATAAATCCCCGATAACATGCATTCTTTATGTGATTGATGTGTCGCTCATTAGCTGTGCATATGATATTTTATATATTAGTAGGACTCTACAAGGAATAAAAAGTTGTTTCAGTGCTTTAACCGATGAGTATTCTCGTATCGGCTATTCTTTTGACCCAACGAAAACGGAACTGCTGTTTTTTAACTATAATGTGCCAACCAACCATGTATCCATCATTCTAGAAGGTACTGAGGTCAAACCAGTTCAAGCTATTACTTGCATTGGAGTCCGAATCGGTACATCGCTCAAGGCTACGCATGAACTTGCTATTGATGATACCCTTACAAAATTTTGTAGTGCATATGGAAGACTTGTCTTGGATAAGACTTGTCTTGGATAAGACAAGATTTAATCGTCATATTCTAGCCCGGTTATATAATCTATTTGTTCTACCACATTTTGTGTACATATCTCCATTTTGGAAATGTGTCACTCAGACAGATAAGAAAAGGCTGCGTATGATTTATTTTTGTATGCTAAGTATTTTCTAGGGCTACTACCGTGGACCAATAACCAATATTTGATTAAAAGATTTGATCTGATAGACCCAGATGATGCTGTCCCTATGAGTAAATGGTTTTCAAAATAAGTTCCAGACTCTAGATCACCCTTGGGTGACTCTTCAGAGGACGTTTTTAAATTAGAAATCATATTTAATAGTTGAATGTTTAGCGCATTCAATCTGTTGTATATTTGTGTTAAACTGTGTTTTGCTACCTTTTTCTTTTTTCGTACTCTACCCCCTATTGTATTCGTACAGTTTTGGCAAGCAATAAGTCTATATCATATCATTGCAATGAGGGCTTGGCATGTTTTGCTAGTTAGTGTACCTGTTATTTGCTCCCGATTTATTTGAGGGTATACGAAATTCGGTTTCAAGTCCACTACGGGGAGGGACGTGCAAGTAAGAATAGGTCGTTAGAGAACGACCATCCTTTGGATTAGAGGTTAGAAACTTTGACAAATTAGTTTATCTTAAATTTGATAAAAAGAATTGGGAAAACAAAATTCAAAGACAAGTGAGGGAGCTTAAATTAAGAATCGGTTTGTTAGACCATGATCGTCTTCAGGGATGAGGGGCAGTGTACTTCTACCGACTTGTGTACATTTCTTTTATTAAGCAGTGTCTATCCATAGTAGTGTAACTAGGAAAAGCAACATATAATTTTATAGTACCAACTAGGTTTGATAAGATTATTTTTGAAGTTTTCGGCTATTTCATGAGATATGTCATTTAAAAGGTTTCGAGCTGTTAACAATTTCAATTTTGATGTACATATTGAAAAGAAAGAATTTGGATTTAAATCAGGGACAATTTAGACACTTGAAAGTAATATTTGGCTGTTAGACAGCGGTCATCTTTATCAATGAGGGGGTTGTGAATTTTTTCAATTTGGTAAACCTATTATTGGTTCCTGATATGTATTTTAGGCTAAGACAAATAATTTTTCTACATACCCTTTTTACCGACATTTGGGAGTAAAAAATCTGTTAAGTAGCTATTATAAATAATAACGTTTCAGAATGAAGTAGTTTCGCAATTATTATAGTAAAGAGTACATGTAGCAATTTGGTTCTGAAAAGTTAAGGATCGATAGTTAGGGAAAATATATGTTTATTTTAAATATATACTTATGCTTTCGTCGTCTTCAGCGATGGGGGAAATCTTTTGCTAGTGGGTGTAGGCCTACCTATTACTGACTTCCGATGCATTTGAAGACGCAGAAAGTCGATTCCATATCCGCTACGGAAAGGGACGTGCAAGTAAGATTCTTTCGCCACTCGCAGTTTGCAGGAGCAAGTGTTGCTTCTGCAAACTGCGGGTGGCGAAGCCGACAAAGGGTTACTGCAACACTTTACGTTGTCTAGGTAACGCAAATTTAGTCTGGATTTATAACTCTGCTTATGAAATTTCTATTTTTGTAATAAAACATGAAATTTAAACAAAAGATTCACAAGGCATTACAAATCGATCAAAACCCAATGTGAAAAAAAATATATAGACACCTTTGTCAAAGAATAGTCGAAAGCTAAATCCGAAGGGGAAAAAGAAAAATTTTAATTGATTTTAAACTTTGTTACTGTGGCAAGAAACGTTTCGACTTTTCTATATAATAAATCAATGGGTTTTTTTTGCAATAACATACTCGCTTAATTTTGCTTTCAGGCCTAAACTTTCCACCTTTGGCTAAAAGATTTATCTTAGCTTCTAATAGTAAGCAAGTAATCCATCTATTGATTGGTGCATACTTAGTTGGTATTTCGTTACTATTCATTTAGCAAAATATATAGCGTTCGTAAAAAGGAATAGCTATGCTGAAGGAATGAAGAAAATTATCTAGCCTAGTTGAAACAAAACTAAACAGAAAGTGATACTTCTATTTTAAACTTTGGAAGGCAGTCTAACCTAAGTTCATTGCCTAAGAGCTGTTAAAATTGTAGGTGAGTCACGGCAGCCAATTTATTCTTCGGACGAAGACGCTTCTGACATGGAGACCCGTCGTGCCAAGCGGCTTGAGAGAGCCAAAGCAATTGTTGATAGCGATGAAGATGAAGGCGAAACTCCTGCATCTGGTGGAGCTAGCGAATCAGAGTCTGACTAGATGTAAATTTGAATTTTTATACAGTGTTTGTCAGAATACGAATACACGTATCTTTTTCTTCTAATTTTTGCTTATTTTCTTACTGGTTTATTATGTATGTCGGCTAAATAGGTTTTTTTTTGCATTTCCTCTTCATTAAAAAAGGCGGAAAACACTCATGATAATAATCTATAATAAAGATATGCGAAGACGAATATACATAGAAAAAAAAACATTTATAAATAATACTTCAGCAAGAAGTGATGAAAAAGCACTGAAGTAAAACTGTTAATAGTAAAACTAGCTCCGTACCTTTTTTTGTCCAAAGCAGGGTCTTAACCTGCCTTTTCTCGTGAAGTGGGCCAAGTTACGGACAATTTCCATGACCAGTCAAAGTATGCCTAAATAGGGTTGGCCGACCCCTTCCATTGCGTTCGCACTTTTATTGGTTAACCCTATCAGTCTCATTTGGCTATTGTTTGCGCGAGAAGATAACCTGAACCAGCTAAAAAGTAAAAATGACACTGCAATTGTTCCCAAGTTGTTTTCATAGTTGCTTTTTAATGGCTAAGTACTTCATTGGCCATTCCTGTGCAAATTATCAGAAAGATGTGATTTTAATGGGGTGACATAGTCCCTTATTTAAAAAAAAAATTCGCTACGAGTTCTTCCTATGGCTTCCAGTAAAGATTGCCCAAAAAACTTTTTCGAGTGGGCAAGGAGAGTGGTAAGCATGCAAGCACATTCTGGGACTAGGGCTAAGGTTTTGCTAGAGGTGGGGCTAAGAATTTTGTCTTCTAGTGGGGACCGAAGTCCTTTACCCTGTAGACAATCCTTTCTTCAGTAAATAGCCTATTCCTCTGCAGTATATATCCACGTATGGTATTAAATGCCTTTAAACCATTTGCATCAGCTCACCATACTTATTTTTTTAGAATAGAACAAAAGCTGTTTGATCCATCGTTTTTGAAAATACCATTGCCAATAATGTTAAAAAATTTATCCGCCTTATCTGGTTATTAATTACAACGAAGAAGTCAAATAACAGCAGAAACGTGCATTTAGGGAAGATTAAAGAAGGGGATACACAGTAACAGCTGACCAGTAAAAGAGCATAAATCTCCCATTATTTTATTTTTGTCTTGGTTTTATTTTCCACTGATTCTGAACATGGCTTGTATGGCCACAGCTCAGACCTACCTTGTTATCTCCGCAGCTTAAAAACTCAACCGCAGCTTAAACTCAACGGGTTCTGGCATCAACTAAATAATTATTTAGTGTCTGCTTCAAATTTCCGCATGCTCCCTTTTCCGCAACGTTTCTGCTGAGAAGTCGGCAATGAAGGGGGGAACATACTAGAGAGTCCATTGGCTTGATTTATACCTCCAATCGTACAGATCTAAGATCCTTGCATGATCCAAGTTATAACAATGTATAATGCGTCTACGGTTTTTAACTAAAATTAGTTTGTGAAGAATGAATCATTGAACTTACCCTTGCTTTTGGGGCAGTGCAGATTACGCTCCTCCCCTGGAGGCACATTTTCTGGGGATTTAGACTATATTGAGAGAGAAAAAAAATCTGTAAGTTTTTTATAGGACGTCATGGGGGTGCCCTGAGGGAGACAGGGCACAGGAGGGAGGTTGCCTTCTCCCGTCACTCTTGACTCTCAGAAAGGGCACTAGAAATTTTTATTTCTAATCTTAAGATCCCTCTCCCAAGTTTTTACGACCATATACTTTATATGATGAGGCAAAAAAAAACAATACGTAGGAGCCGTATGGCTCTTTACCAAGTCCATGCAACTGCTCTGATACTGATATAGTTCTAAGTTTCCATACAGTTTATAAAAAATTGGTACGTTAAAGACAATAGAATCGAATTCGTCACCAGTATAACAATCGTCTATGCGTAGGGACGTACGCGAGAGGAGCCCCCTTGAAATTTTGAAGTTTCTTTGGCCATTTCTTATTCAAATTATAAAATAGTTAATTTTTCCATTGGACCGCTTATTCCCAAAAGAGATTCTGGCGTACGTCTCTGTCCCTATTCATTTTTTTCTTCAGTTTTACGTTTGCAAGTTTTTCCTCTTCAGCACCAAAACCCAAAACCTAAGCACGAATTGAGGTACTATCACAAGACATTCCGAAACTAACCATCAACTATTGGCTCCCAACGCCTCATAGAATATGAAAATTTGCAGAGTTAAAAATAATACTAATAAAAATAAAATCATAATCTTTGGCACTGCTAACAGAAAGGCTAGAAGGGCTTCTACCCTATCGTGATTGGAATCAGGAGAGCTCCGTTTTGAGCTGTTGTTCAATTTGGCAGCTCAAAGCCACCTTGTGATTTTGTAAATTGATGAGCTGTCCCACATTTACGGCACTTATAAAACACTCATGGCACATCACATATTATAAATATGCGAAGTACCTCTTATGGCTTCCACCATGGACAAGTAACCGTATTGGGACAAGTCGATATGGGATTATCGACCCTAATGAAGCGGTCATAGCCCAGATCGCTAGATATAACTCTAGTATTGTTACTCATCCTTGGGCAATTATTTTGAGGCAATGGTTTTTGTGTTTTTTGTGTAGTTAGATATCCATTTGTTCTTTATTTTTCTTGTGTTTGTGTATCTTTTGTAGTGTGTTTTTCGCTTTTTTATCTTATACTCCATCTTTTTCTATTGATGGGAAATAAATATATACATACATACATACATTAATGTAGATTAATAAAGAATTAAATCAAAGATACAAAATATGAGAATTTATTCATAAAAATATAAATTCAACAGAATATAAAGCAGTCAACATGCAATGAAAAGCAAGAAAATAAGTTATTTGTTACGTTTAAGTTCCAATAAATACAAAGTAAATAAAAAGCTTTTATCAACTCTCACAATGATAGAATAAAAGGCATTCTTCCCCTGAGTTATTGAATAGACCTTAAGGTTCGTCCGTTATAGCCCCCTTTGGATTCCATTTCAGTTTGAAGACTAGACAGGAAATTTTGGCTAAGCTTCACATCTCCTGAGCCAACGTGGGATGTATGCACGAAGTTTGTCGGTGGCCCAATCATGCTTCTGTCAATTCGTGGTCGTCTCTAAAATAAAATGAGTGGAACGTGACAATATAGCTACTAAGTATAATGGAATACAGGGCAAATTCCAAGATTGATATGAATGTTTATACCTGCCATAGCGGGACACAGGTAAAACTTCAGAGCTCTTTCCTTTCCCCACGAAATTTAAAATGTTAGCCATAAAATAAATATAGAAAAGAAATTTAAAAGAAAAAGCTTTGACTTGGCAGTGGAAACAAACTTAAAAAATCAAATCAAAAAATTTTGGAATCAAGTTGTTATCCATTTCCAACGGAAAACCAAATAATCTGAACATACATTTATACAGATTAATAAGAGGAAATCAACAAGAAAAAAAAAACTTATAACACCAACAAGCCAATTATAACTTCGAATTATTTTGCTATCTGTTGAAAAAGGTTTCCAGAATTGATCCGAAAATATTCAGCTTTTATTTCCAAGTTTTGTTTCAAATATTAAAGAAAAAAAATTGTCCCATCTTTCGGATTTCGTTTCTATATTTCTTCTTCCTATATTTTGGTTCTTCCATGAGGGTGTTTACAAGGTTTTTAGTATTTGCCTGGAACCTTTTCTGAAATGAAGAGGAGACTAGAGGACGCTAAGTCATGGTAACGATACGCCAAAAACTTTTATGACAATTTTGATAATTTTTATCTATGAGTTAAAAAACTCGCAACAAACTTCAACATACAAATTTGGTAGAAGGATAGAATTAAATTTCGACTATTAAATAATAGTAAAATTTGGATAATATAACTATATTTCTTAAGAAAAGACATATGGTCTTTGAAGCAAATCAGGCTAAAAATACACTCCTTGCGCCCCTCCCCTTCCACCACACGATTAGGTTTGCAAGAAGGAGTTCCATTGGACTAAATAACGGAATAGCAAGATAAACCGATTGCAACAGACTGAAGGATTCCGAAGTATCAAACCCTCCGAAAAAATATTCCCAAATGTAAAATTGAGCACCCAAATGAAAATTAATACAAGTAAAAAGAATGAAGAAAAGAATATAATTGTACATTACCTATCATGAAGGATGGTGGGTTATTGTGGGGTTGCCAGATGCCTAAAAGAGCACATTTCAATGCCCAAATTATCCAAATTTTCATGAATCTTCAGATAAATACGGGAAGGGGTGCGTGGGAAAAGGAATGAATTTCTTATCTCCCTTCATTTAGACTAAGGTAAAAAAGGATGTTGTGGAGTGAAAACGCCCTTCTTATTTAAGGAAAATGTTTCTGACATTGATTTTAAGGCTCCATTTTACTAAACTAATTTGCTTAACATTTCATAAAATTATACACAATAATGTGTAAGTGCGCATCAGCTATTATGAAGGAAGGAGCGGTGGGTCACTTTGCAGGCGTAGGGGGAGGGGAGGGGCCTCAAAGAGTGTGTTTTAATACCGAGATACCCTAACTCTCATTGAGCCTTCAGATAAATGTAGAATGAGTCCTAGAGAAGGGGGAGGGGGTGGAGAGGTATAAATTTATATCTAATCCTTCTTGATTTCCAGGTATATATTTCTGGTCTACGCTTTTATTATTATTGTGTGTGGGGGAGGGGGTAATACTGCTCCTCCTATGCAACAGTCTTTTTCCATGTGGTGAAAATATTATCTTCACAGGTCTACCAGCACAAAGATGGAAAAGGCAAGACAAGGAATTTCTTAAGATGGGGGGAGAATCCTACCATGAACTTTGTTTTTAGCAATATTAAACGGTAATATTTCTCTTTTTCTATTTATACACAATGTTTCAGCGTATTTACATATACGTATACAATGTATTTAAGCATCAGAGAACCCTGTTGTAGTGGTAGCCATGACTTCAGCCGCATAGGAGATCATAAATCACGCAGAATTTCAATCTATTAACAAAAGCATACTTTCCCATTCACCCAAAATTCTGTAGTAAACATATCAAGTCCGTTGATTTTTGAATTAAAAAAAAGGGAATAGGTGTGAGAAAAGTCAAAGTCATGGCCAATTGTAGAAAAAATCCAAGACAGATTATCCAATTGGGTGGGCATCCCAGTCAAGGTTGATTTGACCCCTTTGATTGCCGTTGTTACTGTCTCCCATTTGTTCTACACCTCTCCGGGCAGCACACCGAAAATTATGACTAAATATTCAAATTTTGTCCTAATTTTTTTTCCTAAATAAGAACGACGGTTGAAGCACAATGGCCATTGACTTGGACAAACAACCTTATTGAAAGAACTAAAAAGCTTTATGTTGACCTTTTCGTGTTTTAGGGGACTGATTCATAACAGCAGGATAAGATAAATGTTGAAGGAATTAGTTTACTTGCTTATTTTAAACTAGCTTACCAGTCGCGTATTGCTACGATCTCAAAAGAAAGACAATTCAAGAAAAATTCCTCCCTTCCCTGTGGTAAACTCTTCCTCTGCTGAAAATTCCACCATGGAACTCCCAAGCAGAAAATACGTCCCCACATATTAATAATGACCGTATTTTAAATATTAAAGTACTTGAAAAATTCCGCTCGCGGACGATTCATCCCCCGAAAATTCGCCCTTCTCCCGTGGAAAAATCCTCTGCAGAAACCCCCGGAGGATTCCCCCGCAGAAATGTCCCCATCTCCCAGGAAAAATTCCCCAACAATTGATCCCTCGAAAACTATCCCCACTGGCCACATATAAAATAGCGATCGTGTTTTAAATTAAAATGAAAAATTAAGTTAGAATTGTCTCCCAGCCTCACCCCAACTTACCCATGGGGCCTTGTTGAACAACTAATATCCAGATTTTTTTTTAATAACATGACATTACAGAAGAGACTCCCAATTATTTGTATTCAGAAATCTCTAATTTCAGTCCGCTCGAAAAGTACTAACGGGACCTTGGGGTGGGGGAGGGGGATACGCCTTTTTTGGCGATCGGATGGACAGCGTAGTAATGCATACAGGACAGACAGACATACACTCGATTTTATATACATTGAATAAAATAGTTTTTGGACTGAAAATAAGAAGCAAGATTAAAACTGAAAACGGACAGAAATTATTCCGTATATAATTAGGACTGCCTCCTTCTCAACTCCCCGCTCTTTACGCAAAAGTTTTTTATTCTTTAAAAAAGCTTCTTATTCCAATTCAACATCCCTTGTGTTTCAGCAGCAGTCCTTGGAGAATTTTGAGAAAAAGTCAAACTCTAGGAATTGAGGAGGTATAAGCCCTTTTTATACATGGGATAATTCCTGTTCGTTTTAAGTTTTAATGTCGTTCCTTACTTTCAGTTGAAAAAAAAAGCTTTGATTTATTTAATTTCCGTTCCTTTTTAATCAGGCACAGGCCTAAGCAAGATATTATTCGGGGTACAAGCGGAGGCGGATCCAGGAGGGGGCGCACCCCCTTACATAGTGGTGGATTTGTGGTTGGGACCGCTTGTTCTGGTTTGGGTTGAGACGAAGGTTATTTTTTCTTGTAATTGGATTTTAATAGTTTAATTTTTAATAGGTTTTTAATTAATGAGACTGTTTCTTTTTGCAAACAAGTTTGAAACAAGGTTTCATTTACTTTGTGCATTCTCTGCTAGATTTTACTAATGACGCATACCACCAAAAGTATTTAATTAAATTTAAGTTTATCAAGGCAATCTCTCCGTATTACCACAAAAGCCAGCTGGAAGGCGAAAATCTTCATTTCGTAATAACAAGGAGGGAAATTTAAAATCCTAACTTCTTTAGGCTGTCGAAATGATACTTTAGGATTGTGCTGTCACAATGGGGCTGAAAAGCAAAATATTCACTTCTTTTTACTGTCAAATTGTTTTTGAGACTTGCTATGGCAACGAGGCAAAGAAATTGATATCATTACTTTTTTTGGCTGTCTGTTCCGGTTTTTTGGGTGTTTTTTTTTGCGAAGCGGGGTGGTTTTTCCAACATTGTTGTTTCTTAGGGGCATTTGTATAAAAGAGGGTAAATGAATGAGGAGTGCAAAAATTATTAAATTAAGTTTTAGATTTTGATGAGCAAATGATGGCCATTTTACTGCCTATTTTCATCTAATTAAAGCTGTGCATTATATGATGTATCACCTTCTCTGTTCATCCTAAAACATTAAAATAAAGGCCAAACTCTTTAGAACTTTAATAAAGGTTTACGCAAGTATATACTTAAAACTAAGTATATGAGTTGAAATACTCCTTCAAAGCTCGGAGTAATCATTTAAGAAGAATAGATTTTCGAAAAAGTGTTTATAAAAGAAGGCAAATAATTATGTGTTTTTTTTGTATCTAGCTGGTATAAACGGATCTCTGAATTCTCAGTTTGAATCAGTGGAATGGCATCGACTTTTTTCAAACATTTACTAATAAAATGTTGATAAAAAGTGGAAATTTACATAACTTGAGTTACCCACAGAAACAGAATGCAACTACAATATTACTTCAGAATCTCTCACCTTCTCAATACCAACCGGTCACAAAATATAGTTATATTTTTGCATAGGGATTGCATATATTTGTCCATAAAATTGTCTAAACTGCTATATATACCGCCGAAGATTATTTTGATACATGCGATCCAATCAATTTTCCACAATTAGTTGTTTGTAACTCAAAATTTTTACAGGACAATTCTCTTATTTAGTGCTAAATCTGAGTCGAATTTCAAATTTTTATTTTTGTGCTCGACAGACATATCGAGATTTGAGCCTCTAATTGAATATCTGAAAATCTCGAGATAAAAAAATAATAATAAATTAGAAATCTACCACAGGTTGAGACTCTGAGAATTTAAATCACCAATCTATACCTATCAAATATAAAAATAATAAACACATAACTATTTGTTTTTAAGGAGTATTTCGATTCATATACTTAGTTTGAAGCACATACCTACATGCATCTTTATTAGAATTCATATTTATCAGACAATTTTGGTCTTTATTCGAATTTTTTAGGATGAATAGAAGAGGAAATACTAACGAAGAGCTCTAAACTGACAGGGTTCTAGGCTGACAGGCCTAGCCGTTATAAACGTTTTTCTTGTTACACCCCTAAAAGAACTAGTATTTAATGTTTAATATATTTTTTACGAATATACAAGTTGTACATATATCCTCATTTCCTACTCTTCATTACTATCATAGTTACTAAGCGATGCCACAAAGTTAGGCGACATGCCAAATGGGAAATGAGAAAAAACTTTAGCCTGAAGAGGGGTATTGATGAGGGGGCAGCGCCCCTCATATACAGAATAATTTCTGCTTAGTTTAAGTTTTACTGTTGCTCTTAACTTTCAGTAGAGAAAAACTTTTTTTATTTAATTAAATAAAGGATTAAGACAAATATGCATACTAAACATTCATTTGGACTGAAATATGTGACCTTTCAAGAAAGAACGCGCCACAAGGCGGTATTGCTTTTTCTACAACTTGGAAGCGTAGTAATTAATTTTTTTTTAAACTTCTAAGTCAATTGGCTGTATGAGAATTTACAATCGATAGCAACTTGGTCCTTTTTGGGGCAAAATGGCTATATTCCACTGAAGCAGAACCAGCCGTCCAGTAAGGACAAACCTTGGTTTAGTGCCTACTGCATGAAAAATCAACAAGCAGAACAAAAGGCACACAAGCAACGCCTACTCTGAAAGAGCAAAACGTACAGACTTGATTGCATCAAAGCACACAAAGACACAGTTCACTACCAAGCTTCAACATGTTTCGGCAATCTGCCAGGGAAGATCTCAAGATGGGGTTTGCCGCCGCTAGTATACCCATACACTTTCGCAACTGAGAACTGCCATTAAGTGTGTCATTTCTGCTCAGGTTAGTGATATAGTATCACACACTGAAAATTCACTGAAATCAGTGTGCTTTATTTCAACTGTTCAGGACCTAGTGGCTTCTACAGTGTCTTCTCAATTATCTCAACTTCCTGTAGCCGAATTAACTTAAACTGGTGTTCATCAGATAGCACGTTCAGAGCGCCTTTGTTTGGAAAGATGTTTGAATATTGTTGCATATGAAATTCCCACCCAGACTGATGATGCAGTTTTCCTGTATAATTATCTGTTACGCACTTATGGGTTTAACATTGGTGCCTACCCCCCAGCCAAAGTAAAAAGACTTTTGAATAGCCATCAACTCTCTGATAACCTCCTCCTCCTCTCCTTTTCTCTGTGCCATCAACTGAATTTAGAAAGCAAATAATACAGAAATCCTTTTAAACAAAAGGATACATCAGTTTCTATGATGATAGTCCAAAGGAAGATCAATAAAGCACAGAGCCATAGTTGAGGAGTTGAAACACAGAATAGCTAATGGAAAAGCGCATTTGATAATTCGTAAGCATGACATCATTAAAAAAAACTTGTCAATTGGAGCGTTCCCCCCGACTGCTCCAATCCACTAACGTCTGTGCCTCCTTCTACCTCTGTTGATTGTCTAAATTTTTATGGACTCGCATCACCAAATTTTGTCTTTCAACTGTCTAGTAGTGATCATAATAATGTTTCACTATCTGATGCTGAAATTTCTCTAGTTTCTTCTGCAACAACTTGCTCACCTGTTGTTTCTTCTTTGTTGTTTCATAGTACTCTGTCCAACAACTTTACCAGTCCTTAGGTTTCTACTTAATCTAGTCCTGCATCCTTTCAGATTCCTACCTCACAAGGAATGAGGTTCCTTAGCTCCAATGTTGATTGCCTCCCTAATAAGCTTTCTGAACTTTCCTTTCGTATTATTTCAGAAGAAGTGAAAGTTGCAGCAATTACAGAAGTTTCATTAAAACATACCTTGTCAGTCTTATCTCCTGATGAGATCAAAATCAATGGTTATTCACTCTTTTCTAATCTGAACTCCTCCCTTTGCCACAGAGGAGTGTGCTTATATATAAGAGAGAGACTAAACCTTCATTCAATTTAATTCTCTGACTTCTGATGGAATTGAGTCTGTGTGGATAAAAAACAGAATCAAACAATCTCAATTGTAGTGGGTGCTGTTTACAGAAGCCCCAGTGCTCCCTATGTTTTCGACTCTGAATATAATTAGGCAGTCATGGTATATCATGTGATGTCCAATTTTGCCAGCTATGGTCTTCTCCTTTTGGAGGACTTTAACCTTCCTGAAATCCAATGGATTGATAGATCTTGTTTTTGCAATAGAGATTCTCCTTTTTGTCTTCCCTCTCTGATAATTCTCTCTGTCAAACAATCTCACAACCAATTCGTTTCAGGGAAGATTAAGTATCCAACAATCTTGATCTGGTTTTTCTCAGTAACCCTGACCTTCTTATTAACAATGTAATAACCACACCTGTAGTTAATAGTGACCATGTAGTAATTATTTTGGAGTTATGTCTGTCTACCAAAAAACCATCTTCTAAGCAATAGAAATATGCAAACTACAAACTAGTCTCTGAGAAACTCGCCAATGTCAATTGGAAAAAGCTTACTACTGATGACATTGCTGAGAGTTGGCCAAATGTAAAAACAGAAATTCTGCACATTGAAAATTCTTGCATCAGAATTTTTCAGGCAAAACAGGCAAAAAACTTACCCTTTAAAAGTACTAAAGTAAGCAAGCTAATCAACAGAAAACATCCAGCATGGAATTGCTATAGAAAAAATAAGACCTCAGAAAATTATCAAGTCTTCAAATCTTTTTGTAATCAAATAAACAACAAAATAAAGGAGTTAAAGAGAAGGTTTGAGCAAAAATTGGCTGAGGAAGTTAAGGATAACCCTAAATTCTGGCGTTATGCCACTCAGAAATGTTCAAAAGGTGCGCAGTCCCAGATATTTTGCACAATAGTCAATCAGTTGCTGATCCTGAGCTGAAAGTGGAAATTTTCAACCAACATTTCTCTTCTGTTTTTTCCTCCAATTCCAGTATTGTTTATCCCACACTCCTTTATATGATGTACCATATAAGAAGGAACCAATTCTGATTACTGATTAAATAAAAAAAACTAATTTTTTTAGCTGAAAGTAAGGAGCGACATTAAAACTTAAAACGAACAGAAATTACTCCGTATATGAAATGGGTTGTCCCCTCCCCAATCCCTCGCTCTTTACGCTAAAGCTTTTAATTGTTTTAAAAAGTAGAATTGTGGCAGAGTCAAACTTTAGCGTAAAGAGCGAGGGATTGCGGACGGGACAACCCATTTCATATACGGAGTAATTTCTATTCGTTTTAAGTTTTAATGTCGCTCCTTACTTTCGGCTAAAAAAATTAGTTTTTTTTTTATTTAATTTCTGAACGATTTTGAATTAATGCATGTATGGTTTTGGCTCTCCGCACATAAATTATTAAAATGAAATTTGTATATTAATTCTTTTTCTGGCTAAATGGCTTTCTCTTAGTTTTGATCAGACGATTTTGAGAAAAAAGGGGTGGAGAAGGAGGCCTAGTTGCCCTCCAATTTTTCGGTTACTTAAAAAGGCAACTAGAACTTTTAATTTTTAACGAACGTTTTTATTAGTAAAAAATATACGTAACTTAAGAATTAACTTACGTAACAAACTTTCATAATCTTATATTTTTATTATGTATACGAGGGGGTTTGTACCCTCGTTAATACCTCGCTCTTTACAATAAATCGTCATCAGTCTTCTATATAAAGGAGGTTTGTGTCCTAAGCTTGAAGTTGGAATGCCTCTTGCCTCTCCTGTTTTAAAAAAGATATAGAAGTTCTTGAAGATGTGCAGAGGCATGCCACTAAAGTGATATCTGGCATCCAGGGGCTTTCCTACCCTGTAAGACTATCAAAGCTGAATCTCCCTACACTTGTTTACAGGAGAAATAGAGGGGATGCCATTTTAGCCTGCAAGTTAATGAGGGCTAATACTCTCCCATCATTATTCCCTACTGTCGGTACCAACTCAAGAACTAGAGCTCGTCACCTGAAACTTGTCAAGCAGTCTACTATATCTAGAGTCTGTACTCAATTCTTGTCATCATTGTCAACAGTTAGAACAAACTATCTAATGGTACATTTACTGCTGAATCCATTGATGTTTTCAAACAAAAGCTAGATGATTAGTGGTCCTCCAGAGAGTGCAAACTCAATTGGGATGCTACAGAACATGGAACAGCAGCTGGTAACTAATAAATTTTGTATACAACTCAAGTAATTATTCTGGAGCTCTACAAGGTGCAATCCTTAGATTGCTCCTAGCTGCAATTTAAGGTAAATATCCAATAAAGTCAGGCATGTCCCATGATAGTATCATGGGACACATGCTTTTTCTTATCTATATAAATATATAAATAAGATATATATAGTTATACACGCTCAACCCAAGCCTCCCTACCCCCTACAAGCAGATATTCTGAAAGTTTAAAAGTAGGCTGGTGCATGGAATGCAAAACTCAATACATCAAAAATAAGGTTGCTGCTAATCTCATGTTCAAAGGTTCCATGTGTACACCCCAGCTTCATCTTCATGAATGAAGGTGTAAAGAGAGCTGCCAATCTTTGTCTCAAAGGAATCCATTCCTCCATAGGTCTCTCTTAGAAAACCCACCTCAATTGGGTCATAAACACCCATGCAAGAATGTTAAAGATCACTCTTCAATCCAAAACCTTCTACCGCCCAGCTTGATCATCCCACTTTAGAAGTCTTGCATCAGAACTATTTCTTAATATGGATGCCTCCTGTATGTTGGTACTCCAAAAATGTTGTTATCGGTTGTTTCTAGCCAAAATGTTGGGGAGGGAGAGGGAGCAAGGATTTTAACAATTGAGTGGTCATTATTACTGACTGTTTTTTTTTTAATAATTAGCTCAATACCCTTTTCAGATATGCACAAGTCAGTAAAACCGCTGCATTTACCAACCAAGATTCAAATTTCGGTACACATCATGTCACTATTTTAATGCTCTTTATTTAACCAAATGGAAAATTGTGGCACCACCTGTAAATTCACAAAAGAATCGGTAAAACTCCTGCATTTACCAACCAAATTCAATTTCAGTGTTATGATTTTTTTTTCCTTTTTATTTTTTTTTCATCAACAAATGCTGTATTCTTTCTTTCTTTCTTCAACCATCACCAGAAGTAGTTTACTCTACAATGATTGATACTAAATTGTATTATATAGCTTAAATTTTATGTATAAAGTATTATTAATATAATTGTAAAACTTAGGTATTCCAAATGTATAAAACTCATCAAGTTAAAACTTACACATGAAAAGCTGAGAACCTGAGAAAATTTATCTGATTTATAAAAAAGGGAGGAAACACCCAAATCAATCTGAATGAAATTTACACAAAATAGACAAGCCATTTTAACGAAGTTCAGACCATTGTTTCAGTGTATCAGAGAGCCAAGTGTAAAGGTTTTAAACTTGTATTAACAAAAATGAAGAATTTTGCGCTTTTTCTCAGAAGAAAGACAATAGATGCATGTTTTTTTGTGGTTCTTGAAGATCAAGAGAGGAAATTAGAAGTTCTAGGGCCTTTCTAAATGACCAAAAAAGATTGTGCCAATAGGAACTGGCATCTTCTGAAATTTTGTGGCACCAAGCCAAGATTTTTTCCTAGGAAGACAAAGTAGCTATTGGTTGAAAATTCTGATTTAGACAATCAATTTAAAAATATCCAAAAATTGTACATTTAGCTTCCCAGTTGCAAAGAAAGTAATGCTGCTTAGTGACAAATTTGTTCCTGAAAAGTCATGTAGTCCATACAACATAAATGGTTGATAAAACATTGTTAATACCATAATTCCATTAGTAGTGTTTTATTTAGGTTTGAATTAGCCCTGAACTACACCTAGAACCATTAAGAATGGGGGGAGTACCTTGCTGGAGTAGCAAAAATTATCATGTTTGCAGCAATAGCTGTAACCTAGTAAAGAACAAACTATGGCCTATAGAAGCCAAAAATTGAAAAATTAAATTAAAATAAAGAAAAAAACAGGCAAGCGAGAAAAAATTGCCAATTGGATCTGATTCAATATTATTGTAACTATAAGTTTGATTACTTTTCTTCGAAATCATATTTATGGAGCTTTTGAAAGTGGCCTGAAACCCTTCAAATGGTATTGAAAACAGAAACTTACACCATTGCTGAAAAACCCATGCAGGAAAGTTACAGCCCCCACTTTGAACAACAGGGAAAATCACTTTTATTTGTGGGTAGCACTAATGTATCCTCTTTCTTTGGTTTATTGGATAGAGCATCAATGAGGATCTACTGGTACTGTTATTTGTTGTTATAGGGTTATATATAAAAATAAGTTGTCTGTGTGTGGATCTGTGGATCTGTGGATCAGGTGACGATCCACAAAAAAGGTAAAAAACTAAAAACTAAAAAAAAAAACTGAAAAAACTAAAAAAAGGCAAAAACTACAAAAAAAACTAAAAACTAAAAAAAAAAATAAAAAAGCTAAAAAACTAAAAAAACTAAAAAAACTAAAAAACTAAAAAAACTAAAAACTAAAAAAAAACTTAAAAAAAGGAAAAAACTGAAAAATAGAAGAGAAAGAGAAAACTAATAAAATTAAGAATAAAATAAAAAAAAATAAAAAAGATAAAAACTAAAAAAAAAGTAAAAAGAAAAAACGAAAAAAACTAAAAAAGCTAAAAAAAAGGTAAAAACCAATAAAAAACTAAAAAGAAAAAAAGGAAAAAAAACTAAAAAAACTAAAAACTAAAAAAAAAACTTAAAAAAAAAGGAAAAAACTGAAAAATAGAAGAGAAAAAGAAAACTAATAAAATTAAGAATAAAAATAAAAAAAATAAAAAAGATAAAAACTAAAAAAAAAAGTAAAAAGAAAAAACGAAAAAAACTAAAAAAGCTAAAAAAAAAGGTAAAAACCAATAAAAAACTAAAAAGAAAAAAAGGAAAAAACTAAAAAAAAATTTCATCTAAAAAACTAAAAAAAAACTAAAAAAGGTAAAAACTAAAAGAACTAAAAAAGAAAAAAAACTAAAAAAAGGAAAAAAACTGAAAAATAAAGGAGAAACAATCTAAATAAATGACGACACTCAAAGAGAAAGCGACCGGAACAAAAGGAATGTTCGATTAGCAATCAACAAAGCACCGGGACACAGGGAGTATAAATGACGACGACCGGGACACAGGGACATAACTACAAAGGGGACGCCGGGGTGCACAGGGGGATATATAAATGAATAAAATTAAGAATAAAATAAAAAAAAATAAAAAAGATAAAAACTAAAAAAAAGGTAAAAAGAAAAAACGAAAAAAACTAAAAAAGCTAAAAAAAGGTAAAAACCAATAAAAAACTAAAAAGAAAAAAAGGAAAAAAAAACTAAAAAAACTAAAAACTAAAAAAAAAACTTAAAAAAAAGGAAAAAACTGAAAAATAGAAGAGAAAAAGAAAACTAATAAAATTAAGAATAAAAATAAAAAAAATAAAAAAAATAAAAACTAAAAAAAAAAGTAAAAAGAAAAAACGAAAAAAAACTAAAAAAGCTAAAAAAAAGGTAAAAACCAATAAAAAACTAAAAAGAAAAAAAGGAAAAAAACTAAAAAAAATTTTCATCTAAAAAACTAAAAAAAACTAAAAAAGGTAAAAACTAAAAGAACTAAAAAAGAAAAAAAAAATAAAAAAAGGGAAAAAACTGAAAAATAAAGGAGAAACAATCTAAATAAATGACGACACTCAAAGAGAAAGCGACCGGGACAAAAGGAATGTTCGATTAGCAATCAACAAAGCACCGGGACACAGGGAGTATAAATGACGACGACCGGGACACAGGGACATAACTACAAAGGGGACGCCGGGGTGCACAGGGGGATATATAAATGACGATGGCGACTCAGGGAATGGTCGATTCACAGGTGGGACATAGGGACACAACTACAATGGCGCGTAACTAATATGGCGCGTAACGACTTACGCGCGCGGGGGGGCTTGGGGGGGCGCGAAGCGCCCCCACCAACTAGGTGTTGGGGTGGCGCGAAGCGCCACCCCAACAGCTAGTAGGGTTATATATAGTGGTGCCTGGAGCTTTTTTTCACTTGATTTAAATAAGGTCTTATAACGTTATTTTTTTTTTTTACAGAGAATGGAGTGTTAAATTTTCTGACAAAAAAAAAAAACTTATTTTGAACATTGCTGATAGCAAACAGGAAGAGCTGTTAAAACAATTATCACTAGTGTCACATTAATTTTCACTAGTGTCACAGTTACACCCCAGCCCCTTTTGTTATCTATGCACTTTTCTATTTCTTAAGATTACATTTTTATAACATAAAGATTATAAAACATCATCAAAGGTCAGCGTCCTTTAGAGACACTGGGTATAGGTATGCACTTCCAAAATGCCTTCCAAAAGGGTCATTGAGACTCTAGATTCATTCCAAAGAGCTTCATTCACCTTCCTCAGCTACTTTTCAAGATAGACAATAGCCCCTCATTTAGAGGTTTACTGTTTTGTATATAGTCTAGGGCTATGTATGGGACCATTAGGAGGGAGGGAGTGCACATTGTCAGAGTAGGAAATGCTTATATCTGGAAAGAGCATCAGATGGTAGTTTTTTTACAGCCTTTTTTTCAGAAGATTTGTAACTGTAAAGTTCTAGTTGAGATACTTCTTAATATCTCAGAAAGTGGTTGGGTCAGGTAAATGAAGCTTTAAAGAATGAATTCAGGTTTCAAAATACACCATGAAAAAAAAGTTTTTAAAAACGCAATTCCAATTATTTTTGCAGGATGTTAAGCCATATAAAGGTTTATTTCTTAACTTAAGAAACATGTTTGCATTTTTTTAAAGCCTTTGAAGTCAGGATTGAGCAAATGTATGATGCTCAAAACACTTTTCTTTCACCTCATTTGACAAGAAGAAATGTTTCTAGGGTTCCACCTTTATAACATAAAGATTGTAAAAGGTGGTCACAGGTCATATTATTACTTTAGTGGTCCTGCTCTCCATGAGGAAACACATTATAAGAAAAAGAGTAGTACCATTAGATTTCTTTTTTTTTTCTTATCAAATATCATGGTTGCTTTTCTGACAATGCACTCCACCACCTCCCCCTGATGGTTGCATACATAGCTCTATAATATATATATTTTTTTCTATCTCTTGATGTGTTTTACAACTGGTACATTGCCTAGAATTACCTAGAATTTTCCTTAGGCCAACTCTTTTCTTCCTTCTGCTTGTTTGCCTTCAAACTAATATAAATAAAAGAGCTGGCCTATGAAAATTATTGACAATACATAATTGCAGCTATATATCTGTCCGCTAGGATATTGAGAAGTAATGTTTATTGGCACAGATTATTGAAGGAAATAAGTAATTATTTTAGAGTTTTAAAGTAGTTGTCAGAATCTTACAGTGTTTTCTTTTAGAAAGAGGGAATGCTAAACTGATAAGAAAATGATTTAAAAGATTGGATAACAATAGAAGCAGAGATGTTAATGTGATTAACAGATAACTCCTGAATATTATAAAGTAGGTAAGGATATAGGATTGTTAGATAAACAGAATATTGGTCCTAGTTTACAGTTACCAATTCTACCAACACTACCAATTCTTAAAACAACTTTTAAAAGTTTAACACAAAGTACTTAGTTATGTCATTCCAAAGACCATTTTGTTTTGCTTTACCACCCATAAATTTGAAAATATAAAGCCTAATTTACATACTTTCTATTCATTTTGCTGTACATGTTTCTTTTCTCCAAATTGGCTTAACAGCAAAGAAACAACATTAGCAGAATACAGAAATGGAAAAATTAATGGAGAACAGCTTACATAAATTGGACTAGATATTCAGGCGTAATTACCAACCACTAGGCCCAAGGGTGCACAATAATTTATCACTGAGTGATATGTTTCTTAGAAAACACTGGAATGATGTGATTTATTGCCAAAGTGCCAGAGGCAGATGGCTACTGTACTGCCCCTTCACAGAAATGTGATTTAAAGCAACACAAAAAGCAACATTAGCATATAAGTGACCCAATTTCTGTCTTTCTCATCATCTGAAACCATCGAGTGTTCTTGATGGCTTGGAAAATGATTTTGATTTATTTACTGATAAATGGTGTAAGAAAGAGAATAAAAATAAAGAGAGTTTTCAAAGTTGGAAGAATTTAATTATTAGTAGAATACAAAATAAAATATATTCTAACTTAAAAAATAGTAACACTAAATCATTATTTGATAATGCTAAGATTAAACAAGCTTGCTAATCTACAGAATGAATTTGTAATTGTGCTGGTGGATAAAGCTAATAATAATTTTACCATAATTTGTCAGAAGCTGTATTGTGATATCTTAAAAAGGGAGTTATGCACAACTAATGTTTACAAAAAGGTAAATTTAGAGGGTGAGAATTTAATTGAAAAGACAGAAAGAAATACTTTTTAAAAATTTTAATATTAAAATAAATGACAATGATAAAAAGTTCCCTTTCCTATATTGGACTGTAAAATTTCATAAGAATCCCCCAAAACCACGGTTTATTGCTGGAGCAGCTAAATGTCCAACCCGCATTGCTGCTACTGACCTCTCTTTAACTTTAAAGTAAATTATAAATAAACTTAAAATCTATTGTTCTGGTATTAAAAAAATTTCGAATTTTAATCCATATTGGAGTGTTAATAATTCACTGCTGGTGATAGATTCTTTAACAATGGTTTCAGCTAAAAGAATTGATTCTTTTGATTTTGCAACAATGTATACTAATTTATCACTTAATGTAGTGTTAGATAATTTAAAAACGGTTATCAAGAAATCTTTCCTCTTATCTAGTAAAAGGTTCTTAAAAATAGACACTTATAATAAAAAAGCTATATGGACAAATTGCTTTAAGACTACAGTTAACTTGAGATGTTACAGCTTGGATATGATTTTTGAGTTATTAGAATTTGTTTTATACAATACTTATATAAGATTTGGTGGTGATTTGTATAAGCAACTCGTGGGAATTCCCATGGGGGGAATGCCAGCCCATTTATAGCTGACTTGTTTTTAAGTCAACTAGAATATAAATATATGATGGATAAGAATAATCCAAATAATTTAAAACATGTTTTGTCAAATAATAAGATATATTTAGATGATATTCTGGTTTTAAATTGTAAGAATTTCAATGATATTTCTAAAAATATATATCCATCAGTGCTTACTCTTGAACCTAGTCATGGCACTGATCTTGAAGATCATTTCTTAGATTTAAATATTAATATTTCTGATAATAATAAATTAAGTTTTAAAATGTATAATAAAATGGATGATTTTGATTTTGAAGTGATTAGTTTTCCACTCCCTGAAAGTAATATACACTCAAATATCACATATTCGGCGTTTTTCTCACAGTTACTTTGTTATGCAAGGATTTGTAGTAATTATATTGATTTTAAAAATAGATGTAAAATCTTAAGCCAAAAATTGATATTAAGAGGTTTTTCTGCAAATAAATTAACTTAGCAATTTAAAAATTTAGTTTTCATTATAACGAACTTTTAAATAATCACCAAAAGAATTATCTGGAAATGCTTAGGGAAATTTTCGGCTAATTTCGGACGTTTGCGAAATGTTGATGCAGCGCTATCTATTTTGAATTGTGTTTCTAATAGAGCGGATTTTTCAAAAATAGCCACATGGTAATCATTCTATAATTGTTTAGTTCATTCAGGTTTTTTGCAAAGAGTTTATATTTGTGATTTGGTAAAATTTATCACATTTAGTTTACCTATTGCAGCTAAAAAGAGGAATATATTAACAAGATAAGCTTGTTTTGGTGTTACTTGGTTGTTCTACATTTGCTGGTTTTTTTTTCATAGGCATGTATTTTGGGGGTGATATCTGACATGGGGATGCCATGGATATTCTGTGGTAGGCACAACACTTGACTGGGTAGAGAATTTAAAGTGCCAAAACCCTATAGGCAAGTGTATTCTCTTGATGAGCTCTTGTGTTGGGTTGTTGCTCTGAATTATTTGTCTTTACTGTTTTTATTGTTTTTTAAATGACGACTTATACTTATTGACGACATGACTGCCTGTCCATGGATTATTCTTTATGGTTGATTGTGTATGGCTATGCTGTTTGACCTATGTGGTTGTATGGATAAGTAGGGTTAAGGCCTCATTCAAGTGCTGGTCTATATTAATCACTAATTTAGGAAAACAGTTTTCCCTTTCTCCTTCTATCTCCTTTTTTTTTTTAATGTGTTTGTGCTGTTGCATTGATTTCTCTTTTCGTTATGTAAGTCACTTATAAGTGACAGCTTATAAGTGACCAATAACATGGTCACTTATAAGCTGTCAGATGTCTTCAAAGTATAGCAGCTAAGAGCTGGGTATCACCACTCTCTTTCACTACCTTTTGCTCATCAGTTGCATTCTGCTCAGTGCTTTCACTATCACTGATCTTCCTCAAGAGTCTTGCAGAACCAGAGCAGCAAGAATTTTTTAGGCTAAAAGCATCAAAGATTTAATTCTTGCCCTATACATACTTGTAAACAAGGGAGTTGGGTTTTAAAGTAAAGTGCTTTTAAACAAGGACTGCATAATTTTAAAGTTGTTTATTTTTAGTTTTATAGTGTTTCCTCCTCAGGCATAGCAATTGATACTAGGACCAAACTGTTAGATAAAACTAATATTAGCCTAGCCTAAAATTGTTAAATAAGATAATTTTAAATATCATTGTAACTGTTAGGTAAAGTAATTTTTGATAAGTAGAAAGATCAAAAACACCAAGAACTATATTTGGGACCATTGGGGGGGAGGGGGTCATCAGAAAAGCAGCCATGATATTTAGCCCACAAAAAGTATAAAATTAGGAATCTAATGGAACTAATTGTACTTTATTAATATACTTCCTTATTGAAAGTAAAACAACAACCCTGATACCTAGGTTGGTAAAAATTTTTGCAGTTCATATTATTGACTTACCAATAAAGTGAAAATACCACTTGAGGCCTTTTTTAATGTTCTTTACAAATGCAATAATTGCTTCTATTGCAAATTCAAATTTAAGCACTTTTTGACCTAAGCCAACCCAATGTAACTAACCAAACTAAGCCTATAAATAATTTTGGTGCTGAGAAAATGTAGTATTATTTTGTCAAAAATGACCAAAAACACATACTTTAATTGAAAATTTGGCAACAAGGAAGAGGAAAACAGCAATATAAAATTTATTTATCCAGCTTAATTGTGGAAAATCAGTGCTTGTGGATTATATAGAATTAGAAAAATGGATTTATAATGTATGTATGATTTATATGTAGATCACCCATTAAAGTTTAGCAGCCATGCTAAGTCTGTTTCATCTTCTGTAAATAAAACCCTTGGTATCATAAAAAGAACCATCTCCAGCTGACACCCTAGAGTTCTTATGAAGTTATATAAGGCGCTTGTATGTCCACGCCTGGAGGTTGGAATGTCATTGACAGCCCCTATCTTCAAAAAAGATAAGAAGTTGCTTGAGGATGTTCAGCATCATGCCACTAAGATGGTTAGTAACATGAATAAATTTCCATACAAAGAAAGACTATGTTGTTTGAAGCTGCCAACACTGACATACTGATGGAAAAGGGGTGACATTATTTTAACCCAAAAAACCTCTCTAAAAATACCCTTCCCGGTCTCTTTGCACAGCCCTTGCATTCTGGAACTAGAGGACATTCATTGAAGCTCTCAATGCAGTGTTCCACGAATAGACATAGAAGCCACTTCTTCAGTCAAAGAATCATCAATATGTGGAACCAGCTCTCTGAAGAAACAGTTTCTGCTACTTCAACTGACATGTTCAAGTCCCACCTTGATAGGGAATGGCTCTGCCAGGAGTTTCTTTACAACTGGGAAGCTGCAGTCCTCCATAAGAGTTTCATCTAACAGCCACAATCTACACCAAATGAATTCTTTTTTTTTGTGGAGCATCACAAGGATGGATAATCCTTATATTGCTTCAAGCTGTGATTTAAGGTAATTTAAGGTAATAATGAAACAGTAAGTTTGAGACCAATGTTTTAAAGTTTTAGACTAATGTTTTAGGCCTTTTTTATATCCTATATTTTGGTCATTTTCAAGAGCTCAAGAAGTGCTTAAATTTGAATTTGCAATAGCAATTATTATATTTGTAAAAGAAATAAAGGAAGGCCTCAAGCAGTATGTTCACTTTATTGGTAAGTCAATAATCTGAACTGCAAAAAATATACCCCTAAGTCTGTGTCCAGAAAGATTGGGAAAAAGCCTATTTCAATATACTTTTCCAGGGGATCATTAAAGGCTCTAGATTCAATGCTGAGAGTTTTTGACCCCCCCTCCCCCAAAGCTCAACTGTTTCTCAAGATATAAAAAAGTTGCTAATATACTTCCTTATTGAAAGTAAAACCATAACCCTGATACCTAAGTTGGTAAATTTTTTGCAGTTCATATAATTGACTTACCAATAAAGTGAAAACATCACTTGAGGCCTTTTTTTAATGTTCTTTACAAATGTAATAATTGATTCTATTGCAAGTTCAAATTTAAGCACTTTTGACCCAAGCAAACCCAACATGACTAACCTAACTAGGCTTATAAATAATTTTGGTGCTGAGAAAATGTAGTATTATTTTGTCAAAAATGACCAAAAACATACACTTTAATTGAAAATTTGGCATCAAGGAAGAAGAAAACAGCATAAACAGCAAAATAAAATTTGTTCATCCAGCTTAATTTTGGAAAATCAGTGCTTGTGGATTATATAAAAAAAAATGGATTTATAATGAAATAGTATGTTTGAGACCAATGTTTTAAAGTTTGAGACCAATGTTTTAAGCCTTTTTTATACCCCATATTTTGGTCATTTTCTAGAGCTCAAAAAGTGCTTAAATTTGAATTTGCTATAGAAGCAATTATTATATTTGTAAAAAAAATGAAAAAAAGCCTCAAGTGGTATGTTCACTTTATTGGTAAACCAATAATATGAACTGCAAAAAATTCACCCCAAAGTCTGTGTCCAGAAAAATTGGGTAAATAGCCTATTTTAAAATACCTTTCCAGGGGATCATTTAAGGCTCTAGATTCAATGCTTAGAGTTTCTGACTCCTCCCCCCTAGCTCAACTGTTTTTCAAGATATAAAAAAGTTGCTAATAGGCTATAGAATTTAAGGGAAATGTTCAGTTTTGTTTCAAGTGGTCTAAACTAGAAACTATGCTGCAAAGTAGCATGGTTCCCAGTTTAGAGCACTTAGAAATTCTAATTCTAGAAACACATCCATTTCTGGTTGACCCTTCCCTTCCAAGGGGTAAAATAAATGCATAAAGTGGGTTTGCTTACAGATAACATTACCTATAGAGCAAGGTCTATGTTCTTGATTTATTTAATAAGCATTGTTTAAGGTTTTTTCTTCTTTTTTGAGTTTTACCACTCTTTTTTGAATAAATATAGAATACAGACCTCACCCTACTGTCCATAGGGCTCATGGACTAATGCACTTTATTCTATATGTAATGTTACCTGTAAACATGCCCACTTTATACATTTTTAGTCTTGCTGGAGGGGATTTTAGAAAGCTAAAAAAATGGATGCAGTTCTCTAATAATGACAAAGAAACAATATGTGATCATCAGAATGTTGCCATATGCAGTATTACACACTTTTGAGCACTTGGAACAAAACTAAACATTTGCCAAATTCAACTCGCTACCACTAGCCCTACCCTAGGCTACTAAGGAAATCTCTGGCAACTTAGAATCAAACATGGAATTTACTCATAGCCTAGGCACACAGGCATCAAGAATTAACATCTTGATATTAACCACTCTATAAGATACACTTACTGTGGTGACATTTTCTTGGACTGAACAGCATCCAAAAAGCTGTAGCCAGGGCTCAAAATAAGTTTTATTGCCAGTATCCATTAGTTTATTACAACAGATTATTTTGTTGACTTCTTCTCGTGCTAGTGCTTCCAGTTTGTCCCTACCAGATTTCCGACCGGTCAATTTAAAAGGTCTGAAAATTCTGACAACCGACCAGAGAAAATCCGATATTTTTTCTGGCACTAACCCCTGGTTCCCACTGCTAGGTCAATCCCGACACAATTTTTTTCTGGCGGAATAGACGTAAGATAGAATTGGATGGATGTTTAAAAAAGAAATGCAGACTTTTGCGTTGCTGCGACTAATTCTAGAAGAATTTTTAACAGCCACAATTAGCTTTTCAATCAGCTCCATGACTTTGGTTATGATTTTTTTGGAATCGGAACAACGGATGTGATTTGTTGTTTGAGTTGAAATTATTCAGCACATCCGACATTGCAGCAAATCGGATGGTTTTGCGTCCTTTGTCGCACGATATGTGTTGTCACGATATGATGACAGCCCCCTCCGAAGTTCATACGATCACCTTTTCTATAGGAACCTTATATACTCCCAGGGCAGAACTTGCAGCCCTTACCCTGAGGGCTGGGGGGGCTGTCATCCTCAAAAACATAATTTCAAGAATTTTCTACAGCGAAAAACAAAATGGTCATCTCAAAAATTTGATTGGATGTGTTCGGAGAAAAGATGGGTGTGAGTGGGGGCTTAGTTGCCCTTCAGCCATTTTTGACTTTTAAAAAGGGCACTAGCCCTTTCAATTTCCGATCGAATGAGCCCTTTCCGAAGTTTCAACGACAACTTCTTCGATACGAAATGCCATGGTCTAAGACAAAAAAAAATTTGTGCCCACATTGCTCTTAACTTAGGCAGTGCCTAAGTCACTTATCATATGCATATAGCCCGTTGTCAACATATAATGCTTTGTAAAAGAGGTGGTCGTATAATTTCGGAGGGATCTCATTCAATTGTAAATTGGATATTCTAGTACCCTTTTTAAGAGTCAAAAGCAATCAGAGCGAAACTAGCCCCCCCCCACGCCCTGTTTTATCAAAATGAATACCATCGGAATTTTGAGGTAACCATTTTGTTCAAAATACTCCAAAAATCATTAAAAATGCTTCCACGGTTGACACAAGCCCACAGAGCCTGGGGACAGGGATTGTAAGTTATGCTTCGGGAGGATATAAGGTTTTTATGGAAGGGGTGATCTTAAAAACTTTCGAAGAGGCTCATTTGAATGGACATTAAAAGTTTTATTCCAATTCTAAAAGTTGAAAGTGATCAAAGGACAATGAGTCCCCTGATGCCCTCCTTTCCACAAATGCGTTCGATTGAAAGGAACTGGTCTAATTTTGTAGAAGTATTAAGCTAGACATTTTAGGACGAAAGGAATAAATAAATTTTCATCCCAAAGAGTTACAAGATTAGGATTATTATAATTTTAATGCTTTCTAACAAATTAACATTCAATTTCAAAATAGAACAATGGAGGAGGTATTGATAAACAAATTAAAAATATAAAAAAGAAGGAGATAGCATGGTCCGGAAAAAGGTTATTAAGCTGAAAATTAGAGAGAAGTGCTTGATCACTCGCAACTTAACAAGGGCTTCCTAATAAAGAACAGAATCTTTATTTTTATATTTCATCCTCATAAACGTAATCTTGAATCCAATGTTAACTGTTTGATAACAGAAAATTTACTGGTGAGGTTCCATTTTCGATTAAAAATTCAAGTTCAATTTTCATTTTTTGTATTTTACAACATCAAAAAAGTCTGCCCGTAGTTATCTTGATGTTTAAATAGTCTCTTACGGATCAACTCTTTGAAATTTTATTTCTTTAATAAAATAAGCATTCAGGAGAGGATTCTTACCCAAAGCAGTCAAGTTTAGTACAAGATAGTGAAAAGGGTGTTAAAGTGTTAAAAATAATATTTTGCTTCACCACACCGACAGTTTAGAATTAAGTAGATTTTGCTTCTTTTTCTCACTTAGGACAATCATGTCTCGTGCATATGCCGTATTTTGCCGTCATAAGATGTACTCATGATTCGATCAATATTCGTTCCACCAATTAAACAGGAGGTCTCTTTTGACTAAAGAAAACCAAGGTTTGAATTTGATATCTAAATTTCAATTACGGTCCTTTTCAAAGTCTCTAAACTCAGTTTGAGGTTTTTATTCTCCATCTTTGATTTCATTAAAATTTTCCTTAATTTCAATATCTTTTTAACAACGAAAGATGAGAAAACTCATGTTCAACCCAAATGCTGTCACTTTTGGCTTTGAAAAGCATCTGTGTCATAAGGTGAACATCTTCCGCCTTGAGTTGATCCGATCCTACTCCATGCTCAATTTCGATGCACCACAAAGCAGGTTGTTCTATATCAATTCCATTGTTGCTCATATCCAGTTCATCTGGGATGTAAAGGAGGTGTAAATTTAAACAAAAAAGTAAAATTTAATTTTTGTTTCTGACACTAGGGTGCTAATTCGGCCCTTTTGGGCTTGTAATAGCTGTTTTGTTGAAATTAATCTTATTTTATTTTACCTGCTTCACTACTGTGACACACACTGGATTTAAAGGTACAATACTTTTATAACTAAGTTTTACTAAGTACAGCAGCAGGTATTACGAAAAACATAATCGCGGAGTGAAATTAACGTTACAGTTTATTGGAAAGCAATAGATTAAAAAGGATTTATCCTAAAATTTAATTTAAAAAAAATAATTTTAAAAAAAAATAAAAACCACTTAAACCACTTAAAAAATAAAATTTTTTCGTCATGTACTACATTCCTTAGAAGTTTTAAAAGGCTTAATTAGACATGTCAATTTATTCAGACTAGAATGATATGTCACTCGGGGTGATATAATAGACTTGAAACTCCTCCCTAAAAAAATGCTGTCAGCCGGGAGCGTGCCACCATTTCCCCAGAAAATCAGCTATTCGTCGCTGAAAAGAAAATCAGCATAGTAGTTTTCATAATTTTAGAGTATTTTCTTATGCGTAGACCTGACTTTAGACTAAAATTCAGCTAGGTTTCTATCTTGTATGAATCAATTTGTGCGTGAGGGACTGTTTTGGAACGAAGTCAAGTAAGGGGGGGGGGACTTCAAGGAATTCCGTTATTGAAAATGGGCTTTGTATAGTTTTCTTATGATCTTCTTAGGGATTTCGAAAAATTCGGAAAAACTGAGTATCAGCCCTTCAGCGAAGAAGAAGCCAAAAAAAAATTGCGGCTGAAGGCATGCCTTTTTCAACTAAAATACTGGAGTCTAGATAATGGATTATTTTTGAACTTAGCATTTTACATTTCCAGTCGAAATGAACAGTGTTTAATAAGTCTTCAGTAATCTCAATATATTGATTTTTAGCTAAAGGTTGTGGTCTACTCCTTGCCTAATTTATCCTCGTTTGACTAGCAGGGGCAATCTTATTTCCTTTTAAGGGTAACATTTAAATTCTAGACCAGCTACTTTTTCAGGAGACAGATTTTTCTAAGAGACAGATTTTTAAAGGTTAATGGTTATATGAAGAAGGAGTAGAGGTAGGTAACTAACCTAACCTAACTATATTCCAAGATACCAAAAAGTAGTTTGTCTAGAATTTTACCCTTTTCCCTGGAGAATGTTTATGGCCTTAGATTTATTAGGCCTACTCAAAGTTTTATTATTCTAACCTAACCACTTTCCAAGATAGCAAAAATCAGCACATCTAGAATTTTATTCCTCACTTGGTACATCAAATTTGCTCTCTCACAATTCAGTTATTTTTTTAGGGCAAATTCCGTTTTTGAGCATTTGATAGACTAGGGCCCCAATAGTCCATAGTTATCAAAAGTTTAAAAAAATGTTTAAAAAAATGTAAATTTGTATAATTAGCTACTTCATAATTTAGCTTCAATAAAAATTAATATACTACTTGATGCCATTTTTATGCTCTTTCTAATTCAATAGTATCATTGCTTCAGGGGAAAAAATATGTTTAACCCTTAAAGGGCTAATAGAATGTAAAACATCCTATATTTACCAAAAGTTTTGAAGCATATTTCCAATAAAAACTAAATAGAGAGAAAAAATTTCCATTTGCAGCTTAATGAGGAATGGTAGCCTAATTATCATTAGTACTTCCTTGTTAGCTAGTACACACTCAAGAATTGAAGTTAGGTTAATCATAATAAAATATACCAAAATGTCATGAAAATATATTAAAGGGGACACCAAACCCCATTGTATTAAAGATATAAGCCAAACTATCCTAACCAAAATACCAACTAATATTTAATTAAAATATAACTACAATGTAGTTTTCTACTAAGCCAAAGCAAATTGTCTGGTATGAAGACCATGAAAACCAGTTATTGTTTGATCATTGCCCTACAAATTCTTGAGTTTGTACTAGGTAACAAAGAAGTACCTTATCATTATCCTTAGTCTGAATAGTAAAATTTTATCTAGAAAACAAATCTGCAAAAACCTAAAAATGAAGAGCAAGAAACACTGCTAAATAATATCAGTTTTGCTGTGATGTCATTTTATAGGGTTCAGGCTCTTTTTGAAAATTCTACAAATAAATTTTCTTCATAACATTTTCCTATTAAGACTAAGAAAAATAATAATTAGGTTGTTTCTGAATCAGCTGCAACTGGCAGTTTTTCTCACAAGACAGTTTTTAAGCTTGTTTTTAAACCTTTGGCAATTATGGATAATTTTACCTTTTTAGGCCTCATTAAGAGCTCAGAACAGAATTTGCCTCAGAAACAATTACCTTAAATTACAGCTAGGAACAATCTGAGGGTTTCTCCTTGCAGAGCTCCAGAATGATGACTTGAGCTATATACAAAGCTCATTAGTGACCAGGTGTATTTTCATGTTCAGAACCATCCCAATTGAGTTCACACTCTTTAGAGGACCACTAAGCATCTAGCATTTATTTGAAAACACCAACAGATTCAGCAGTAACTGCTTCATTTGATAGTTTGTTTTAACTGTTGACAATGTGTGATGAAGTGATTTGATGCAGACTCCAGATACTGTAGACCACCTGACAAGTTTCAGCTTGTGACCTCTAGTTTTTGAGTGGGTACAAACAGTAGGGAATAATGCTGGGAGGGTATTAGCCCTCAATAACTGGTAGGCTAAAATGACATCCTTCTATTTCTCCTGTGAACAAGTGTAGAGGGATTCAGCTTTGATAGTCCTATGGGTAGGAAATCTCCTGCATGCCAGATATCACTTAAGCAGCATGTCTCTGCACATCTTCAAGAGCTTCTATGTCTTTTTTAAAATATGGAGAGGCAAGAGACAATCCAACTTCAAGCTTGGGACACAGAAGTCCCTTACATAGAAGACTGATGACTTTAGGGGAACAAGTAGAAATAGTATGCTTAATCAGTCCTATGGTTGAACTAGCCATAGAAGCAGAACTCTTAGCATGAGTGCTAAGTTTTAGTGCATTTCAATAGTGGCACCAAGATCCTGCTCATTATTTAGAGGAAACTGGGTGACCTAAGAAAAAATAAGAGCAGCAAGGTTTTCTTTTGCCAAAGTGAATGACATGGCACTTGGCAACATTGAATTCAAGAAGCCAGGCCTCAAGCCATTGACCCAGCAGTTGAAGATTATTTTGTAGCAGGGCATCATCTTCACAGGACAAAGCTGGACCAAGAACATTCAGGTCGTCTGCTTAAAGAGTTGATTTACTGCTGATAATGGAAGGAGCATCATTCATGAAGATATTAAATAGTATAGTACCCAAAACACTTCCCTTAGGAACTCTACTCAGAACATGTGTAGAGGAAGAATACAATTACCAGAGTCATCAAATAATGAACACATTGAGATCACAAATAAAGAAAATCAAGGATCTCTCTTCATTGCAAAAAAAGGGATTTCTCTTCAAGCTTGACTGCAAGTAATTCAATTGCAAGTTGCTTATGACACACTTTGTCAAAAGCTTTAGAAAAGCCAAGCAGAATCATGTCAGCAGGCACCTTAATATCAAGTAACTTAGTGATGTGATCATACAATTCAAGAAGATTAGTGTCAATAGATCTTCCTGAATGAAAGCCATGTTGTGAACTGTGTAAAACATTATTTGCTTCAATGTGTTTAACAACTATAGAATTGATTATTCTTGTAAGAATCTTAACAACTGCTGATGTCATGCTAATGGGTTGATAATTTTCAGCAAGGTCCTTTCTACCTTTTTTAAATATAGAAATGATATGTGCAGTTTTTCAATCCTGAGCTAGTCTGGAAAGATATAATGATAACTTGAATACCAGGAAAAGAGGTTGACACAAAACTGTACAACATTCATCTACAATATGTAGGTGAATGTGATCTGGACTGGCAGATTTATTCAGTCTGATTGATGTAAGTTCCTTTTGAACCACTGTATCAGTAATCAGAATTTGTTCCATCTTCTGTGATACATCATATAAAGGAAGTATATGATCAACAACACTGGAATTAGAGGAAAAAACAGATGAGAAATATTGGTTGAAAGTTTCAGCTCAGGATCAGCAGCTGCTTGACTATTGTGCAGGATATCTGGGACTTTAGGTCTGCTGCTGCATTTTTGACTGGCATAACACCAGAAAGATCTATGATTATCCTTAACTTCCTTGGCCAATTTTTCCTCAAATCTTCTCTTCAAATCCTTTATTTGGTTGGATGTTTGATTACAAATGACTTGATATTTTTTTGTGGTCTTTTTTTCTATAGTTATTCCATGCTTGGTCTTTTCTTTTGGTTAGCTTGCCTACTGTAGTAGTTAAAAAAAAGGTGAATTGTTTGCTTGTTTTGCCTGAAAAATTCTGGTGCAAGACTTTGCAACATGCAGAATAAGGAGGGGGGTTAAAGTAAAGTGAAATGCTTCTATGAACATATAGTTCTAAGTAAGTATTTAAGAATTTTCTTCTTTTTTTTTATTGTATGGTTTCCTTCTGTGGAAGTCAACCAATAGACTGGTACCAGAACTTTAAATTTAGATCCTAAATTATGCCCTAGGAAGTTGTCTTGAATGAGGAGAGGTGGAAGGTTGTTGGAATAAGTTTATGTCCTGTGGTGGCACAGTGGATTTGACCTTAGCTTGGTAATATGGGACCCAGAGATCAAATCATGCTGCAGGAATGCACTGCAGGGCCGACGCAGGGACCTTAGTAGTCAAGAAGCGTCGTTAATTCTTAAATAAAATAATTCGAGCCCTAAAAGGTAACTTATTACCTTGTTCAGTTCTACTTCCAAAAATTGTAGAGAGGTATATGGACTATTATCAAGTCCTTTCACCTCTTTGACCTCCTTCATCAGGCAGACTAGCCGCTGGAAGCACTATTCTCCTCCTGTCAGTAAACAATGAATACACACTATTATATACAATAATACACTATTATTGATTGTAGGAAGTGTGGGTACCTGAGCTACCTGTCCCCAGCAGTTTAAGGCCACAAGGCTGGCCAGTGCCAACACAGCTCTTTTTATTCACTCCTACTCTCTCCTGCATAATCAAAATCTATATGTAAATCATCTCCTTTTAAATTGACTTTTTCATTCTTTAATAATCACTAAACAATGTTTCTCTTCTTTAAGATATCAATAGATGCCTGAAATATCTTACTATCAATATACCAAGACAGGTTAAAATTCAGGATAGCTATATAAGTATTTGGAATCTTAGCCAAGGAGCAGAAACGCTTTAGAGAAATAGTCTCCTCACTTGGAGCCTGGCAATCAAATAATACATGCTGAATTGTTTCATCTGTTGAGAAGCAGACTTGGCATAAAGAGGAATGGTGTAGCTACCAATTAAATAACAAGCTATTGAGAAGAAAGGTGCCTGATTTCAGCCACCAATATAGCACAGTATTTAATCTAGTATGAAACAGGGATAAAATTAATTTACTGTAATTAACATTGGATCTTTGCCTGATAATATCTAGTGAATTGAGGTCAGAGGAAGGAATAGGGGTTAACATGGAAGCCTTTGCTGCTAGAGATTCAGCCACATCATTATATTTGATGCCTTTGAACATGTTGGAAATAAATCTGATTGCCTTTAGTCTTAAGATTAAGAAGCTGTCTTCTAATCTTATATAGATCCTTGTCATTGGCAATTCTATTAGTAGCAATAGTAATGCTGATTTTGAGTCAGAGAGACCCAAGTATATTTTCAGATTCTATGTTATTAATTTTTAAATGCATCCAGGGCAAGGTGAATGACACATAAGACAAAATAGAAGATCCAAATGGGAGAGGGGAATAGACGTTCAAGTTCAGGGATAGGATATATATTTTTTAAACTATGATTTAAAGTTAAATTTAGTTTATAACTAATTTGGGAATAAATGTATAATTAGGGATAACATTGGTTGACTCCCTTTCCTTTTTCTTCAGTTGGCCATCTTAGAGGAAAGGGCAACCTTTCAGTTGTACCTTGTTTAATGTTGCAATAAATGCAAAACATTTTATTTTGTGTAAACTCATGAGCCTCAGGCCCAAAACAAAATAGATCTTGTAATTTATGGCAAGGAGCTTATACACCATAAAACTATGTTTCCTGGAATTCCAAGATCTGGTTCTTTGTTTTCATCTGAACTTATGCTTGAACATCTGAACTTTGTTTTCTTTGAACTTAGTTGCAACCAATTGGATTATGACCATCTTGAGAAACAGGATGCAAGAGATCAAAGTTCATAGTGGAGGAAGTCACTCTCTTCCTAAAATTGAAACAGGCATCATTGGAGTTCCTCAAGGTACTGTGCTTGGGCCAATGTTGTTCAATATTTATATTAATGGTGCCCAGCATGTAGTCTTAAATAAACTGAGTCTATATGCTGAGATTTTAAAATAATTGGCCCAGTAAATGCAGACATCACTGTACAAGTTGATGTTGACTCTTTTTCTAAATGGGCAGAGAGTTGATGCCTTGAACTAAATATTAAAAAGTACAAAACTATCCATTTTGGGAAAAGTAACCCTATTCATATATACAATATAGGTTCAACTAATGCACAACTCCAACTTATTTCAGCTACAACTGAAGATATAGATCTTGAGCTTATTATTGATAACAAGTTGAAGTTCACATTCCATATAAGGATGATTGTTTTTGAAGCATCACAAAGACTAGGGTTAATAAAAAGGACAATCTCCTCCAGAGCTCCACATATAATGCTAAAGTTGTACAAAGCCCTAGTTTGGCCTGTAATAGAATATGGAATGACTGTTTTCTCCCCTATGAATATGGCTATCAAAGGCCACAAAGTTTAGGCCTATAGAAGGGTGCAAAATTCTGGACTACCCTGCAAGATTACAAAAACTTAAGCTATCTTCATAAGTTTAGAGAAGAAGAAGGGGAAACCTTACTTCCAGCTTGACAGCCTGCAGAAGACTAGTTGCTGCTCATTGAAAATTTTCCAGGAGAGAGCCTTGATACATACAGCAAACCACTTCTTTTCCAATAGAATTGGGTCATACTGGAATTCTTTAAATGATGAGATTGTAACAGTCTCTACCACCAATGCATTCAAATCTGGAGTTGATTATGACTGGCTGAAGCAACCTTGAAAACAAAATGGGATGCTGCCAATTAGAATCATTCCCATCACTCACCAGTAACATCACAGGATTTACTTTAGGTGCTGGACAATGCAATATAATATTGTAAGATAAAATGACTGAAAATTACTATTAGAGAATAAATCAAACCCAAAACAAGCAGAAATTAAATAAACAGTCATAGCAAGCAAACATACAACCTGTACTAAAATAGATCAATAAATTTTAAAACAAGTAATACTTAAATTGAATATGCAAATCAAGCTTAAAATCAGGGGCAGATCTACAGCAAAGCCTTGGCAATGTGACAAGGGAACCAAAAAGCAAAATCTTGGGGGAGGGGGTGCACTGTGACAAGGGCGCCAATAATTGACTAAATTGATAAATTTATTTAAAAAAGAGTAAAAAACAAACAAGGAACAAGGACACCAAAAACAATCTTGGGGGGGCAGGGTCCCCCTTCCCCTGGATCTGCCAGTGCTTACAACAACCAAAAATTGTTTACTATCAAACAATAAATGAAAACGAAATTAACGTAAATCCAATAAACAATCATAGCAAACAAAAATTCAACAGGTTTTAATATAAATTTATCTTAAATCAAGTAAAACTTCAATTGAATATGCAAATCAAGCTTAAACAAACAAAATTCCCTACAAACAAGAGTTAGGTTACTGCCCACTTCCCTAGCTGTAAAAGTCTAAAGCCTTTCAACAACTTATCAGCCTTTTGCTTCCCAGGTTTTTAGCTTTATTGCTGTTACATGAGTCAAGGAACCATTTTTTTCTATCAGACATCTGTTTCCCCATCTGGTCAGTGATTTGAGGGTGCCTTGTTGCTTTTTCCCATGCATACAATAGTAAGGAAATTTCATCACACTCAACAGTAGAATGATGCTCACAAAAACCTTTAGTTCTTTACAGAGTGAGATAAAGATTAATTCCTTTGGTTTAACGTGGAAAAATATTGGTTTCTTCAACAATGAGTGCAAGAACCTTGTCATCAAAGAACTTTTGAAAATACTGGAAGTATTGTTCTAAGATATCTGAAAGTGAGTAATGCACTCCTTTTCAAATGATATCTTTCTTCTCTACCTTCCTTCATTTTTATTTTTTTCATCTTTTTCTCTTTGCTTTTTCTTTTGTTTAATCTGGCTGGAACTGGGCCTTTTGTCTAAAATGATGGGACCATTGCTTAGTGTAGGTGGCAATTTAGCTTCATGGTCACCAAGAAACTCCTCCAAAGCTGAAAAGACTGGATCTTCAATGCTGTATTCATCATCACAAGATAGTTCAGACAACATCTAGTCTGGAATTTCAAAAATATAATTAATAAGTCTGATGAAAATTAAAGAAAATTAAAGTTATGAGTCTGAGAAAATTTGCATGATTTTAGAAAAAGGGGGAAAACACTCCCAAAAAGTCCAGAAATCTTCATAAAAATTGCACCATCAGATTCAGCATATCCAAGAACCAGGGCTGTAATTTGCTATGGGACAGGGGGGGGGGGGCAACTGCCTCTCCCCGACTTCTGGGAGGCCTTTTATAGTAGCCACTAAATAGAACCTTTATGGTACCAAATGGCTTATTTTATTGTTTTTACTGTCATTTTAACTTGATTTCGGAAAATTGGCTCCAACTTTACTCCCTCCCCCCACGCGAATTTGATGAAATTACACCACTGCTGAAAACACTATTGAAGAGTTTTAAAGATTCTATCAGTAAAACTGGAATTTTACATTTTATTTTCCAGAAGAAAGATCTTAGATGTGTGTTTATTTTATTAATTTTGTTCTTCTTAGGTGTGATTGTATCAAACCAATAGTCATAGAAGATTAGGAGAGGGCTCCACCCAATGGAAATCAAAAGTTTGAGTGTCCTTATTGATTGACCAAAAAGAATGGAGGACAACTAGCCCTCCTCCCGTGCCCCTTCCCCCTTAATACCATCCAATCGAAATATCAAGATAGTAATTTTGTTCAGCATAGTTGAAGGGTCCAATAAATATGCCTCTGGGGATGACTTGACCCCCCACAGCCTCTGGGGAAAGGGCTCTTAATTTATTAAATTGGCCCATTATTTTCAAATGTATTAGTTATTGGGATTAAAACGTACATTTTCAGGGGTGGGGTAGTTTCCTCAAGGACAAATTCCGAGGAGGAAGGCTTCCTGCATGAAATTTCCAGGAGAAATTTGCCAGAATTCCTTCACGAAAGTTTCTTTATTTGTCTTACTATCTCTTTGGCAAATCAATTTCACATGTGGATATGATATTGGGGAACTGTCCAGGGAAAATTTTCAGCAGGACTAGAATTATCTGAGGGGGCTTCCACAGGAGAAATCCTCCATGGGAGAAATTTCTGCAAGAATTTTCAGCAGGACGTTTTCCAGAGGGAAGCAAGAAATGTTCAGCAAGTTTTATGCAGGAGGGAATCCTGTGGAGTTCATTGTGGGGGTTGAGATTTTTCAAATAGTGGGGATTTCTCAGCATTATTTGAAAAACCATCAGAAAATAAATACAAAATAAGTTTTTTCAACTGAGCAACATTTAAAATTAAAACAAACGGAAAATTTTCCAAATATGAGATATGTTTCCCTCTCCTCAATCCCCCACTCTTTATACTAAATTTTTACTTTTTGGCCCAATCCTTTAAGAATGACTCTTGAAATGCAAGGACCGTTTGATTGGAATAAGGAGCTTTCTTAAAGTACTAAAAACTTTACTAAAAAAAAAAACTCTGTTGAATAAATGCAACTTGTAATTTCTCTTATTTGCACTGTAAAAACCCACAAACACATAATTCACAGATGTATAAGTTTATCAAATTCCATCTTATTAAATCTCTGTGGGTAGGATAGATGACTGTGCAATATCGACAGGCTATATCATTTGATTTTCAACCAAGTGACAAGTTTGTATCCTATTTTCTACTAGCCAAAGAAAAAAGTAATCAGGAAAAAGACAAATTTACTCCTAGTATCTTTTGTGCAAATTTCTCATCAACTGTTGGTTTATGATGCAATCAAACAAAACCAGCAGGTGTTTGTATATATCCTATGCTATATCCTTTCCCATGAGGGGTTTGATTTGTTAGCTAAAAATTAATATACTGTCTGATTTGCCCATTGGTTCTCTTTCCAAATGTACTAATTGCTACCTATACAAATGTATCCCAACCCCCTCCACTAGTGGGACTAGATGTAGCTCTAGGTTATATACAATAAGCTGTTGATTTTGTTGCTGTCTTTTTTTTTTTGTGGCTATTCCAAACAAACTATTTATTAAAAATAAGTTCAAACAAGCATTGTACACCCATGAATACAGGAAAGTTTTATATTCAGTCTAGGGCTATATCTAGCCCCATTAGAGGGGGTGGGGGAACATTCGAAATGGTTGTCGTTAATACATTTGAAAATAGCAATAAAATATACATCAAATAATATGTTCATGTATTAGCCACCAAACCTTAAATTAAAAATACAGGCTACAACTTTCAGGAAAAGATTTAAGGTCCTGTAGTATAACTCCAGAAGGTGTTTTCAATCTCTCATCTATACTCCTTCCCTATCTCTAAGGCTAAGAAAATTGCATAGAAAACAGTTGTTGCATTTGCCTGTCTTAACTGGAAAAACAAAAACAAAATTTGTTGAATATTGATGAGGGTTTTTCTTTTACTGTGTTATAAAAAACATACTAACAGATGAAATTCTAGACTATGATTTTTTTCCATTTTTTTGAAAACTAATTGAGTTAGGTGGACGAAGCTTTCAGGAATGTATAGACAACGCCTATTGTAACTATAAAAAAAAGCTACAACACAAAAAATAATTCTATAAATAGCCTAGCACAGAGCTATTTAATAATCCACTTTTTAAATTTAAAGTCTCTCAACCTGTTGTAGTCAGAGCTAACTTTACAGTTATGGAATATACTCTCTTCTCAACGATGGCGTAATTTTGTAAAAACATGGGGGGGGGCAAAGTTAGAGCTAGTTTTCCTAAATCAAGCGAAAATGACAGTGAAAACTAAAAAAATAGCCATATCTATATATATAAAAATAAGTTGTCTGTCTGTCTGTCGAGTGACGTCATTATATGACGTCTGAATTATTTCATCATATACCAATTCAAAAACGAATGTATTCAGGCCGAAGTAGCTGAGTTGGTAAAGCGTTATGTTCCAGGTTCCAGGTCCGAGAGGTTCCAGGTTCGAACCTTGGCTTTAGCATTAATACAAAAGAAAAAAAAACTAAAAAAGGTAAAAACTATAAAAAAAACTAAAAAGAAAATACTAAAACAAACTAAAATAGCTAAAAAACTAAAAAAAATAAAAAAAGGTAAAAAACTAAAAACTAAAAAAGAAAAAAAACTAAAAAGAAAAAAACTAAAAACTAATAAAAAAAAAAAACTAAAAACTAATAAAAAAAAAAACTAAAAACTAATAAAAAAAAATAAAAAAAACTAAAAACTGAAAAAGAAAAAAAAACTAAAAAAAGGAAAAAAAACTGAAAAATAAAGGAGAAAAAGAAAACTAAAAACCAGGACACAGGGAATATAAATGACGACCAGGACACTTAAAGAGAAGAGAATATACAGACTGGGACACTGGGACACAAATGACGACCGGGATACTGGGAATATAAATGACGACCGGTACACAGGGACACAACTACAACGGGGATGCCGGGGGGCACAGGGGGATATATAAATGACGATGGGGACACAGGGAATGTTCGATTAGCAATCACCATCAACAAAGCTCAAGGGCAATCATTAGAATAATCAGGTATAGATCTGAATACGGACTGTTTTTCCCATGGACAATTTTATGTTGCATGTTCAAGAGTCGGTAAACCTGACAATCTATTTATATGCACAGACAATGGGACATCGAAGAATGTTGTATATTTGCAAGTTTTACGTAGTTAAAAACATATATATATATATCTTTCTATATTCACAGGGACACAACTACAATAGCGCGTAACTAATATGGCGCGTAACGACTTACGCGCGCGGGGGGGGGGGGGCGCAAAGTGCCCCCGCCAACTAAGTGTTGGGGTGGCGCGAAGCGCCACCCCAACAGATAGTACCATAAATATAATATATGGTATATTTACCATAGTACCATAAATATAAAGATGTACTAAAGAAAACTGACCCATTTCTGTTATGCTTGAATTATGGTGGCTTATCTTAGTTTTGACAAGATTTTTGAAGAAACTGAATCTCAGCTGGGGGGGGGGCAAACCTAGATTTGGGAGGGGCAGTTGCGTCCCCCCTCTCCCTTAGAAAATTAAGCCCCTGCTTCTAAAACCCTTTCTTTTTTCATCTAAAGTTCTTGGCTACCTTGAAACTTGTAGGGGAAAACTTGCTAAAGCTCGGATTTTTAGGCTAAAATCATTCCTACTTTTTAGTAGGAATGACTCATCTCCTCGGGGAAACTTGTTCCGGATCTTCTTCTTAACTTAATGCGCTTTTTAGCGCCCAAGTCTGATCAGTGTCATAATCATACCTACATAGGAAGCAGCTCCCATGCCCTCTTGGAAGGATTAAAAAAAAAAAAAATCTATCAGCAACTATAAATATATCATGGATTAGCAGGTTAGTTTAGAAGCAAAATTAGGAGGATAAAAAAAAATGTGAAAATTTTAATTGTTTAACTTAACAAGCAAATAAAGTTTTTTTTTTATGTTCAGGTCCTAAACAGGACCTTTAGGAAGGATGACATCACAAGGAATAATTCTTGATTCTATTCTGGACAAAGAAGATCTCATAAAATCACTTGACATGGATCAGGAATTACAGGTACTTTGCTTTCTTATTTATTAGAAAAAAGACTGAAATGAATATAGTGTAAATGTCATAATTTAGGTTGATGCATCAAAATCTATGAAAAAATACATATTTAATTGAACAAAATTTTTAGTTTTCCTGTATTAGTTTAATATTTCAGCACTTTTGAGCGTATTTATTTTGTTAAAAGGTTGCTTTTTTATTCCACAGTGTAACAGGAATTTTTCAGTCCACAAGATAGAAATGTAAGATTTGTGGTTTAGTCATTAACTAATATAAATAGCATAAAGATTAAAAATGGATTATCTATACTTTAAATAGTGGAAAGCAGTTTTGTTGTATCTTCATCATAAGTTAACATTACATATTTACAAGGTTTGTTTTTTCTTTGTTTTTTTTAGAAGAAAAAAGAATTATTACAAAAATGAATAATTATCCATACGCCAAACTCAACATTCCACTAGGCTCAGAGAGAGAATAAAAAACGATGCAAAGCTGGAACAGCCACCGATCTACTCATCTGAGCAGTACCTGAAGTCATTTGGTCCGTGCTTCGTAAATCATTATAATGGTGACTTGGAAAATATTTGTTAATAAACCATATGTGCATAATTTGATTTTGTAGGTGTTTTAAATTGTTTTTGACCTCTGCTGTTATTTTGTAATTGACAAGAGAATACTAAGGCAAAATAAAGTGAATTTGAATTAATTGATTGTTAGCTGAAGGGGTTGGGTAGGCTATGTGGAAAATGAGGAAACATGTTAAGTTTGAATCCGTGGAATTTAAAATCCGGTTTCTATATCTAGCACTTTCAGAACATCAGGAATCAAAGTAATGCAGCCAATTGCAGTGGATGCATATCCCTGAAAAATGTATGGGATATGCTCGGATTCTGAATAAGTCAAGGCTGTCATATGTCAAAAGTTCTATGTACTTGCTACATGTCATATGGTTTGGCTGGACAAAACTTGGATTCGATTCTTTTCCAGAAAATCCACCTTGATCAGGAGACCCTCGGAGACTCGCTTTATAAGCAGTGTTATGATTCAATATCGATTGAAACAAAGCCATAGTCTCGTTGTTTCTTCGCCTCCTTAAATGATCTCAAAGCAGTTGTGTAAGTCAAACCGGCTTATGAGCTGACTCAGGTGATGACTGAACATTGTAAATTGCACCATTTCTTGCATAAAGTCAAAGTAGAAGTCTAGTGCCTGCGCCTCTGAAGACCCTGAGAGAGAGAGAGAGAGAAAGATGGGTTTATTAATATAAATAACAAAACAAAACAAGTAAATGGCCCTTCAAACAAGAGATGCAAGCCCTTCTTTTTTCAGAGTATACAAGTGCCAGAATTGAAATGCAGTTAAAGCTCAGTATGGATGATGGTTCATCTTTTGTCTTAATGAAATCCTTAGAGACAAGAGGTTTCATTATCATTGTGAACAATTTATTAAAATTACAGGACGACTTTATATATAAAACTGGTTTAAACCTGATTTATGTAATTTAAAAGTAGATTACATTAATGTGCATGTGGCAAAGAAGAAAGAACTGATCATTGTAGAATTAGCCTTTTTTTTTTTTTTTTTTTTTTTTTTTTTTTTTTTTTTTTTTTTTTTTTTTTTTAGCTTGTGATCAATTTATGAATAAGTGTTGTAGTGACTTTCATGCATTGTTTTATCGATTGTATTGGTAGTGAATATTTTTAGACTAGAAAGTGGAATACTCTGTGTTAGCTCAATCACGCAATAAATTCATTCATTCATTTGAAATTTACTGCAACAAAGAAGACATTTTGGGAACAGTATCTAAGTTTTTTCTTTCTTTGATAGTTTTTCTGTTTAATTGGAACAAAGGTACCAATATGTTCAATATTGAACATATTGAACATATATGTTTCACAGACTGGCTGAAGTATTAAGCAGTAATTATATGAATAAAATGTAATTAAGTATTACTTGAGATTTAATTACATAATTAGCATTTTCCAAAATATATTAATAAATAAGATTTTTTCCTCCTAAAATAAAAATTCTAATGAATTGAAGTTTTTGTGACCACTTGATGTCACATAAACAAAATCAAAATGGTGAATTTAACATCAGAAGGCTCTTCATCTATTAAGGGCTATGACCTTTCCAGTTACGACTGTTTATTCCTCTTTTTATTTCTGTGTATGGTTGTAGAGGCTCATAATAAATCTGCTTGCTGTAGTTTTAAAAATCAGGCTGGAAAAATTCATTAGTTTACGTTTAGAATGCTTATTCTTCTCTGAGTTGAGGTTTTGCTTGTTTACATTGAGGGTTTTCAAGGTCTTCCAACAAGTTTTCTTCTTGGAAAGAGAGTGCAACTTTCTACTATAAAAAGAATTTCACTGGGGGGAGGGGGGTAGAATAGGGCAAGATTTGACCATATGTCCTAAAAACTTGATGGACATTTAGTATTTCAGAATAACAAGCTTCCTTTGTTTGTCTCCCAGTAATTGTTGGAATTCTACCTTAACTTTGGAAACTGCGGAGAACACTCCACAAAAATTTTGCTCTTGAACATAGGCATGCAGCACGTTTAGAGAACATAGTTATGTTCAACTTTGAATGCAGCCTCTCATAAAGCTAAAGCATTGGTTGAGATCATCTACTTGTGCACTTACCAAGGATTCAGTGTACTTCACAAAGCACTCGGGTTTCGCCATTTTTTTTCCTGAAAGCTCTTAATTGTAGGATAATTGTGTATGAAGAAGCATTGTGATCATGCGAAAACGGTCTCTGTTTCTGTTATCCTGGGCGTCCCTTTCTGGGATGACTGCTTGTCTAATGTGCATGTTATTAGTCTGGGGAAAAAGGGTAATTAGACAGTGCACTCAGTCGTTAAATTACGACGTTTGGGTTTATACCAATTTTAGTAGAAAATGGTTTTCATCATTTATGGGCCCTATATACGAGTATTTATGCCCTTTGCTGTGCCCACAAGTGCATAGTACAGACCATCTGAGCGAAGATCTGGAGATGATTAAAAATGTGCACTCAAGATTATGCTGACCCAGAATTATACCAGTTACAGGAATGCTCTGTCTAGCTTAAAAGTCTCAACCATACATGATACATGTTATTCAATTAATGCACAAGTTTGGAGAGTCAATCTTTTCCTCCAAAACATCTTGTTCACTATTCCTTCCATTTGCACTAGCCAGTGCAAACATCCGTCATGAAAATTGATCAGCGCCAACCGAATGCAGAACAAGCTTTTATTTGAATTCCTAAGAGAAGTATAAAGCCCTGGATATTTTACCAAAAACCAGGGAGAAAACAGAAAAATATTAAAACAGAATAAAAAGCATCAACTGATGCATTATTGGAACCAATTGATCTAGCTGAGCTTAGAGTGTGACTGCTTTGCCAACAATGGTGTAGCAAATGTAAGGACGTATGAGTGTAGTCATGTGGTGCGTTGTTTTCATGAGCTGCAGTGTATTCCTAGCAAATTCTGTCCATTATCGTGGAGAATGCAATGATGTGGGAGCTCAATTTCATTTGATAAATTATTTTTCTTCCTCATCCTCTTTCTTTTCTAGCTCATGAAACAACCTCACGCCTTTTGGTGCATTGTGTCGTGCATTTAGGATGACTGTTGTTACATCATTGGGTTTACCATAATCCGTAAAGAGACCAGAAAAATTTTCTGGAATTGTATAATGTGCTTGTGTTTGACACATTGTGTCAGGCAGATGCAGTCACGGCTGCTCAGTGTCTCTACCAGCTTGTCTTCAAATCTTTCAACCCTTTATCTCACTTATTTCAAAAGGTCTTCCCGCGAAGAATAGTTGAAGTTGAAGCCAGTCCTGAAATGAGTCTTTTGAAAGCTGGTCTTCAACGTTATCAGTGAACGCCTTTCTCCAGTGATCTAGTCTAGAATAGGGTTAAATAATAAAAAAAACTTGTTTTTTCCACTGAAAGTAAGGAGTAAAATTAAAATGTAAAACGAATAGAAATTATTCCGTATATGAGGGGGCTGCCCCTTCCTTAACCCTCGCCTTTGACACTAAAGTCTTAAAGTTCTAAAAAACACTTCTCGTTCAATCTTGAGGACCCTTTTGTTTGAGTAGTCTTTCTTAAATAATTCTGACATAAAGTGAAACTTTAGCGTAAAGAAGTGAGGGATGAGGAAGTGGTAGTCCCCTCATATACGGTATACTTTCTGTTCGTTATAAATTTTAATTTTACTCTTTACTTTCAGTTGAAACACTTTTTTTATTGGATTTCTCACCATTTTTCAAATGATGCCCGGAATCCCACCCTCCCCTGTAAAATATACCCTGAAATAACCCCAGAAACTCTCCTCTCTAAAAAAAAGCGCTACTTTGTGCTTTACGGAATTTTAAAGCACTTTACGGAATTTTAAAATGTACATTTTAAAATGTATATTATACAGATAAAAAAAATCGCTATCATTTTTCAATTTTGACTCGTTTTGATTCTCGCTGTCGCTAATCTTCTAACCCCATTTTTCTTTCTTCTTGATTTTGGATTTTATTACTTCATACAATTTGCCAATGTCCTTTGCTTTAGCTGTCCTTATTGGTCTAGTCTTACATGATTGTCCAGGTTGTAGATTTGTTAATTGTTCAGGTGGTGGGACAAAAACTTCTTTTTCTTTCAACGAATTATCATTTATAACCCTTGTAAATTTTCGTCTTTTGGTATTTTCTTATTTGATGGTTCAGGTGGTGGGACAAAAACTTCTTTTTTCTTCCAATGAATTATCATTTGTCAACACTTGTAAATTTTCGTTATTTGAGTCTACCTCTAGATAAGTTTTTCATACTGATGTATCTCTTCATACTGTAGTCTTTTCAAAGATATTTGACTATTGAAGTAAGTCCGATGTCTAACACCGATGGTCTACTAAGCTTCAAATGTTTGGTTTTTCTTTTTTGAGGTTTTTTAATTGTTGAAATACTTTGTTAAAATATATACAAGTATTTTTGCAATTACTAGTTTTTTGCTCTTTAAGCAATTTGTTGCCTTTTCATACTCTTGTCTTTCCAAAGATATTTGATTATTGAAGCTAGTCCGATTTCTAACACTGATATCTACTAAGCTTCAAACTGTAATTTTTCTTTTTTAATATTTTCAAATTGTTGTAATCCCTTGTTAAAATATATACAAATATTTTTGCAATTAGCCTACCATTTTTTTTGCTCTTGAAGTAATTTAATATAAACTTATCCGTGCATAAAAATCTTCATTTTTTTCACATAAGTGTGACAACGTCATTGCAGTACTGATGTATATAAAAATGACGTCACTGACATGAATTTTTTTTTCCACAATTAAGGCTTTTAATGAATTTTCTCAAACTTCTGACCTATCTTGATCGTTCTTTAGGCGAGAATATATCAGGATACTAATTGTTCCGAAAAATATGGAGCCGTTTTCGAGAAAAAATAAATAAGTATACAATTATTGCTCATTTATAAAGATAGTATAAATCAAGCGAAAAAAAGCCAACGAGTCCAAATTAAGCGTTCCCGCGATAAAAAATTCGAAACTACACACGAACGAGAAAGCACTAAAATTGTAAACCTACTGAAATAACAGCTTCACTTAATTTGTCTGGAATAATACCTAATTTAAAGTTTGGTCTTCAAAATAAAGGGGGGTGTCTTGAAGGTCTTTTTTTTTTCGGGATGCGATGTCTTGAATAATAGATTTAGCTTTAGTTTTTGATTGCATTATAATTGCCTTGGGGTGGCCTATTGGTGCTTTTTATCTTGTTTGGCCCTTTTTTTTGGTCTGAAGATCTTTGTGTTAATTGGTGTCACTTTCCATTTATACATGTGTTAAGTTGACACACTGAGCTCTACTTTCTGTTGACTTGGACTGTACTTTAGTTGTAATTATGTTTTATTAGCAAAGCATTCTTGCCCATGTTCATATAGACTTCTTCTAAACTATCAAACAGATTTTCAACCATTTAAAAGACTTTTCCGTGAAAATTTCGATTTTTTGTTTTTGATTGATTTACGTTTTTCTTCCTCCTGTCTTGAAAAATTACACAAAGACAAGAATCCAGAAAATTCTAACAATACAGAGAGAAAAACCTGAAACGAATGTCGCTTAAAGATACATCAATAGGAGATAAACAAATATCAATAAAGCAATCCAGCCCTGGCTTGGCCAAGTATTAAAGTCTCAAATGTGTTTCAAGGCTTTGAATTTTAAATATTTTTATTTTACTAACTTTCTATATTACAGAATTTTGAACTTTCTAACTGTGATCTTCTGAGTGATTTTTCATTCAAAGATGAAGAGCTATCACTGGATAATTTTGACGATTCAACGCTGTTCGATTCAGATGCTTTTTTTGGTGAATTCGAGAATATTCTTGACCAATCAGAACCTAATAATGCTCCTACCGTCCTGGACCAACCGACGGAAGAAGTACACGATTATAAATCTGATGAAGTTTTGTTTAGTGAATCTCCTGTTAATGAAATTGAGATTAGTTCTGAGAGTGCATTTTTCAGCTCAGAGTCTAGTGGGGATAACAGTGGATCGGACACAGATACAACGCAGACAAGCAATGACGTTATTTTAACAAATAGTAAGTCCACTTTATGTCAAATAAGTAAGTTGAAGCTGTTTAGTAATTTTTTTTTTTGTAATAATGCAACAAGTTGGATTTTATGTTAGCTCAGGGTTTTTTTTTAACCTCTCCACGAATCTAAGCAGGGGTGCACCAACAGGAGGGGAGGCAGGCTGAAGTTGTCGTAAATATTGTTAAGAAACTGCTTATTTTAAGCTTTTTGAATTGAAAAATGTTTATTTTGAATTGTTCAGCCTTTTTGTGCTCTGTAGGCACTAACTATATTAAATTCGCATTAGAAATATAAAATCCAGTTGCATCGGTCCACAATTGCTTGGAGCATCACACCATCAGTACAATCCCTCATGCACCTAGAGTTGGATCAGCAAACCCAGAGAGAGGTTTACTTGACCCTCTTTGAGTTTCTATGATGGTGGTGACTGCTGCACAATCGTTTGGAGTTCCGTGAAGCCACCATTTATAGATACCACTGCCATTTTCGAATGGATGCGGGAAAATGGATAAGCCATAATGGGCTAATGCCCGAAGGCCTCTATGTCAAAAGAAGAAGTGCAATTCCCTCCCCTGATTACCAATTGTTATTATTGTTAAATTATTATGCATGCATTTTCGTGTTTCTAGCTTCATTAGTCAAGCTTATTTTCAGGGCAAAGAAAGAAGTGAACATGTGGGCATAATTTTTTGTATTCTTTGCATTATGAATATCAGTATTTTGTATATTACATACAAATTGCATATTATGAATATGAATTATATAGATAGGCTATATACTTCATATTCATAATATGTAATTTATGTGTTTTTTATTGTTCCTTAATTCCTACAATCATTCTAATTCTTGGGTGAGGTTATCAGCCAGAATGGCTTCCCGGCTCCTTTTTTTTTTTTTTTTTTTTTTTTTTTTTTTTTTTTTTTTTTTTTTTTTTTTTAAAGCTTGATTCTAAGCCCTTACAAGAAGTCCAGGATCTTGCAATTTCCCCCATAATTTCTGTTTATTTATCGTATATTCGAACTTTTGTATATTCGAGTATTGGCGAACTCTGCTCCCAGATACTCTCCCCCGATTTTCTTTTGTGTGCGTGCCCGTTTTGGTACACTGGTTTCTATAAATGATTGTCAACTTCTATTTTTAAAGAATTGAAGAAAAAGCCCTGCTGTAAATAAAGTTGTGTTTTGATGTTGTTTTGTTCATATTTCACTTATGTTAATTTTCTGAACTGCTATGTATAAACTTTCACTTTATCTTACAGAGTAGACTTCTAAATGAGGGGTCTTTTACTATATTGGAAAGTAGTTGACGTAGATAATCCCTATTCGAGTTAGGTGAATGAAACTTACAGGAATTTTTCAATAGTCTAAATCCGTGATTCCGAACTTGGGGCACACGCCCCATCGGTGGGGCAAGGGAATATTTTGGTGAACCATGAGCAAGATACCCTTCGACTGACAATATCCTAGAGCCGTGCTTACCAACGTGGGGCGCATGCCTCACCGATGCAGCATGGCAATATTTTGGTGGGTAACGGGCAGAGCGTACTACACTTCAGAGCCTCAATCTTGAAAAAAATCCTTTTCTATGTGAATGACATCACATTCAGATGCATTTAAAGAGCAAAAAAACATGATAGTATTGTAGCAACGTTATACATTGTTTAAAAAATAATGTATTCAGTCAATATTTTAATGGCACTTGGTATTAACCAAGTGACGTATAGCAATCGCAAATTCTGTCGGTCTGTCGGTCTGTCTAGCCCGGTTTTGCTACTTTAGGCACTTCCAGGTAAGCTCGGACGATAAAATTTGGCAGGCGTATCAGGGACCGGACCAGATTAAATTAGAAATTTCGCGATTTGACCATCTGGGGGGGGGTGTGGGGTGTCGGTTAGTTCGGAAAAAATGAAGTATTTTTAACTTACGGACGGGTGATGGGATCTTAATGAAATTTTATGTTTGGAAGCATATCGTGTCTTAGAGCTCTTATTTTAAATCCGACCAGATCCGTTGAAACTGGGGGGGGGCTAAAATTTTGGAAAACGCTTAGAATGAAGGGATCGGGATGAAACTTGGTAAGAAAAATAAACAGAAGTCCTAGATAAGTAATTGACATAACCGGAACGGATCTGCTCTGTTTGGGGGAGTTGGGGGGGGTTAATTCTGAAAATTAGAGAAAATGGAGAAAAAGGAGTGATTGGATCTTAATGAAATTTGAAGTTTGGAAGAATATCGTATATTAGAGCTCTTATTTTAAATCCTGACTGGATATTAGTACCTTGCAAACGTGTTGCATTAGGGGGAGGGTCGAGCTTAGGCTTGCGGCTCAGAGAGAAATTACCAAAAGAAAGCGTGTCGATGTATTACAAGAGCAACGCGAAACCTGGCTTGCGACTGAAAGAGAAAGTAAAAAAGAATGCGTGTCTGCGTGTTTTGTTAATATTTCACATATTTTAAGCTTCTGTATGTAAACAGTGCTATTTTATCAAACAGTATGTAGGTTGAAATTATAATTAGTCTTAAATTCCAATAGAAACGATCCATTTGGCATGGCACTACAACCACCATAGATAGACCGAATTTTTGTAATGCTATGAAAGTAAAAAAAAAAATCGAAGAAAACTTTTAAGGTACCATAATACAAATCACTGAATTTGAGCTCGACTATAGAGTTAAGACCTACTTAGAGAATTCGAAGCAGGTTAAAGTTTTCTCCATCCATCTTAATCTAAAGCCTTCCACGTCTGCTTGCCTTAAGCCCTCGTCCAGCCTCCTACTGTAGTCCAAATACTTTTAAGGTCTCTGCAATACCCGTAAAACTGCGGGGGCTCCCCACCCCCAACGAACTGTTCCCAAATAAACGTTCCCTTTTACAAAATTCCTCTGAAATTAAGTTGTAGCCTATTGTCTCTGCAAGATGTCTTATGAAGATTAGGATTGGGAACACAGTGACTGACATTGACGATTCTGATAAGATTAAGTAAAAGTTATCCCTTGCTTTGAAGAGACTTAAAGATAAAACCCATGTCAATTTATATATTTAACAACATTGAATAAAATGGTGAAATAAAGTATTTCCCCATAATTTATTAATCCCGCTAGGAGTTCTGTTTGTCGTTTATCCAGATTGGGACCAGCTTCCTTTCCTAACTGATGGTTCTTATTGCCATTAAATAAAAAAAAAAATCATCTAAGGTACCCCATATTTTGGTACGGTAATTTCAGAATTCTATAATGGTGTTTCATCATAAAAGATACATTTAGAAATAATTATCAACTGATTTACAGTCATGTAATTAACACTCTTATGAAGTTCCTGTGTTTAGTTTGTCAATAAATACGTTTCATATTATTGGTGAGCACGTAACCGGTCCTTGGAAAGGAATAAAGGGGGGAGGGGCAAAAATGCGAGAAAAAAACGAATTTATGTCATGAAATTTTAGTTGCAGCATTTGATGACATTAAATTCTTGGTTTTTTCTAAAGGGTTTTGTGGGTTCGATGTTAAAATAATTTCCAATTAGTTATTATCAATGGATGCTTTTGCTTTTGTAGAAATTAGACGCTAGGGACTTGATCATCTGGCCAAAAACTAACGATAGTTTTGAGGCTATTTTTGGTCACCTAAAACTCCCTCTTCTGTTCAATACACTGCCCAAACACTAACACTACGACAATGTGATGCTAAAATTTTGCACTATGAGCCCCTCCCCCTTTTGGCCAAATAGAGGGGGGATAGGGAGAATTGCGTCTCCACTAGGATGTGTTGAGTCTCTTCTAGGGAAGTTTTACTAATAGAAATAGGTTTAGAATATGTAAGTTCAGTTCATTTAGGGGGCTAATACAGATTTTAAAAAAGCTTTCTGTGGTAACAAATCGATCGGGTCCCCTTCTCTGCAATCGCAGGGTCTTTGGAAATGTCTCTCTACTCCTAATTAGCATCGAAGTACTTGACAGGTAAAAAACCTGGTTTGATTAATTTCATAACCGACCAATGAAAAAAAAGAACCTTGTATATTCAGTTTTAGCCTTGCTAACAGCTGCTTATATTTCTTTTTCTTCTTTTAGGTGTAATCTCACGCCCTCTGATTAGTTCTTCTAGTCAATCGCAGCGAGTCACTAAAGTTATCAAGAAAATTACCATTCCTCCTAAAATAGCTCCGAAACCGACGTCAAAGAACTGTCAGATTGAAACAATCGCTAAAACAAACAGTGTAAAAACAGTGAGACAGATAATTGTGCCAAAACCCATTGGAAATGTGAAAGACCCTAATACTGTAAGAATTGTTAGAAATGCTGCCCAGATAATCCCAGCTTTAACTAATGTAGTCACAACTATTATACCACAAGCAGTGACACAGACTGTAAGTACTCTGCAGGCTCCAATACAGTTCTTTACATCTAAGAGTAGTGCGACGTCATGTGTTGCGTCTTCAATATCTGAGCAAAATAATGGACCCAGTTTTGCAAGATTGTCAGGTATTTTTTTCTTTTTAATACAAATTAAGATGTTTAGGTGAATAACATGTCTTAATTTTGATATATGTTGTTTAAATTTAATGTAAATTAGTTATTGATCTAAAGCCCTTGAAAAGGTTTTGTTGTAATGGATGGTCTTTGAAATGAATTTGAATACAAATGCAACCAGTAGATAAAGACTCCCTGGAGTAAAATTAGGTTGCACGACTATGCATAATAGCCTACTACAGATTTTGTTTCTATACAATAAGGTATACTCTATACTATAAGATCATCGATGCCGGGCGAGATGGAAACGCCTGATTCCTGCCACAAGTACAAGTAAGTAAGTGCCACCATCCTTATTTCTTTAATCGTTAGCATTATTATTATTATAATCATCGTTGAAGCCATCTGAAGATTCTTCATTAAAGTTCTGCTCAGTTGTAGCCTTCGTCCAGCAAATAGAACAAATGAAAATATAGAAAAACGGGGTATAATATTTTACATAAGAAATTGGAAAAAACTATTAATAATAAGAAAGATTTGAATTTTCTGATTAAAAACTCCTTCCAGCAGATTTCATCAATGTATCATGACAAGATATTCCCATAGGAAGCTGTCCCATCGTTGACGTCCCCTTGAAAAATTGTCTGGCAACTGAATCGGTTGAATTTTTTTGTCGGTTTTGTTTCGTTCAGCTGAAATGTGTGTGGATTGAATTTTACTTGAGTTGAGTTTTAACACGCCGATTTTTGTGTTGGTTCAGTTTTTTGGGGTTGAGTTTATATTGAATGAATAAATCTACAATCATTGTTATTATAATGAATGGACTCATAAAACTGAATGGAGACTCAGACCACAATGGTCTGTTCTGCCTACGCCCCCCAAAAATACGTATACTATAGTACCAATAACTGCTGGACTATTGATGATTCCTCTGGTGTAGTATTTTTTTTACTCATATTTCTCTTTTTCCCCATATCGACGTCATCTTTGGTGTTGATAAGGTGTACACCATTGTTTTTCGCTGTCACAATAGTCCCACTCACCAACTTTAGACTGGCTTGGGCAGGTGCTAATCGCCACTCAAAAGAGAGGAGAGTCACCAACCACTCATCAGCCATCTGTGGAAAGTGGCGCTTGATTCTCAGAACAGGTACAAGAAGAGAGTTTCCATCTACCACTTTGGATTGATCCTCAAGGGATCTTTTTTTGCCATGGTTGGTGCTTCATATGTTCAGAAAAATTGACCCCAAGTGTAATTCTGACAGTCATTACTGGCTTCAATCCATCCAATATGTGCAACATATTCCAAAAAGAAAGCTTGCCCCATGGTCAGACACTGGGTAGGACGTCCAGTGGCCGAACAACGATTGAAATTAGTAGTAAGCCCCTATTCCTGCCTACTAATCTCAGAAACACCATGAGAATGCTGTCACCACTATCCCAAATGTACAATAATATTCTATAAACAGATATCGTGGAAGCAAATCCATACTCTTTAGTTATGTTCTCTGTGATTATTAGGTCACAGTCCTTAAGTCTTGTTGGACTGGAGCAATCAGCATCACTGCTGTTGAAGCAGCCCGAGAAACACGTTGTAACGTTGCTCAAACTACATTTTCTTCTCAAAGAAACGAGTAGGCGAGAATATTTTACAAGCTGAGTACATTTCTTTAGGTAAAAAAAAAGTATAGACGAGAGGTATACCTTTATTACTGTTGGGGCCGCTAATCTTGCTAAATAAACAAAACAACACAGAAGATGTACTGCAGGTTGCGCAAAAGGAAGTATTCGCAAGTTTTATCGATCTTATGTTGTTCATTTAGAAATTAGGATTGCATCTTATAGAACGTTAACGTTTGTGTCCCAGTATTGTGCAAAGCAATTTAAATCTTTGTAGAAGACCCTCTTAGCCGTCTAGAATATAAAAAAATAGAGTGTTTTTTCGACTGTCTTTTATTTTATTATCAATATTATTATTATTTTATAAGACTGAAGGCCTTGAAGAGAACGAATTTCTCCAAGATCTCTTCTTTGTTGGCTGGAATGAAAAAAACTATTTAAATGATGGTATGTTGGTCTTGGTTCTCAGGTGATATTTGTATTTGTGAAGGTACACGCAAAACTCAACTGACTCAACCTGGCCGAATTCAAGCCATGTAAAATTTATTCCAGAAAAACCCATACAAAATTAATTGGAAAAAACTTGACATGACATATTGATGGTTTTACTCATGGAGGGACTGTTGACGGGTATTGACTTTGCAAGTCTATAAGGTGGTCATATGATAATGATGCAAAAGGTGATGCCAGGAACAAGGCAGAAACCGGTGATCTTAATGTCAATGTCTTCAAAATGACATTGACCGTTGGTTATTGTCATCCATCGACATAATTATCCTCGTAATCGTTTATCTGACCCTTCAAAATATCCCTAAAAGCTTTACCTAGCTTCAACATTTTCATATATCTTTCTGGCATGGTCATCATCTGTCTTTCCTGACGAGTTGTCCCGCTATCGGATTTTGCGCTAGTAGATTTTTTTTTGGATAAGTTTAGCACTGGTGAAGTTCAGCTCACCTGAACTTCATGTGGGCTGAGTTTTGTTGGGTTGAATTTTGCTGGGTAGAAGTTTATGTGCTATGAGTTTATAGGGAGCAATTTGAGTAGATCATTTTGGAGGGTTTGATGCTCACTGTCTAAATTCCAATTCTGGTTTCTTTTCAAATTTTTACTAAAAGTAGTGTTATTTTTGTTTTGTTTCATTTTTTACTTAGAAAACGCACTTTTAAGAAGCGTTTCCGAAACAAACTTTTCGTTTTTTGGAAACAAACCAAACGTTTCGTTTTTATGGCACTTGGTATTAACCAAGTGACATATAGCAATCGCCAATTCTGTCGGTCTGTCGGTCCCGGTTTTGCTACTTTAGGCATTTCCAGGTATACTAGGACGATGAAATTTGGCAGGCGTATCAGGGACGGGACCAGCTTAAATTAGAAATTAAGTATAAAAAAAGTAGGTTTTTTATTGTTTTAAAAAGTAGAGTTGCGAGAAAGAATCAAACTTTAGCGCAAGGAACGGGGTGTCGAGGAGGAAAAGTCCCTTTCATATACGGAGTAATTTCTGTTCGTTTTAAGTTTTAATGTCGCTCCTTACTTTCATTTCAGAAAACTTGTTTTTTTTTATATTTAATTTCTGAAAGGTTTTGAATTAATGCATGTCTGATTTTGGCTCTCCGTACATAAATTATTAAAATGAAATTTGCATATTAATTCTTTTTTTGGCTAAATGGCTTTCTCTTAGTTTTGATCAGACGATTTTAAGAAATAAGGGGTGGGGAAGGAGGCCTAGTTGCCCTCCAATTTTTCGGTTACTTAAAAAGGCAACTAGATCTTTTAATTTTTAACGAACGTTTTTATTAGTAAAAAATATACGTAACTTAAGAATTAACTTACGTAACAAACTTTTATATTCTTATATTTTTGATTATATATATGAGGGGGTTGGTCCCCTCGTTAATACCTCGCTCTTCATACTAAATCTTGTTTTGTCCCAATTCTTTAAGAATGACCCCTGAATCAGAAAGGCCGTAGAATAAATAGTTGAAATTACTTAAAAAAAAATTAGCATAAAGAGCGAAGTATTAATCTCCTCCTAAATACCTCGCTCTTTATGCTAAAGTATTTTTAGAACCCCTCATATGCGTAATAATCTCTGTTCGTTTTAAGTTTTAATGCTTCTCCTTACTTTCAATTGAAAAAACTTTTTCATGTTTATATTTTCATTGTTTTTTGTTTTTTTAATAGTAATGCTAGAAAATCCTTTGCCCTTTTCATTGAATTTCTCTTCTCCCATGAAATATTCCTCCAAGGAAAGATCCTCCCATATAGCCCCCTCCCCTGAACCCCACACCCAAACCAAAAAAATCCCCCTGATAACGTCGGTACACTTCCCAGTAACCATTACTGTATGTAAACATTGGTCAAAGTTTGTAACTTGCAGCCCCTCCCCCAGGGACTGTGGGGGGTAAGTCATCCCCAAAGACATAGCTATTATGGTTTTCGACTATGCGGAACAAAATGGCTATCTCAAAATTTCTATTCGTTGACTTTGGGAAAAAAATGAGCGTGGGAGGGGGACTAGGTGCCCTCCAATTTTTTTGGTCACTTAAAAAGGGCACTAGAACTTTTCATTTCCGTTAGAATGAACCCTCTTGCAACACTCTTGGACCACTTGGTCAATACGATGACCCCTGGAAAAAAAAAAAAAACAAATAAACACGCACCCGTGATTTGTCTTCATGCAAAAAATACGGAATTCCACATTTTTGTAGATTGGACGTTGAAATTTTTTCTATAGGGTTCTCTGATACGCTGAATGCGATGGTGTGATTTTCGACAAAGACTAAATTTAATGAAACTTATATATTTAAAATCAGCATAAAAATCAAATTCTTTTGATATATCTTTTAGCATCGAAATTCCGTTTTTTAGAGTTTCGTTTACTATTGAGCCAGGTCGCTCCTTACTACAGTTCGTTACCACGAACTGTTTGATAGTCGTTTTCCCAATTTGACCATCTGGGGGAGTGGGGGGCCGGTTAATTCGGAAAAAATAGAAAAATTGAAGTATTTTTAACTTACGAACTGTTGATCAGATCTTAATGAAATTTGATTTTTGGAAGAATATCGTGTCTCAGAGCTGTTATTTTAAATCCCGACGGGATCTGGTGACATTGGGGGGGGGGATATGGGAGGGGAAAACCTAAAATCTTGGAAAACACTTAGAGTGGAGGGATCGGGATGAAATTTGGTGGGAATATTAAGCACAAGTCCTAGATACATGATTGACATAACGGGAACGGTTCCGCTCTCTTTGGGGTAGTTGGGGGGGGGGGTAATTCTGAAAAAATTAGAAAAAATGAGGTATTTTTAACTTACGAACGGGTGATCGGATCTCAATGAAATTTGATATTTAGAAGGATATCGTGTCTCAGAGCTCTTATTTTAAACCTGACCGGATCTGGTGACATTGGGGGGGGGGGAGGGTTGGGAGGGGGAAACCTAAAACTTTGAAAACACTTACAGTGGAGGGATCGGGATGAAACTTGGTGGGAAAAATAAGTACAAGTCCTAGATACATGATTGACATAACCGGAACGGATCCGCTCTCTTTAGGGTAGTTGGGGGACGGGTTAATTCTGAAAAATTAGAAAAAAGAGGTATTTTTAACTTACGAACGGGTGATCGGATCTCAATGAAATTTGATATTTAGAAGGATATCGTGTCTCAAAGCTCTTATTTTAAATCCTGACCGGATCTGGTGACATTGGGGGAAGTTTGGGATGGGGAACCTAAAATCATGGAAAACGCTTAGATTGGAGGGATCGGGATGAAACTTGGTGGGAAAAATAAGAGCAGAAGTCTTACATACGTGATTTACATAATTGGAACGGATCCGCTCTATTGGGGGGGGGGGCTAATTCTGAAAAATAAGAAAAAATTACGTATTTTTAACTTACGAAGGAGTGATCGGATCTTCATGAAACTTCATATTTAGAAGGACCTCGTAACTCAGATCTCTTATTATAAATCTCAACCGGATCAAGCGTAATTGGGTGGGGGGCAGTTGGGGGGACCGGAAATCTTAGAAAATACTTAAAGCGGTGAGATCAGGATAAAACTGGATGGGAAGAATAGAAACCTGTCTAAGATACGTGACTGACATAACCGGACCGGATCTGCTCTCTTTGGTGGAATTGGGGGGGGGGTAATTTTGAAAATTGAGGTATTTGTAACTTACGAAAGGGTGACCAGATCTTAATGAAATTTGATATTTAGAAGGATCTTGTGCTTTAAAGTTCTAATTTTAAATTCCTACCAGATCCTGTGACATTGGGGGGAGTTGGAGGGGGAAACCGGAATTCTTGGAAAACGTGAAAATTGGGGTATTTTTATCTTACAAATAGATGATCGGATCTTAATGAAATTTGATTTTTAGAAGGAATTCATGTCTCAGAGCTCTTATTTCAAATCCCGACCAGATCTTTTGACATTGGGGGGAGTTGATGGGGGATATCTTGGAAAAACACTTGGAGTGGAGGAATCGGGATGAAGCTTGGTGGATAGAATAAACAAATGTCGTTGATACGTGATTGAAAGAATCGTACTGGATTCGCTCTCTTTGGGGGAGTTGGGGGGAGGGGTTCAGTGAGTTGGCGAGTTTGGTGCTTCTGGACGTGCTAGGACGATTAAAATTGGTAGGCGTATCAGGGAGCTGAACAATTTGACTTGATAAAGTCGTTTTCCCAGATTCGACCATCTGGAGCTAAAGGGAGAGGAAAATTTAGAAAAAATTAATTATTTATAACTTACGAGTGGGTGATCGGATCTTAATGAATTTTGATATTTAGAAGGACATCGTGACTCAGAGCTCTTATTTTAAATCCTGACCGGCATTAAGCCTCTTATTTTCCTTTTTAAATCAATCTATTGATTCATAGAATTTTGTTAGAGCTCATACCATATGATCTCTTGGCTCTTAGCTCTTCTCGCCTCGTCGCAAGTGCCATACGAGCTCTTAGCTCTTGTTTCGTTTTTTTTTCTAGTTGTGCTGTCACCAAATTTATATAACTTCGATCAGCCTGTATTCTGAAGGGCTGATGGTCTGTTTAGATAATATAGTGTAAAAATAAACAAAAGAAATAGACTAGTAATTGCTTTTATCAGATAACCTTGCAACCGTTTTAAGAATTGATTTTTGTAACATATATTTCGCGAGTCTTTCAAGCATGAATCAGAAAAACTGGTGTAGTTTGTTCACTTTTTAAGTACTGTTATGATAAGACCTATATTCGCATTTCTCTGCTTCTACATTTAAAACCACGCCTTGTAATTATTTTACTTGTTTTTCTTTTTCTTTCCATCTAAGTACCAACTTTTACGCGTTTGGAATTTGTGAGTCTTAACCTAAGGTATGTGGGCGTGTCTTTGCAGTGAAATTCCAGATAAAATATTCAAGCTAATATAGATATATATGTATATATAGTCACCTGTAATACTACTGTAAAATATTTATGAATAGGTGTCACATAGATCAGGTCCTTCAGGAGGAAGGGAAAGACAATTTCTTATGAGAAATCGAAAGATGATTTCTTCCTTATAAGAACTTAAGGCATATTCTTTCCAAATTAATCTTACCTTACCTTAGATCCTCCAGAGCCAGGGGTGGCTCATAGGGCGTCTACGAAACCTCGCCAGACATCTCGGAGCTGAGCTGCACCCGTGACGTCCTCCCACTGTGGTTGAAGAGACAACTCCGCATTTCTCAGGTCTCGGTCGTACTGTCGTCGTAAGGTGTGTCTTGGTCGACCTCTTTTTCGCCTCCCCTCGGGACGCCAATCATATACTGTATTCGGGAGTCGATCCTCTGGCATACGGAGGACGTGGCCAAGGTATGTCCATCTCCTACGTTTCAGAAGGTCAGTAACTAATGGCTGACCGGTTCGCCGGCGAACTTCTATGTTGGTGACCTTTTCCTACCACGATATGTTCAGGATTCTCCTAAGGCACATGTTTTCAAAAGCTAGAACACGTTTCTCTAGGTGGGTGTTCAGTTTCCAGCATTCACTAGCATAGAGGAGGATGGACATCACATTGCTATTCAGGAGGCGGAGCTTCAAGCGCATAGAGTATTTACTACTGCGCCAGACTGGTTTCAACTTGCTAAAAGCCGATGTCGCTTGTCCAATTTTCCTCTTGATTTCGTTGGCTATTTCACCATCATATTCGATCCAACTCCCGAGATATTTAAATTCCTTGACCAGCTCAATTGTTTTATTTTTGCATTTTAATATGAGTGGGGAGTCAGATGTGGCCATACTCTTTGTTTTACTGACATTTACTGCAAGTCCCATTTTCTCGGCCTTTTCGTCTATGGCGTCGAGTAGCAGCTGCAGTCGCAGTTTCGCTTCTTCAAGAAGAACAACGTCATCTGCGAAGTCCAGATCGGAGATCTGTCGGCTGCTAATCTTCACTCCAATGCCTGAAGACTGCCGTAGAATATAGTCCATTACAATTACAAACAGAAACGGGGATAAAACACACCCTTGTTTGACGCCAGACATTATCTTGAAGAAACGTGTGTCCCCATTTTCTGTGCGTACACAGCATTCACTATCCTCATATAGTGCGATTATCATTTTGACTAGTTTATCAGGTACTCCGTAATATTTCAAAATCTTCCATAAAGTGTCTCGGTCAACAGAATCGAACGCCTTTTCAAAATCAATGAAGAGCAGGTACAGCTTTTTGTTCCATTCTCTGGACTCTTCCACCATCAGTCTAAGAATGAAAATAAGATCAGAGCAAGACCTACCAGGTCGGAACCCATGTTGCTCTTCCCTGAGATGTGAGTCCAGGGCTGCCCACGTCAAATTGATGCCCCTCCAATTGTCACAAATTTGTGCATCGCCTGTCTTGAAGAGTTTGACCAGTATACCTCTGGTCCAATCTTTTGGGACTTTTTCGTTGTTCCAGATGGCCACTAGAAGAGCAGTCCATACGAATATGCAGGCTCGAAGGGACGCTTTCAGCATCTCTGCCGTGATCCCATCGACTCCAGGTGCACGTCCATTTTTCAGCTTTTTCACAGCTGTCGTCACTTCTTCCGTGCTGGGTGGGTCAGCACTTACGTCAATTTGTAAAAATGGCGTATCCGGTACTGTTTCTGGATCATCAGGTCTGGGCCTATTTAAGACTTTCTCGAAATGTGAGGCCCATCTCTCGTCAGCTTTCTGTGGATCCGAAATAACATCTCCATTTTCATCTTTTACAAGGGATGTACGATTTGTTTTCTTTCCAACTATCTCGTTTGTTAGTCGATAAACCATTTTTGAGTCTCCTTTCTTTGCAGCTTCTTCTGCAAGCGCTGCTTTTCTCTCAATGGCAATTCTTTTGTCTTTCCTGGCACTTCTTTTCACCGCTTTATCCTCTTCTTTGTAGCGGAGCTGTAATTGGGCTTTTTGCTCTGGGCTCGACATATTCAGGATAAGCGTTCGGGTCTCCTTGCGTTTACTGATGTATTTCCAGGTGTCATCCGATATCCATTCTTCTTTCTTTCTTTTCTTGAAGCCAAGGTTGGCCTTCGCAACGTCATGGTACACACTCTTGACTGAGGTCCATGTATTCTCAACATCAAAGTCATTGGTTTCGTCGAGCAGATTTAACGCTTCAAATCCGTTATGTAGAGATATGCAGAAGTTTTTGCGGATGTCAGGATCTTTCAGCTCATCGGTGTCAAATTGTTTATGTGTTGCAGTGTTAGTTTTCCGCTTCTGAGCTTTCAGTTTGATTCTTACTTCGGCTATCATCAGGATGTGATCTGAATTAACATCCACTCCTCGAAAACCCCTCACGTCACATAGGCTACTTCTCCAACGTCTTGACATGAGGAAATGGTCGATTTGATTCTTCGTTCGGCCGTCGGGGGACACCCATGTGTACTTGAGAATCGTTTTATGGTCGAACATACTACCACCTATTATCAAATCGTTGCTTAGTGCATAATCGATTAGGAGTGTGCCATTCTCATTTATCTCTCCCATGCCATGTGGGCCCAGAACTTCAGGGCAGTACTGGTGGTCTGCACCAACTTTAGCATTTAGATCGCCAACCACGCAGAGTACATCATGCCTGGGAACGTCTTTGGTGACCGAGTGTAGCAAGTTATAGAAAGCATCTTTCTCCTCTTCATCAGCTTCATTAGTTGGAGCGTAGCATGCGATAATGGTCATTTTTGTGTGATTTGATACGAAGCGAGCTGTCATTATACGTTCGTTAACTGGGTTCCAGTTTGTCATTGCTTTGTGTGCAAGTGGCGACATCAGAAGTCCTACACCAGCGCGGTGGACGGAAGGTTGTAGACGTTTCAGTTGCAGTTGTTTTTCCCCTGAGGGTTGCCCCTCAAGGTCCCGGGTGTGGGTTGCAAGCCCACAGCCCAACCCTCCTCATTTGTGGACTTGGGACCGTCATGCTCCCCCGACCTCTGTGAGGCAAGGATCCTTACATGGTTGAGTTAAAAATAAATACATAAATTAATCTTGAAGCTTGTCACAGACTGACCCACTTTTTTTTTTTTTTTTTTGTTTTTTTTTTTAAAATGCCACATGAAAAAGGTTAAAAATCAAAATAGAAAACTCCGTTCAGAAAATGCCACCCCCAATTACGCTGCTCAGTAAGGAACAGGTTCAGTAAAAACTTAAATTTTGTAGAATATACTGTTGATTTTTTTTTTCAAATAGGGCACCTGCAGTTTTGAAACAAGGTATATAACCTTATTCCGGAAAATATTATTAACGAAAGAAATAATCTGAAACCGTTATAGTATTGTTAATGTTAATAAAATAGTATGTAATTTCTGTCTTTCAACGTGTGTTAATTCATTAAAATCTTCAGCCTGAATCTATGTGGATTCTACCATTTTATGTTTATTATGACTATATTTTTTTTAGACGAAGAAAAGCGATTATTGGCCAAGGAAGGGATTCATATCTCGGGGAAACGCCCCCTATCAAAAGCTGAAGAAAGAGAGTTGAAACGGATCAGGCGAAAAATCCGAAACAAGAAATCTGCCCAGGTACTTGTTTCCCGTCTATCGGTAAAAAATTAAATATCTTCTGTAAATGAATCGTGGGGTAGTATAATCTGTAATTTTATGAGTAAGGAGTACTCCTGAAACGTAACCATTGCCTTCCATATTTAACTTATAGTACGGTAGCTATTAATTTGTTAGAATTTGTTACCTATGGGCATAAGATTTTAAACCTTTCAATTGCATTCTGACCAAGTTCCTTTTTTGCCTTTAGGTATTAGCGTGAAAGCTCTCAAATAACTGAACTTGATACAGTCTCAAGGATAACTCTTAAAAGTAAGATACAAAAAGTAAAATGCCTTCAAAACTTAAAAAGCCAATTTGATTAAGTCCATTCTAAAGTGTATTTGAGACCACTCTATGCTTAAGCTCGTAAATAAATGCCAGGAAAATTTTAATATTTGTTTTCATCAGATAGTTGGTGTATCACAATTCTAACCATAATTAATCTTGTCTTTAATTTTTTTCACTCATTGTTATTCCTTCTCTCTATGTTTCAAATTATGGATATTCGTACCTTATATGCAAAATAGGGATAATTTACTTCTTTATTCCTAATATAATCTTGTCAGGGTGTTTTTTCTCTGCTTTTTTTCTATTTTCAGCACTGCAGTTTTCTTTTTTCGTTTTTTTTCGTATTTTTCCCCATTGGCACTGCAAATAAGTCGAAGCTTAAACGTTCCAGCCAACAAGTGACAATAGGAATTTTTTTTATTGTCTTACTACCATTGAGAGGAGTTACTCTTATGATATGTGGATTCAGTATCCGTGAAGTGTGTTTGCTTTTCTTTTTTTTAAGCTGATGCTTCTTTTTTTATGGTGGAAGCACATAACTCTCAGGTTAAGTCTTAAATGTTCCAATCAATGTGGGACAGAGCAGCTGTTTTTTGTTTTAGGCCTCTTGGGGTTAGTAATTCTGTGAACGCTAATTTTTTCAAAAATCGTATTTAAAGAATTATTGAAATTTTTAATATTATTGTTTATTATTGTTAACAACAAAATCTATAAAATTATTTTTGAAGTGGAGTATGCCCAACAAAATTAACTAAAAGCTTGTCGCGATGTTAAATTGCCTGAGAGCAACATTCCAGTGAACACACCTCATCCACCCCACTCTATTTAATAACTGTTTTGCTGAAACCTTTTTTGCATGGCGACCGCTGTAGTGTTATTTAGTTCGGAATGATGACAGTATGGAAGCTGTAGTCAGCCACTGTCATAATGATTTTTTTTAGGTTTTGTTGTTTTTTATGCCAAGAGATTGAAAGGCTTATAACATCAAATTGTAAGTTAAAATAACGACTTAGAACATCTTTGTTGTAGAATGTTTACAAAATTGAATGTTTACATCTTTGTTACAAAATTGCCTATCTTTTAAAACCAAGATGGCACCAGTCAAGTTCTCTATCACTAGTGATGTAAGTTTCCTTTAATGTTTGGTAAGCTGTTCAGTCTTGTAGACTTTTGCTGGACGTAAAAATTGAAAACAGCAGGGCCTACTAGTTGAAGCGAGAGAATTGTGTTGCACGAGCAACGCTTTGGTTTGCCTTTTTTTTCTCTAGTCTGTCGATTTCAGCGTATTGCTAGAAAGTGGTAAGGGTCTAACATCCACGGTTTTTACGGAAAGTGTGGACCTCTAGCCGTATTGGGAATATGAATTTGAAAAAGCTGCGTATAATTCTCGCGTTGAGCCAAAAAGGGGGGTTTTGCTAGTTTTTGAGCCACAACCGACAAGGTGAGTTGAAGTGGAGTTTATAGTCTATTTTGGAGACGACTATCTGATGTTATATGGCTAAGCTTTCGTTCCATTCAGCCAAGTTTCTGCCTTTGACTGGAAAGCTGTGTTCTAGTAAGCTAGCTGGCAGGCACCAGTTTCAAATCGAAGTGGGACTAAAGTTGAAAAGAGCTTAATATGTAGGACGGTTACCTGGCCCAATCGCCAAAGAATTTGGAGCTTTCTTTTTGCTCCTTTGTGAGTGGTGATATTAGAAAGTTGACCTGTGATAAGGAAATCTAGTTTTGAACCAAGATAGAGGGATTTTTTTTCAGTGCTGATCGATAGTACTTGATGAGCTGACGGAAGTATATGAGATCCATTTTTTCATTCAAAAATTCACTCATATTATGCGCCATTCTAAAAATTTGGAGGGGTTGACAACTTCAGTATTGCTATATACATTAGAAAAGAATCAGATTCAAATTTTAAGATAAGGGAGGGACTTATAAGTAACAATTTGCTCTTATGCCTCTGTCACTCTTACGATGAGGAGCTGGCATCTTTTTTTAGTTGGTGTACCTATTATTTGCTTTTGATCCATTCGATTGTACAAAAAAGTCGGTTTCTTTTCTGCTCTAGAGAGGGACGTGCAAGTAAGAACAAACAGAGCGCTAGTAATCGTCTTGGTTAAGGGGTAAGATACGTAATTTAACAACTTTTGAAGGGTTGACAACTCCAGTGTTGTGGTATAAATTAAAAAAGTGTGGTTCAAATTTCGAGACGGGGGAAAGAGACATGTAAGTAACAATTGACTGTTATGTCTTGGTCATCTTGGTGATGAGGGATTGGTATCTTGTTCTAGTTGGTGTACCTATAATTTGCCTCTTACAGATTTGAGGTAACTACAAATTTGGTTTCTTGTCATCTTTGGAGAGGGAAGTACAGGTAAGAATAGATTGTTATAGTACAGACATCTTCTAGGTCAAGCGGCCGGAAACCTCTGCAAATGTATTTACCTTTGATCTGATCAAAAGAATTAGGACAACAGAATTCAAAGACAAGTAAGGGAATTTTACCTAAAATGGGTTCCTAGACCACGGTCATCTTACTGGAGTAGGGGTTATGTTTACTTCTTCTGACTAGTTTATCCTTCATTTATGCGTTGCAGTGTCTATCCATATTGATATGGGAATTCACATATAGCTTCATAGGACCAACTAAGTTTGGTAAAACTATATTTTAAGTTTTGAGCTCTTTCATAAGGTGTACCAATTAAAAGGTTTCGAGGAGTTGACAACTTCAGTCTTAATGTGCACATTGAAACAAAGAACTATGATTAAAAGTCCTAGGCAACATAGAGATTTGAATTTAACATACGGCACCCCGTAACATAACAGTCGTGCGAGCTGGTGCCCTAGATATCTTATTTTAGGTTAGATACTAGTGGCAATTTGTGGACGCTTTTTTTTTAGACATATTGCATTATAAACCTTTATTGTTTAACTGGCTGCCAAGTCAATATAATATTTCTCAATCCCTTCTAACCAAAAAGTTGCTCCTGCAAAACTTTTGTTGGTGAAGCTGACACAAGGTTGCTGTAACACTTCACGTTGCATAGACAACTTAAATCTTGTTGGTGTATAAAGGAATCCATTGAACAAAGCAGACAGAATTTAGGTGGAAATCTCCAAACAAAAGCTTATCAAAGCATTCTTTCACCTAATGGTGCTAAGGTCCCCAGCCTGCTTTGCCTTGTAAAGCTTTTCTAGTCTTTATGTCTGCTCGCCCAATTTCATTCGTTATACATTCCCCTTTTTCAGGATAGTCGAAAAAGGAAAAAAGAATACATAGACTTACTGGAGGAGCAAGTGACGAAACGTGACCGACAGAATGATCAAATGGCTAAACGTATTCGACAGTTGGAGTCTGAAAACAAAACCTTGGCTGATCAAATTAAGCGACTTCAAAACATGTTATCTAATCCGAATGGGAGACCAACTCAAGCTTCCACATGCATGCTTGTTTTAATGCTGTCAATTGCATTGTTACTAGTTCCAAATATGAACTCGGAAAAAGATAGTACTTCGTTGTCTCAAGGAGAATCCCAGTTCAAAGTACCTACTGGTGGTAAGTTTGTAACTTGTGTTGAAATAACCTTTCTAAAAAATAAAGAAAATTCGCTCTAACATTCACTCTTAACACTCAAACCTTCTAAATCGTTTTATTCCTAGCCATAAATCACTATTGAAGCGACCATCCTTGAAGTATTCATAGTGCAATAGTAAATAATTATGGTAATATCATTTTAATCCAAACTTTCAGTTTTTGTAGTGATGTATAATTTGATTCAGGGAATTTAATTTTGACTTTTATTTATTTTTCTCCGCCGTATTCTTTTCTTTTGATAATGAAAAAAAGAACGTACATTTTCATTCCCTACAGTCTTTCAGTCCAACGTGCTGGGCTTACAATCTTGTTTCCGTTAGTGCAGGGGTTCGAGTCCTTGTGTAGGTGAAATATTTGGTTATGAATGGGGGTCATTGGCGTGACATTAAGTCCAGCCAGACTCTACCCAGCTCTAAATTGATATTAGGAAAATCCGGGGGAGGGGCAAGAGAAGCGCCAGATGTTGTGCCCTCAACCACGCTTAGAACTCCTGACCAAAGGCAGAGAATCAGAAGATCGATACCTACACTACGTGGACCGTTATCTGCATAGTTCCATTTTCTTTACAATTTGGTTGGGCAGAATTGGTGGATTTTTAGCTAAAGCTTGTTTTTCCCTACTCTTTTCTAAAAGTCTTATCAAAACCTTCTACTTTTTGGCTAAAACCTAGAGGTATCTGTATACAGTTCATAGCCAAATGGTCTTTTTTTAAAGTTGCTTTATCTTTTTAAGGACATTTGCCTAGTTTCTTAAAGATGTATTTGTGGTTTGTACTTATATCAATTGAATATCGACTCAAAATTGCTGGGAGTTCTCTCGCGGGTCTAGCTTTGTGCACAGTATGTGACCTTCGAGGGGGGAAGGATAAATATACGAAAAAGTGCATTATAGATCGTAATATATATACTACTACTACTACTAATGACTCACCGCAGCACCAAGCCGTCTGAGGCCAACACAGCTACGCACGCTCCTTCTACACCCCAATCTGTTCAAAGCCTCCCTCTTTACACCCTCTCAGGAAGTTCCAATTTCTCGTAAATCTTTCTTTATAACTTTATAACTTTCTAAAACCCAAACCTTCTTTCTGAGTTCCTCACACTCCAACCGACAATCTGCTTTCCGTTTAGTCCTAGATGGCTGGCGGAAAAGGACGATCTTTGGTAAACTGTCATTCTTCATTCTTCATCTGCGTGCCCTAGCCATCTCAACCTTTCTCTCATTATAGCCCTAGAAATTAGGATTGAGCCACACTTTTCGTACAGCCTACTGTACCCAGAACAATCCCAGGCAATTTCTCTGGAAAACCTCTAGCAAATCTTAATCTACTTTTGCAGTGCCCATTCTTCGGAACCATGTTTATATATATATATATATATATATATATATATATATATATATATATATATATATATATATATATATATATACTAGCTGTTGGGGTGGCGCTTCGCGCCCCCCCAAGCCCCCCCGCGCGCGTAAGTCGTTACGTGCCATATTAGTTACGCGCCATTGTAGTTGTGTCCCTATGTCCCACCTGTGAATATAGATATATATATATATATATATATATATATATATATATATCTATATATCTATATATATAAAAATAAGTTGTCTGTCTGTGGATCAGGTGACGTCATGTTTCTGTGTCCACTGACGTTATGAAATTAGTTGTCGTCATTTTTGCTTTGACGGTGACGTCATTCAAGATATTTAAGACATATGTTCACGTAGAAATCTATTAATGTTTAAGTTTACAATGACTGATGAACTTACCATGGCAAAAGCCGATGAAGATGCTCAAAGAGTCTATGCCAAAAAACTTGCTGCTGATAGAGAAAGTCAGAAAAGAAAGCGTGCCGAGGAATCAAAAGAACAGCAAGGAAACAGGCTTGAGGCTAAAGAACGCAAAACCGCGCTGTTAGATGAAGATCCACCTGGACAGCGAGAGTCAAAACATATCAAAACTGAAAATGATAGCGATGATGATTGGGTTTGGGATTTTGACTTGGATAAGGTCATCAATGCCTACCAGATTTTAGTTAAAAAAACAAAGGTTCGGCGATATGTATTTCATAGTGAAGCTGAAAAATAAAGAAGAAAAAGAAAACTGAAAAAAGAAAAAATGTAAAAAACTAAAAAATACTAAAAAGAAAAACACTCAAAGAGAAATTACAGACCGGGACACAAATGACGACCGGGACCGAGGGAATATAAATAACGACCGGGACACTCAAAGAGAAATTACAGACTGGGATACCGGGACACAAATGACGACCGGGACACAGGGAATATAAATGACGACCAGGACACAGGTATTTAAGAATATCGTTCAAAGACAAATTTTTAATTGTAAGAAGACCGTTGAAAGAGAAATTTCTAATTGTAAAATGACTGAAGAACCTACAATGGCAACGGTACCACCATCGAAGTAGATAACCAGTGGGTTGTTCCATATTCCCCATTATTATCAAAAACTTTTAATGCACACATAAACGTTGAATACTGTAACTCCGTAAAGGCAATCAAATACATATGTAAATACGTCAACAAAGGCAGTGACATGGTAGTTTTTGGCTTGCAGCCCAAAATCAAAGATTTCGACGAAATCGTACAATATCAGGCTGGAAGATACATAAGCAGTAATGAAGCTGTTTGGCGAATTCTTTCATTTCCGATACATGAACGTAGTCCAGCTGTTGTTCACTTAGCGGTACATTTACAGAATGGTCAACGTGTTTATTTCTCGGAAACCAACGTGCAACAAAGAGCCCTGAATCCACCGGATACAAAATTAACAGCTTTTTTTTCGCTTTGCAAAAATGATTCTTTTGCAAAAAAACTGCTGTATACTGAAGTGCCTTCGTATTACACGTGGAATACTAAAAATAAAGTATTTGAACGTCGAAAACAGGGTAAGTCAGTCGACGGCCAACCTACCATCTTCAAAGATACCACGATAGGAAGACTCTACACCGGTCACCCCAATCAACATGAATGCTTCTTTCTACGCCTGCTTTTGGTGAATGTACCCGGTCCGACATCCTTTGAGTATTTGAGAACTGTAAACGGTACTATACATGACACTTACCGTAGTGCATGCCAAACTCTGAATTAATTGGAGAATGACCAACACTGGGATAACTGCATCAATGACGCGTGCGAAACGTCAACCCCAAGTGAAATTCGTGCATTGTTTGGCATCATTTTAACAACTTGCTCTCCATCAGCTCCTACAGAGTTATGGGGAAAATATACGTCAAAAATGTCCGTAGATATACTCCATCGAAAACAGTTAGAGACGTCAGATATGACTTTTGATTTTACATCAGAAATTTATAACTACACTTTAGTTATTATAGAAGATTTGTGCGTACGTATGGCAAACAAACCTCTTCAGGATTTGGGAATGCCTTCATCTAACCGTATCGCTGCTGTTTCGACATGTGTAGAATTGGATCTGAACAAAGTTACAGTACGAGTGATCTATTGTCGTATGTACAAAATAACATTTCCAAGTTAACGTCGGAACAAAAAGACATTTATGACACGATACTCAATTTCAGGACGTATACAACTACCTGCTGATTTCTGTAATTTAGTGACGTCCAAAAATGAATTGATTGAAAAAGTATTTCCGAATATTCTAAAAAATTATAAAAATAATAAATGGCTAAGTGAAAGAGCGATTCTCGCACCCAAAAATATAGACGTCCACGAAATCAACAATATTGTTTTGACCAAGATTCGAGACCAGGCAGTCCTTTACAAGTCAATCGACACAGTTTTGGAACCAAATGAAGCGGTTAAGTATGCATGTTTGTTTGTTTGTAAAAAGAGCGTTTGCATATGACGTCATTATTAGTACATACGGCTTTGTATATGCACAGACAATGGGAAAGCCAAGAATGTTGTATATTCGCAATTTTTACGTAGTTTAACTCCTGCAGATGAAATGAATCCTTGCCTGAAAAATTCTAATTTATGGGCACACGTAAAAATATTAAAATTAACTACAAATATGTGTGTCCGATTGCAAAACGATGACTCTGGTCAAACATTTTCAGATCAATTGCTGGCAATTGGAAACGGAAAGCTCCCAGTAGTGGGAAAGCCAAAAATGTTGTATATTCGCAATTTTTACGTAGTTTGAAACACATATATAAATCTATCTATATTCACAGGTGGGACACAGGGACACAACTACAATGGCGCGTAACTAATATGGCGCGTAACGACTTACGCGCGCGGGGGGGCTTGGGGGGGCGTTAAGCGCCCCACCAACTAGGTGTTGGGGTGGCGCGAAGCGCCACCCCAACAGCTAGTATATATATATGTTTTTAACTACGTAAAACTTGCGAATATACAACATTCTTTGCTGTCCCATTGTCTGTGCATATAAATAGATTGTCAGGTTTACCGACTCTTGAACATGCAACATATAATGGTCCATGGGAAAACAATCCGTATTCAGATCTATACCTCATGATTCTAATGATTGCCCTTGAGCTTTGTTGATGGTGATTGCTAATCGACCATTCCCTGTGTCGCCATCGTCATTTATATATCCCCCTGTGCCCCCCGGCGTCCCCTTTGTAGTTTTGTCCCTGTGTCCCGGTCGTCATTTATATTCCCTGTGTCCCGGTCGTCATTTGTGTCCCGGTGTCCCAGTCTGTGATTTCTCTTTGAGTGTCCCGGGCGTCATTTATATTCCTTTAGTCCCGGTGTCCCGGTCGTCATTTATATCCCCCTGTGCCCCCCGGCGTCCCCGTTGTAGTTGTGTCCCTGTGTCCCGGACGTCATTTATATTCCCTGTGTCCCGGTCGTCATTTGTATCCTGGTTTCCCGGTCTGTATATACATTTGTTTTTCTCCTTTATTTTTCATTATTTTCCTTTTTATTTTTTTTATTTTTTAGTTTTTTTAGTTTTTTAGCTTTTTTAGTTTTTTTTTATTAGTTTTTATTTATTTTATTTTTTTTAGTTTTTTTGTAGTTTTTACCTTTTTTTTTAGTTTTTTTAGTTTTTTTTACTTATGTCCTGGTCGTCATTTATACTCCCTGTGTCCCGGTCGTCATTTGTGTCCCGGTGCTTTGTTGATGGTGATTGCTAATCGAACATTCCTTTTGTCCCGGTCGCTTTCTCTTTGAGTGTCGTCATTTATATTCCCTATGTGCCGGTGTCCCGGTCGTCATTTGTGTCCCGATGTCCCGGTCTGTAATTTCGTCAGTTGAAAACATGATGTCAGTCGACACACAAACATGACGTCACCCGACAGACAGACCCACACACACACAGACAACTTATTTATATATATATATATATATATATATATATATATATATATATATATATATATATATATATATATATATATATATACTAATAATGCAAAAGCTTTGGGAGGAGGAGATGCCCTCAAAATTAAAGCGCTAATCTTAAAATATCCTGAGATATCAAAGGACCGAGGGATTGGTCCCATATAATTTGATATCAAAAGCATTAAAAGGGGTCTTTCTGCTCCCTCTCTCTTCCCCCCTCCCCCCCCCAAAAAAAATCAAAAAAGAAAAATTCAAAAAAAGTATTTTCTGGAATGAATAGAATGACTGCATATACCCTGTTAAAAAAACTCTATATATATTAAATGCAGCAAAGAAAAAAAAGCAAATAAAACAAATTTATCTCCATATGAATCTTCAAAAGTTCTTCATTAATCAATAAAAAATGTTTTCACAAAACTATCAAATTAGTGACCCATAGTGGAGATAACTTGTATATGGGTTATACACTCAACAATAAATAACACTATCTCCAGATACTGGAAAAAAGATGGCTCGTCAACTCTCCGTGTGGTAATAAAAATCAAAGCTCCCAATAAATTCAAAATAACTCAATGAAAAATAAATAAAGTGAAATTAGGCCTCCACGCCAGAATTTAAATTAAATGAATAGTTACTGATTAAAAAGTCTGACGAACTACAGAACTGCCACGGATCAAATAAGCATGTGAAACCTGATTATCATCCTGAAAAAATATATTATGCAAATAAAAATAATCAGGCAATAGATGTTAAGTGTTTTATCAGATAAAGAATAGAAGGGAAATTATCCATTGGAAGGATATTTAAAATTTGACACATAATTTTTGTTGACGATTTACCAGGGTAAGAATACAGGCTAGGCAGGTAATTTTTCAATAAACGCAGATATTTGTTTTGTTGCCACTGAAGGGGAAGAACACGGGTTTTAAAAGTATTCGAAAAAATAATAGGACAGTAGTTTATATATGAATGTACTAGAGAATGATAAAGAGATTTCAGGGCTGAAAACAGCAGAATAGATTTCAGATGGTTCATCATTCCAATATTTCTTGACAGTTTCATTCGAAGATAAATTGCATGGATTTTAAAGGATAAATTTAAATTCACTATTATCCCAAGATATTTAATATTATCAACTCTCAGTTTCGACGGGCAGGCCCCAAATATTAACCGCCATAATTTTTCGGTGCTGTTCTCCCAATACGAGAGTAGACAGTGAATTTTGTCTTAGCACAATTAATAGACAAATTTTTTTTCTCGAAAACCAAAAGATAAGCCTCTTCAGTGCTGATTCCGACCTGAGCATCAAAGATCTAGAGTCGGGGCTGCTGATTTTGGATACCGTGTCATAGGCGAATAATATATTAAGACCAATATCTTCGATGCTATTACTAATCTCATTCACACAAATAAGAAATAGCAGTTGACCTAAAATAGAGCCTTGTGGGACTCCAACTGACTGAGATTGAGATATTGATGAGGAAGAAGCACCGCCTCCGTCGACGTACTGATTTCGTTCTTTTAGGTATGACGTGGCCAAATCGTTAACGGGACCTCCTATACCGCAGTTATCAAGTTTTGCAGTATTTTATGAGAAATCGTATCAAATGCCTTTTTGGCCTCTGGCGAACGTCTATTAAAATTGTAGCCGGAATATCACCTTTTTGAGGGTATCGTGAACAAACTGAGTCATGGCCATAATAGCATGCTCAGTAGAGTTAGACTTCCGAAACCCAAATTGCATCGGGCTAAAAAAAAAAAATTAGTTCTCATTAGAAAGCTAACTATATGATTATATAGGCACTTTTTGAGCAACTTGCCAAATGCAGACAGGATTGAAATCGGCTGATAATTTGTTGATTCTTCGAATCTCCTCCTTTATACAAAGAGATAATTCTTGAAGACTTGAAACAAGAAGGAAATCTTCCGGTTTTCAAACAGAGGTTGAACACATGGGATAGCAGGATTACATTATTTGGTACTATGCACTTGATCAGAGTAATAGATGACCTTCAGTCCCTTCTGGAGATCCGTTCTTTAAAAGCTTCGCTACAAGTAACAGTTTATCTGGGGTTACAGGAGAAAGGAAAATTAAGCAATTATGAGACAGTGGTAGATATGATTGTAAATCCTCTCCAGTTTTATGTTCCAGAGGTCGGGAAAGATCGGCTCCTGCAGTTGACGCGGTTTCCTCGCCGATTTTTGCGAACTGTGCATTTAATGCATTGATGACTTTCACTTTCCCTAACGCTAGTTTAGTTCTATTTTAGGCTGTTAATTCATTAGAAAGATCATGGCTCCTATGCTTCCTAAGCACTTATTAATTATTTCCCATGTCTTCCTGGGAGACCCTTCTGCGTCGACAAATGTTTCAACTAAGTATTGCTTTTTTGCTGATCTTAAAATTTTTGTGAGATGATTTTTGTATCGGCGAAATTCAGGTAAATTAACTTCAGGTTAATTATGTCTTATATTTGTGGCATTAAGTATGTGTCTTATATAACAAATTCTATTTTTATTGATACCAGGAATCCAGGGGATATCCAAGGCTTAATCGGCTTATATTACTTCTTGATATCTAGCGTAGAGGGAAAGCCTTATTAAAACAATGTTTAAACTAGTCCGCAAAAATTCAACAACAAAATCAGGGTCCGAAGACTCTAAACAAGAAGAAAAATCAAACAGTTCGTGGTAACGAACTGTAGTAAGGAGCGACACGGCTCAATAATAACCGAAACTCTAAAAAATGGAATTTTGATACCGATAGTTACATAAAAAAATCACATTTTAATGCTGATTTTAAATATATAAGTTTCATCAAGATTAGTCTTACCTATCAAAAGTTACGAGCCTGAGAAAATTTGCTTCATTTTAGAAAACGGGAGAAAACGTCCCCTAAAAGTCATACAATCAAACAGTTCGTGGTAACGAACTGTAGTAAGGAGCAACCCGGCTCAATAGTAACCGAAACTCTAAAAAAATTTGATACCAATAGTTACATCAAAAGAATCGCATTTTAATGCTGATTTTAAATATATAAGTTTCATCAAGATTAGTGTTACCCATCAAAAGTTGCGAGCCTGAGAAAATTTGCCTCATTTTAGAAAATAGGGGGGAAACACCCCCTAAATACGATCTTAACGAAAATAACACATCAGATTCAGCGTATCAGAGAACCCTATTGTAGAAGTTTCAAGCCCCTATCTACAAAAATGTGGAATTTCGCATTTTTTGCCAGAAGACACATCACGGATGCGTGTTTATTTGTTTTTTGTTTTTTTTTGTTTTTTTTTCCCAGGGGTGATCGTATCGACTCAGTGGTCCTAGAATGTCGCAAAAGGGCTCATTCTAACGGAAATTAAAAGTTCTAGTGCCCCTTTTTAAGTGACCAAAAAAATTGGAGGGCACCTAGGCCCCCTCCCACGCTCATTTTTTCCCGAAAGTCACCAGATCAAAATTCTGAGATAGCCATTTTATTCACTATAGTCGAAAAACGTAATAACTATGTCTTTGGGGACGACTTACTCCCCCGCAGTCCCCGTGGTATGAGGGGTTTACCTCCTCGTAATACCTCGCTCTTTACGCTAAAGTATTTTTAGTAATTACAACTACTTATTCTACGGCCTTTGTGATTCAGGGGTCATTTTTAAAGAATTGAGACAACATTTAAGCTTTAGTGTAAAGAGCGAGATATCGACGAGGGTCGAGCCCCCTCATATACGCAATAAATACATACGAATACAGAAGTTCGCTACGTAAGTTAATTCGTAAGTTACGTATATTGTTTACTTGTGAAAACATTCGTAAAAAATTTAAAGTTAATGCCTTTTTAAGCAATCAAAAAATTGGAGGGCAACTAGGCCTCCTCCCTCGCTCCTTTTTTCTTAAAATGTTCCGATTAAAACTGAAAAAGCCATTTAGCCAAAAAAAAATTAATATGCAAATTTCGTTTTAATTATTTATGTGCGGAGAGCCAAGATCAAAACATGCGTTAATTCAAAAACGTCCAGAAATTAAACAAAAAAAAACTACTTTTTTTTTAAATGAAAGTAAGTAGGCCTAGCGATATTAAAACTTAAAACGAACAGAATTTACTACGTATATGAAAGGGGCTTTTCCTCCTCAACGCCCCGCTCTTTACGCTAAAGTTTTATACGGAGTACTTTCTGTTCGTTTTAAGTTTTAATATCGCTCCTTACTTTCATTTAAAAAACTTGTTTTTTTGTTTAATCTTAACTAAAATCACGCCATCAGATTCAGCGTGTCAGAGAACCTTGTTGTAGAAGTTTCAAGCTCCTATCTACAAAAATGTGGAATTTCGCATTTTTTGCCAGAAGACAAATCACGGATGCGTGTTTATTTGTTTTTTCGTTTGTTTTTTTTTTTTTTTTCAGGGGTGATCGTATCGACCCAGTGGTCCTAGAATGTCGCGAGATGGCTCATTCTAGCGAAAATTAAAAGTTCTAGTGCCCTTTTTAAGTTACCAAAAAAAATGGAGGGGACCTAGGCCCCCTCCCACGCTCATTTTTTCCCAAAAGTCACCGGATCAAAATTCTGAGATAGCCATTTTATTTACCATAGCCGAAAAACCTAATAACTATGTCTTTGGGGACGACTTACTCCCCCGCAGTACCTGTGGGAGGGGTTGCAAGTTACAAACTTTGACCTGTGTCAAACAGTTCGTGGTAACGAACTGTAGTAAGGAGCGACCCGGCTCAATAGTAAACGAAACTCTAAAAAATGGAATTTTGATGCTAAAAGATACATCAAAAGAATCGAATTTTCATGCTGAATCTGAATATATAAGTTTCATTAAATTTAGTCTGTCATCAAAAGCTACGAGCCTGAGAAAATTTGCCTTATTTTGGAAAATAGGGGGAAACATCCCCTAAAAGTCATAGAATCTTAATGAAAATCACACCATCGCATTCGGCGTATCAGAGAACCCTATAGCAAAAATTTCAAGCTCCTATCTACAAAAATGTGGAATTTCGTATTTTTTGCCAGAAGACAAATCACGGGTGCGTGTTTATTTGTTTGTTTGTTGTTGTTTTTTTCCAGGGGTCATCGTATCGACCAAGTGGTCCTAGAGTGTCGCAAGAGGGCTCATCCTCACGGAAATGAAAAGTTCTAGTGCCCTTTTTAAGTGAAAAAAAAAATTGGAGGGTCCCACGCTCATTTTTTCCCAAAGTCAACGGATCAAAATTTTGACATAGCCATTTTGTTCCGCGTAGTCGAAAACCATAATAACTATGTCTTTGGGAATGACTTACTCCCCCAAATCCCCGGGGGAGGGGCTGCAAGTTACAAACTTTGACCAGTGTTTACATATAGTAATGGTTATTGGGAAGTGTACAGACGTTTTCAGGGGGATTTTTTTTGGTTTGGGGGTGGGGTTGAGGGGAAGGGGCTATGTGGGAGGATCTTTCCTTGGAGGAATATGTCGTGGGGGAAGAAAAATTCAATGAAAACGGCGCAGGATTTTCTAGCATTACTATAAAAAAAAACAATGAAAAAATAAACATGAAAATGTTTTTTTCAATTGAAAGTAAGGAGTAGCATTGAAAACGAACAGAGATTATTACGCATATAAGGGGTTCTAAAAAATACTTAAGCATAAAGAGCAAGGTATTTAGGAGGAGATAAAAACCTCGCTCTTTATGCTAAAGTATTTTTAGTAATTTAAACTATTTATTCTACGGTCTTTTTGATTCAGGGGTCATTCTTAAAGAATTGGGACAAAACTTACGATTTAGTGTAAAGAGCGAGATATTAACGAGGGTACAAACCCCCTCGTATACGTAATAAAAATATAAGAGAATAAAAATTTGTTACGTAAGTTAATTCTTAAGTCTCGCATATTTTTTACTAATAAAAACGTTCGTTAAAAATTAAAAGTTCTAGTTGCCTTTTTAAGTAACCGAAAAACTGGAGGGCAACTAGGCCTCCTTCCTTACTCTTATTTCTCAAAATCGTCTGATCAAAACTAAGAGAAAGCCATTTAGCCAAAAAAAGAATTAATATACAAATTTCATTTTAATAATTTATGTGCGGAGAGCCAAAATCAAACATGCATTAATTCAAAAACGTTCAGAAATTAAATTTAAAAAAACTATTTTTTTTTAACTGAAAGTAAGGAGCGACATTAAAACTTAAAACGAACAGATTTTACTCCGTATATGAAATGGGTTGTCCCCTCCGCAATCCCTCGCTCTTTACGCTAAAGTTTGACTCTTTGCCACAATTCTACTTTTTAAAACAATTCAAAGCTTTAGCGTAAAGAGCGAGGGATTGCGGAGGGGACAACCCATTTCATATACGGAGTAATTTCTGTTCGTTTTAAGTTTTAATGTCGCTCCTTACTTTCAGTTAAAAAACTAGTTTTTTTCTTTTTTTTTAATTAGCATTATAGTAATGGTTACTGGGAAGTGTACGGACGTTTTCAGGGGGATTTTTTTGGTTTGGGAGGGAGAGTTGAGGTGGGTGGGGGTACGTGGGAGGATCTTTCCATGGAAAAACCTCTCATGGGGGAAGCGACTTTCAATGAAGGGGGCGCAGGATTTTTTAGCATTATTTAAAAAAAAACAATGAAAAAATAAATATGAGAAGTTTTCTTTTCTACTGAAAGTGAGAAGCAGCATTAAAACTTAAAACGAGCAGAAATTATTGCGCATATGAGTGGTTCACCTCCTCGTAATACCTCGCTCTTTACGCTAAAGTACTTTTATTAATTTCAACTATTTATTCTACGGCCTTTGTGATTCAAGGGTCATTCTTAAGGAATTGGGATAGAATTTAAGCTTTAGTGTAAAGAGCGAGGTATTGACGAGGGGTGAACTCCCTCATATACGCAATAAAAACATACGAATATAGAAGTTCGTTACGTAAGTTAATTCGTAAATTACTTATATTTTTTACTAATGAAAATGTTCGTAAAAAAAATTAAAAGTTCTAGTTGCCTTTTTAAGTAATCAAAAAATTGGAGGGCAACTAGGATTCCTCCCTCTGTCGTTTTTTCTCAAAATCTTCTGATTAAAACAATGAAAAAGCCATTTAGCCAAAAAGAAAATTAATATGCAAATTTCGTTTTAAACATTTATGTGCGGAGAGCCAAGATCAAAACATGCATTAATTAAAAAACGTCCAGAAATTAAATAAAAAAAAAACAAGTTTGTTTTAAATGAAAGTAAGGAGCGACATCAAAACTTAAAACGAACAGAAATTACTCCGTATATGAAAGGGGCTTTTCCTCCTTAGCGCCCCGCTCTTTACGCTAAAGTTTTTTACTGTTTTTAGAAGTAGAGTTAAGAGAAAGAGTCAAACTTTAGCGTAAAGAGCGGGACGTTGAGGACGAAAAGTCCCTTTCATATACGGAGTAATTTCTGTTCGTTTTAAGTTTTGATGTCGCTCCTTACTTTCATTTGAAGAAAAACTTGTTTTTTTATTTAATCCCTTGAAGAAAGCAATACTTTAAGTCTACTTAATGAATTTTTACTAGTCACTCTTATTTTTCTTTTAACGGGCCTATTAAACTCTGTTATAAAGTGAAAGTCAGTCACAAGTATCAAATGGTCCGAGACATCTTTAATAACTTTATCACTAGATTTTAATTCCAGATTCGTAAGCAAATTATCAATAAGGGAAGCAGAATCTTTCGTTATTCTTGTTGGGATTTCACAAGCTGGTAAAAGACCAACGGACAGGCAAACTATTAAAAAGTCAGCCCCATCAGAAGAGATTCTTGGGAAGTTACCATCTAAATTATTAGAATTGTATAAATCAATATTAAGATCACCCAGGATAACAATTTTGGGGGACTATTTCGATGGAATAAATCAAAGAAGTTTCACGAATTTCGAAGCAGGTGAACTTGAGGCCGGTAAAATAGGCAACAAAGTATTTTCATACCCTTCACATCTATATAGATGATCAATTTCATTCACCAGATCTGACTGAATTATTGATTTAATGAAAAAACCAACCCCTTTCTGTTTCTTATTAATCCGATTCTTATGAAAAAAGTACAATCCTGTTTATTGGTAAATGTCTGTCAAATCATTCAAAAAAAATTTCGCAAGAGGGGAAGCGACTATATCATGACAAGAAATAAACAAGATATTCGATAAAAAACGTTCAGTAACCCGCGACAGTTCAAAAACATCATCCTAAATCCAGCACCTTTATTCAAAATTTGAATGGGGAGTAGATATTTATTTTTGGATAGGATGGATCATCATCAAAAACATCATTGACTCTGCATAGATCTAGGGGGGGCTCCTCGAACTTGAAGTGTATCATCTATGATGTTGGCCCAGGGTGTATTTATTGACAAAAAGCGACTTACCAACCATACGGAGAGTCAAAGGAGGAACAAATAAAACGAGAACTTCATCTGAAAGAAGCAAAGAAAAGTCAGGAATAGTGTGGGACAGATAAAGGAAATAAAATATAACACCTAGGCATTTAATACAAAAAAAAAATGAAGTAAGAAAAAACCTCAGAGAAACGCCATGAAACTTCACGAATATGTATTCGAAAATAAAAGTCATAATCCTCAACCAATCATATATTACCTACTAACTCAACAGTCAAACCTACTAAAGCTCCAAATCAACAAAATATTCCACAAAATCATATAGATATAAACTCAGACCACTACTATCCAAATTCAATTATTGATTAGCTCTTTCCCACATTTCCGAGCCGCTTTTTTTTATATCAAGCCATTCATGGGTTCCTTTATTTTTAGCGCGATTAGCACTAAACAATCAGTCCTTCATCTCTTTTGCTTTTGTGTGGAATCCTGTGCGTAAATAGTTAAGTGCAGGAGAAAGGTGTGTTCAAATTTTTATTCCAGGGTCATTAAGCTTGGATATGCTTTGCGTAACTAGAAAAGTTTTAGCTTAATTACTGAGCCTAATTAGCACTGGATGAACTGCCAGTTTACGTGGCTGACTTTGATTACGGTGTCTATTCGTTATATTGTCAGTATTTTCCTCCTAAGCGCTTATATTCGTCAATTGACACAGATGGCGCAATTTTTAGGGTATTTTAAGCAGATCTTTCACCTGAGCTTTGAGGGATTGATTCGGATTAAGATCAGTAGTTAAGCCGAGTATAATCAAGTTCGAGCTTCTTTTCCACTTCAATGAGTAGCATTTGAGCAAGAAGTTCTTCTTCTTTTGCTCTTCGAATGATCGTTCTATTTCGACTGTTTTTCTGTCTCATTCTGAAGTCTAATTGTTTTAGTTCTTTTATTTCGGCAGACAAGTTGTTTACTGCTGTGATTAAATCACCCTGCTTACTGTCGAATTTTTCGTTTTGGAGCTCATTAGCTTGGTTAAACTTGGCTTGTGATGCTAGGATTTTCATTATGTAATCTGGTGGTATACCCGAACGGACAAACTATTTTTCTAAAGCATAAAACAAGACTTACTCGCAAGAGTTTTTTTACTATCCTTAAAAAATCCAAAAACATTTGCTGTTGAAGAAAAATTCTGTCGAATAAATTTCTCAAATGACAGTTCAGGTATCCAGTAATTGCCCTATAATAATCCCTTTTTCTACCAAATTTAATTTGAGTGAATATATTCTTAGTTTATGGAAGTAGGAGAAAATGGGAAAATTAATAGGTACTTAATTTACAGTCCGATCACGAACCCTTCTTCAGAGCGCTTTGCTGAAAGGGATGGACTCTCTTGCATCAGATGACGATCTAGAGATGTTATCAAGTGAAGACGACACATTATACGAAGATCAAGGAATTTCACCTTACAAATGCCATATTGCAGCCCTGATAGATCATGACTATACAGCATTATATCCATCCAGAAAGAAGCGCCCGCGTAATTAAAGGTATATTATTTTGTTTTTAATCGAATTAAGGGTGACGAGACGTCCAACTTCTGTCAGATTTATCCTACTTTTTGTTAATTGTCTCCTACAAGTATATAGTTTACCCGACTAGGTATCTGTGCTTTGTTAATGCCTTTAGTAGCGCTAATTGGAAGGGGGACGAATTGGCCCCCTTAAGATTCCCCCTTTCTATATTTCAAAATGTACCTTCTTAATATTTTCATTGATTAATTGAAAAATAAAACTGCCCCTCCTCCCATATATTGAAAACAACCCCCCCCTCCTTAGTTTGTGTAAATTGATGCCACTGAGCGCATTCCGTAACACCAAAAGATGTCTACGCTTGGATGAAGATGAGTTTATTTAAGATAAATAAACTCTAAAAATAAAGATCTAAGATAAATAAAGATACTGATAAAAAAATATTTTTGATTGATTAAAATTTCAAATACATAAGGTGGGCCTGTCGTCAACCAACGAAGAACATTTGCGAGCAACAAACAATGTTTCTTTAGACAATATGTTTAATCAAGTGTCCTTGTTTGTAATGCTTCAACATATTTCTAGATTAACAACTCTGACTAAATATGCTATCCAATTTTGAAAATATGAAAGTAATGATAATGAGGACATATCATCATAGCAAAGCCAAGGCTCCTTTTGGCCAATTATTAATTACCCTGTTTGGTCCAGTAATAGTTATGAGGATATATCGTCATTTTAAAGCCAAGGTTCCTTTTTGGCCGATCATTAATTACCCTGTTCGGCCCATTATTAATGACCTTGTTTGGCCCATTACTAATTATCCTGTTTGGTCTAGTAATAGTGATGAGGATATATCGTCATTTCAAAGCTAAGGTTCCTTTTTGGCCGATTATTAATTACACTGTTCGGCCCATTATTAATGACCTTGTTCGGCCCATTATTAATTATCCTGTTTGGTCCAGTAATAGTAATGAGGATATATCGTCCCTCCAAAGCCAATGCTCCTTTTTGACCAATAATTAACTGCCCTGTTCGGCCCTTTATTAATTACACTGTCTGGTCCAGTAATAGTTATGAGGATATATTGTCATTTCAAAACCAAGGTTCCTTTTTGGCCGATTATTAATTACCCTGTTTGACCCTTTATTAATGACCTTGTTCGGCCCATTATTAATTATCCTGTTTGGTCCAGTAATAGTAATGAGGATATATCGTCATTCCAAAGTCAATGCTCCTCTTTGGCCAATAATTAAAGACCCTCTTCGGCCCATTATTAATTACTCTGTTTGGTCCAGTAATATTAATGAGGATATATCGTCATGCCAAAGCCAAGGCTCTTTTTTGGCCGATTATTAATTACCATGTTTGACCGATTATTAATGACCCTATTCGACCCATTATTAGTTACCCTGTTTTATCTAGTAGTATTAATAAAGATATGTCGTCATGCTAAAGCCACGGCTTCTGTTTGGTCTTTTTTCCTAAGTTTCTTCTCTCTACATACTTTAGTGTCAAGCTTGAGATTTAACTCACAGAGTTTCAAGATACTAAACGGTGATATTACAGGTCAGGGTCTCGTCGTAAGTTTCTTGCCAAATTCGCCGACTTCTCTGGTTTTCAGAAAATCGATTGAACTATGTTTTACGATGTTTGCATTCATTCAGGTATGCTAACAAAAACAAGAACTTGAGGAGGTAATTTTGACCTGGTCAGAATACAAAGTTTTTGGCAACCCGTTGGTAGCATAATGGAGTTGACCTCTGAATGGGTAATACAGGATCCAGGGTTCAATCTCAGTTGCCGTTGGGTATGGAATTGCATAGAGATTATGCAGTAATATCTTCAAACAATTAAACAGCAAGAAGAAGATGAAGAGGAAAATAAATCTTTTTGGTGGCCCTTTGATGGCATCGTGGGATTCATCTCTGCTTGATAATATGGGACTATGAGCTGGATTTCTTCTGCCAAAGCGCCCAGAATTGCAATAGGATTGTGTTTTAGCATCTTCAAGCACCCAATCAGGTAGTAAGAGAGTAAGAGAAGTAAAGTTTGGAATCTTCTTTATTAAAATGTCTCACGTTCTAAGTTTGTCTGGTCACCCCGATCATAGGATATAAATCTGGATAATAAAGTTTCTCAATTATAAGCGGAGTAGAGACCGTTCAGCTTTGGTATATTTTTTCGCAGACTGTTGGCCTTGGAAAGCATCTGAGGATAAGTTGGAAACACCCCCTAGAAGTCAAAGAATTTTTATGAAAATCGCACGATCAGGTTCAATGTATCAAGCAACCATACTGGAGAGGTTTCAAACTACTATCTGAAAAAATTTTGTTTTTTTTGCCAGAAGAAAGAAGAAAGTTTATTCGTTTTTCCTATTTTTTTTCCAGAGGTGAGTGTATCGAACCAATGGTACTAAAAAATCGGGAGAGGGATGAAACTGGATGGGAAAAATAAGCACAAGTCCCAGATACATGATTGACATAATCGGAACGGATCCGCTCTCTTTGGGGTAGTTGGGGGGGGGGGGGGGGTAATTCTGAAAAATTAGAAAAAATGAGGTATTTTTAACTTACGAACGGGTGATCGTATCTCAATGAAATTTGATATTTAGAAGGATATCGTGGCTCAGAGCTCTTATTTTAAATCCGACCGGATCTGGTGACATTGGGGGGGGGGGGGGGGGGAGTTGATACGTGATGGACAGAATCGTACTGGATTCGCTCTCTTTGGGGGAGCTGGGGGGAGGGGTTCAGTGGTTTGGCGAGTTTGGTGCTTCTGGACGTGCTAGGACGATGAAAATTGGTAGGCGTGTCAGGGAGCTGCACAATTTGACTTGATAAAGTCGTTTTCCCAGATTCGACCATCTGGGGGGCTAAAGGGAGAGGAAAAATTAGAAAAAATTAGGTATTTATAACTTACGAGTGGGTGATCGGATCTTAATGAATTTTGATATTTAGAAGGACATCGTGACTCAGAGCTCTTATTTTAAATCCTGAAAATTAAGCTCAAAGGAATTATCATTTGTGCAATTTGGCTGGTTTGGGAGTTTCCTGTTATAAAGAGAAACGGTCAAAAATGGGGTCTTAAGGCCAAACGAAAATACCGAAAAAACATAAAACGAATATTTCGAAAGGACAACCGCCTCTATTCTTCATTACGAACAAAAAAAGTTCCCTATGGTGTCAACTGCTTTGATTGACAGGCTAGCCGACAAAAGGGACGTAAAATTTTACTGCCTCTCCTGTAAAACTTTCCAGTTTTCCAACCACATATTCTTGATAGCTCTCTATGGTAGCTAGTCCCCTGGGAGAATTCATTAATGAGCGCTTTGTCTTTGTGATGGTGAGTCGAAGCTGAGATTCACAAGATGTATTGCCCTAATGCTCATTTCAACTCTTAAGCACTGTCCATTACGCGGTGTAGGCCTTTGCGTAATGACGGTGCCTGGTGGATCTAAATGTCGTCAGAAAACAAATTTCTATCACCCCTCCCCCTTTAAATTAGATTAGTTCAGTCAACTGAATTCTTTTGCTTGGAAAATGGCTTGAATCATAGAAGGGAATCAGTAAATTGAGTAAGGGGTACAGAGGTTGATAAATAAGCTTTGTAAAATTCCAATTTTGATGCTTACGACCGTTGTTCTGATTTACTATCGTAAGAGTAAAATTTATCCTTTTTATTTCAGAGACATCAGCTAGCTCCGCTAGCTATGAGTCGAGCTCTGACTCTGGGATCGACTCACCTGGATATCCTGGTAGTCCCAAAAATAGTGTCATAGAGGAAGGCATAATGGACTCAGAGCCATTATTTACTGAGCTGTGGAGAAAGATAAAAAACAATACTGAGGAGCCGAAGAGTGTAGTTTTTACCATGCCTGTTGATGATGGATATCTCGGATGATTACTTGAAACAAAGTGAATTAGCTAAAGAAGTCCTTAGGACTAGTGCAAAATTGTGTTGCGTGAATGCAGTATGGAAAATGTTTGTCATAAGCATTGCTAATATTGAGTGTTGTTCACTACTTGGACTATATCACGTGTTTTCATATTTAGTCAAATTACGTCGAAGTAAATCAAATTTCTTGCCAAGGGAATTGGGACAGTTCAAGAGACCAGAGGATTCTTGACTTTATTGAGCTTATTTTGTTGTTTCTTTCGTACCAAATAGTTTGGAGACCTTAATTGTCATTGAAGACAGGTGACAGTGGACATTGAGACCCTTGGTATTCAAGGCCTTTAAAAAAAAAATTTTTTTTGACATGAAGTTGGTAACCATAAACCTAAGTATCAGTCAGTAATGATTCCATAAACATCTCACCGGAAACATACTGCTTTAACACTTCCCGTGACAAGCAGGCCAGATCTTTGCATGTGTTTTCGGTCATTCGGTAAAAAACTCGGAGGAACGCCTCTAGAAATGCTTTAGAACCAAAATCTGTGATTTGGTTCTGTCTCACTGTCTACCGTTTAAACAAAAATAAATATTAGAGATTGTGGGTGATTCTATTTAGTTGTTTGGTCATCCATTCTCTAAAGAATATTATGTACTTATTTGAGATGCCGAGATGTTGTCTTTGTTACTTTTAACTGCTCTTTGTTCGCATGTCATTTTTAAGTATACACATTTGCTGAAATAGGGGGTTTCCAATACTACTGGCTGAATCCAGTCTATGAAAAACCATTATATATATATATATATATATATATATATATATATATATATATATATATATATATATATATATATATATATATATATATATATATATATATATATATATATATATATATATATATATATATATATATATATAAGTATATATATATATATATATATATATATATATATATATATATATATATATATATATACATATATATATATATATATGATGGTTTTTTGTAGACTGGACTCAGCCAGTAGTATGGAAGACCCCCCTAGTTAAGCAAATGACATTTTGCTGTTTTTGTTCCATGTTTTTTTCTGTAAATGTTCAGAGTCATTTTGTGCGATCTTGTTAACCAATTATTTTAGAAATTGCGGAGCTGACAACGTAATTTGGCCATAGAAGCAACAATCTCCGAATGGATTACCTTTGTTTGCTACTCTTATTGTTTCCTCGGGGAAACTGAGGGGTTCACAGCAAATGCATATAAAATTAAAGGGTCCCAATGACTTGTAACTAACATCTGTGTATGATAGCATCTTCGGGTTTGTACTGGTTTTTGTGTTACAGCTTGTTGGCGTCGAAGATTGTGACAGCGTTGTTTTTCTAACCTATTTTTTTTCCTATTTCACTCATTCTGATTCTTGCTGTCGCTTATCTCCTGACTGCATATGTCTTTGTTCTTCCCTTTTATTTTTGACCCATTCTGATTCTCACTGTCACTTATCTTCTAGCCGTATGTTTTTTGCTCTTCACTTTCGTTTTCGATAGGAAGGGCGGCTCTTTGAGAATATTGCAGAAAAACTCAAAAATCAAATGACATTACGGTGACTTCTTTTAGATACCCCCAGTGTTGAGGATAAGTTTTTAAATACCATAAATATACATGGTCCTAATTTTTATTAACAAAACTTTAAATTGGTGCCTTGTTCAATGACGTCGGTTATTTATTGAAGAGAATGTTCTTATTATATCAAGTTGTGCTTTAATTTATTTTGTTGACTGGTTTGTTTGCACCCAGTATAGTGGGATTTTGGTTTAGGTATGTGTCTTCTCTCACCTTCCAGATTCGAGTGTCCTTCAGTTGATTTTCTCTTAGCTGTGCAATATTTTTGGGAATTTTTATCAAACTAAGTACCTTTTGTTTTCGAATCCAAATATAATATACGCTTTGGGTGACCTTCCTTTACTGCTCAAACTATTGAATCCTGGTGAACTGTTTACTAGTATTCTTACTGTAAAAAATACTTCCTTTTCTGTAAACAAATGTTTATGGTATATTAAGAGTCAGATATGTGACTTACGAATGAATTTGTTTCGTGGGAGGGGGATGAAAGTTTTTAAGGCGCCCCAAAAAGGTAGTTTTTCGGTATTGTACAAAATAAAAAAAGATATTGCATTTTGATGTATGGTTCTGGAGCCCTCTCCCTCCCCACCCAACGATCGAGTGGTATGTGATGTTAAATGTTAAATATTCCATTTATATATTTGACTATAATTTCTCTCTTCTCTCTCTGTCTCTCTTTCTCCCTTTCTTGTGCACCCTTCTAAATGAAACTGTGTTTTTTTTAACTTGATCTCTTGTTTTTGACATCTTGTTTTTTATTGTTAGTATCACATTTATGTTTTTGTGTTGTTTTGCCTTTTACTGTTTTTCCTTCGACCTCTTTTTGGGAGCTTGTTTTTCTTGGAATCGGATTTTATTTATTAGCTTGACCAGGTAAATCAATCTATCATTCGGTTTTAGTCTTTGTCTCAGGTGTTGGTATGTGATGGTGAAAAGTTTTATTTTTATTCATAATTGGATTAATAAATTTTGTTGGGAAGTCGAATTTTATTTTAGTTTTCAAACTATTTTTTAAGAGACGATATATTACTTGCTTCAGTAAATGACTATGACTAGATTAATTTTCTTCGAATGTTTTGAAATTACTACCTGTGAGAGGCCTTTTGTCACCTTTGCCTTGTGACTGTACATCGAAGGTTGTTCCAAAAGTGGCTTCTTCAATCCACTGACTTTCACGAATCGCTTCTTCTTTTTTGTTATATACAGTATTTTGATACATTTTTATGATTTACGGTCACGAAATACGAGAAATAATTTTTTTATCATTGTTATTATTTCTATTATATTATTATTGTTTTTTTATTATTATTATTTTTTATTATTTATTTTATTTATTTTTTTATATATTTTTGCCGACTGAGGAATTTTTCGAAGACATTGACATTCTGCAGAGAGTGACACTGATGTGGAGAGACTTACGATGCGCGGCAGACTTTTTCGAAGTTTGTTCCCAAAGTGGGTGCTACTTTCACGATCGCTTCTTACTGTTTGATACAGTGTTTTAAGATCCATTTGCTGTTACTATAAATGATGATTCGTTGGAACCAACACCTGAACTCTCATTTTTTTTTTCAGTTTTTCTGGGGTTTTTTTTTGTTTGTTTTTTCGTTTTTATGGCACTTGGTATTAACCAAGTGACTTGGAAAACGCTTAGAGTGGAGGAATCGGGATGTAACTTGGTGGGAAAAATAAGCACAAGTCCTAGATGCGTGATTGACATAACCGGAACGGATCCGCTCTCTTTGGGGGAGTTGGGGAGAGGGTTAATTCTGAAAAATTAGAAAAATGAGGTATTTTAACTTATGAGGGAGTGATCGGATCTTATTGAAATTTGATGTTTCGAAGGATATCGTGTCTCAGAGCTCTTATTTTAGATTGTGAACGGGTCCGGTGATATTGGGGGGGGGGGGCGCTAAAATTTTGGAAAACGCTTAGAGTGAAGGGATTGGGATGAAACTTGGTGGGAGAAATAAGAACAAGTCCTATATACGTGATTGACATAACCGGAACGGATCCGCTCTCTTTGGGGGAGTGGGGGGAGGGTTAATTCTAAAACATTGAAAAAAGAGGTATTTTTAACTTACGAAGAAATGATCGGATCTTTGTGAAATTTCATATTTGGAAGGACCTCGTAATTCAGATCTCTTATTTTAAATCCCGACCGGATCCAGTGTTGTTGGGGGGGGGTGGAAATCTTGGAAAACGCTTAAAGCGGAGATATCAGGATGAAACTTGGTGGGAAGAATAAGCACAGGTCCAAGATACGTGACTGACATAACTGGACTGGATCAACTCTCTTTAGGGGATTTGGGGGGGGGGGTTGAAAATTAGAAAAATGAGGCATTTGTAACTTACGAACGGGTTATCAGATCTTAATGAAATTTGATATTTAGAAGGATCTTTTGCTTCAGAGCTCTCATTGTAACTCCAGACCAGATCCGATAACATTGGGGGTAGTTTGAGGTAGTTTGATATATGTGATTGACATAATTGTAAGGGATCCGCTCTCTTTGGGGGAATTTGGTGGGGGTTAATTCGGAAAAATTAGAAAAGTTGAGGTATTTTTAACTTAAAAATAGGTGACCAGATCATAATGAAATTTGATATGTAGAAGGAACTCATGTCTCAGAGCTCTTATTTTAAATCCCGACCAGATCTGGTGACATTGGGGAGAGTTGGAGGGGGAAACCGGAAATCTTGGAAAACGCTTAGAGTGGAGAGATCAGAATGGAACTTGGTGGGTAGAATAACCAAATTTGGTAAATACGTGATTGACGTAACCGAACTGCATCCACTCTCTTTGGGGGAGTCTTTGGCGAGTTTGGTGCTTCTGGATGTGCAAGGACGATGAAAATTGGCAGGCGTGTTAGGGACCTGCACAAATTGACTTGATAAAAATTGGTTGTTTTCCCCGATTCGATCATCTGGGGGGCTGAAAGGAGAGGAAAAAATAGGAAAAAGGAGGTATTTTTAACTTACGAGTGGGTGATCGTATCTTAATGAATTTTGATATTTAAAAGGACCTTGTGTCTCAGAGCTCTTATTTTAAATCCCGACCGGCATTAAGCCTCTGATTTTCCTTTCAAATCAATCTATTGATTCTTAGAATTTTGCTAGAGCTTCTGCCATATGAGCTCTTGGCTCTTTCGACCTCGTCACAAGTGTCATACGAGCTCTTGTTTGTTTTTTTCTGTTTTTTTTAGTTTTTTTTTCCTTTTTTTTTAGTTTTTCTGGTGTTTTATTTTTTTTTTTTTAGTTTGAATTGCGATTGTTGATTGCTTAAGGACGGCGTTCGTAAAGTCGTTCGCAAAGATCGTAAAGTTGCTTCGTAAACCTTCCTTAAACCTTTACGTGAGCAAGCATTAAAGTTAAACTTTAGTTAACTTTTTTCGTAAAGTTCATAAAGTTGACCAATAGAGAAAGAATTCCTGAGTAAAACTTTTTAACAGATTTGGAAATGTGGAATCAGGAAACTGAAAATATGCTGATTTCTTTAGTCTGAGAAAAGCCTGTCATATACCAGTTTTCTCAAGGAAAACACAAAGACAGGATCTGCATTGTAAAACATATTCAAAGAGCAGTGTTATGGACCATCAGACCAAGGAAAACCAGGGGGATCTTGATCCTGAAAACAAAACATGTGACAAGCCCTTATGCCTCATTAAACTATACTGTCTTTGTGTTTTCCTTGAGAAAACTGGTATATGACAGGCTTTTCTCAGACTAAAGAAATAAGCATATTTCAGTTTCCTGATTCCACATTTCCAAATCTGTTAAAAAGTTTTACTCAGGAATTCTTTCTCTATTGGTTAACTTTATGAACTTTACGAAAAAGGAGGGAGGAAGCAACTAGGCTTCCTCTCTCTCTCGTTTTTTCTCAAAATCTTCTGATTAAAACTATGAGAAAGCCATTTAGCTAAAAAGAAAATTAATATGCAAATTTCGTTTTAAACATTTATGTGCGGAGAGCCAAGATCAAAACATGCATTAATTAAAAAACGTCCAGAAATTAAATATAAAAAAAACAAGTTTGTTTTAAATGAAAGTAAGGAGCGACATCAAAACTTAAAACGAACGGAAATTACTCCGTATATGAAAGGGGCTTTTCCTCCTCAGCGCCCCGCTTTTTACGCTAAAGTTTTTTACTGTTTTTAGAAGTAGAGTTAAGAGAAAGAGTCAAACTTTAGCGTAAAGAGCGGGACGTGGGAGGGGTTGCAAGTTGCAAACTTTGACCTGTGTCAAACAGTTCGTGGTAACGAACTGTAGTAAGGAGCGACCCGGCTCAATAGTAAACGAAACTCTAAAAAATGGAATTTTGATGCTAAAAGATACATCAAAAGAATCGAATTTCATGCTGAATCTGAATATATAAGTTTCAATAAATTTAGTCTTTGTCATCAAAAGCTACGAGCCTGGGAAAATTTGTCTTATTTTGGAAAATAGGAGGAAACATCCCCTAAAGGTCATAGAATCTTAATGAAAATCACACCATCGCATTCAGCGTATCAGAGAACCCTATAGCAAAAATTTCAAGCTCCTATCTACAAAAATGTGGAATTTTGTATTTTTTGCCAGAAGACAAATCACGGGTGCGTGTTTATTTGTTTGTTTGTTGTTGTTTTTTTCCAGGGGTCATCGTATTGACCAAGTGGTCCTAGAGTGTCGAAAGAGGGCTCATTCTCACGGAAATGAAAAGTTCTAGTGCCCTTTTTAAGTGAAAAAAAATTTGGAGGGTCCCACGCTCATTTTTTCCCAAAGTCAACGGATCAAAATTTTGACATAGCCATTTTGTTCCGCGTAGTCGAAAACCATAATAACTATGTCTTTGGGAATGACTTACTCCCCCAAATCCCCGGGGGAGGGGCTGCAAGTTACAAACTTTGACCAGTGTTTACATATAGTAATGGTTATTGGGAAGTGTACAGACGTTTTCAGGGGGATTTTTTTGGTTTGGGGGTGGGGTTGAAGGGAAGTGGCTATGTGGGAGGATCTTTCATTGGAGGAATATGTCGTGGGGGAAGAAAAATTCAATGAAAACGGCGCAGGATTTTCTAGCATTACTATAAAAAAAAACAATGAAAAAATAAACATGAAAACATTTTTTCAATTGAAAGTAAGGAGTAGCATTGAAAACGAACAGAGATTATTACGCATTTGAGGGGTTCTAAAAATACTTCAGCATGAAGAGCAAGGTATTTAGGAGGAGATAAAAACCTCGCTCTTTATGCTAAAGTATTTTTAGTAATTTAAACTATTTATTCTACGGTCTTTTTGATTCAGGGGTCATTCTTAAAGAATTGGGACAAAACTTACGATTTAGTGTAAAGAGCGAGGTATTAACGAGGGTACAAACCCCCTCGTATACGTAATAAAAATATAAGAATATAAAAATTTGTTACGTAAGTTAATTCTTAAGTCTCGCATATTTTTTACTAATAAAAACGTTCGTTAAAAATTAAAAGTTCTAGTTGCCTTTTAAGTAACCGAAAAACTGGAGGGCAACTAGGCCTCCTTCCTTACTCTTATTTCTCAAAATCGTCTGATCAAAACTAAGAGAAAGCCATTTAGCCAAAAAAAGAATTAATATACAAATTTCATTTTAATAATTTATGTGCGGAGAGCCAAAATCAAACATACATTAATTCAACGTTCAGAAATTAAATTTAAAAAAACTATTTTTTTTTTAACTGAAAGTAAGGAGCGACATTAAAACTTAAAACTAACAGATTTTACTCCGTATATGAAATGGGTTGTCCCCTCCGCAATCCCTCGCTCTTTAAGCTAAAGTTTGACACTGCCACAATTCTAGTTTTTAAAACAATTGAAAACTTTAGCGTAAAGAGCGAGGGATTGTGGAGGGGACAACCTTTTTAATATACGGAGTAGTTTCTGCTCGTTTTAAGTTTTAATGTCGCTCCTTACTTTCAGTTAAAAAACTAGTTTTTTTCTCTTTTTTTAATTAGCATTATAGTAATGGTTACTGGGAAGTGTACGGACGTTTTCAGGGGGATTTTTTTGGTTTGGGAGGGAGAGTTGAGGTGGGTGGGGGTACGTGGGAGGATCTTTCCATGGAAAAACCTCTCATGGGGGAAGCGACTTTCAATGAAGGGGGCGCAGGATTTTTTAGCATTATTTAAAAAAAGCAATGAAAAAATAAATATGAGAAGTTTTTTTTTACTGAAAGTGAGAAGCAGCATTAAAACTTAAAACGAGCAGAAATTATTGCGCATATGAGTGGTTCACCTCCTCGTAATACCTCGCTCTTTACGCTAAAGTACTTTTATTAATTTCAACTATTTATTCTACGGCCTTTGTGATTCAAGGGTCATTCTTAAGGAATTGGGATAGAATTTAAGCTTTAGTGTAAAGAGCGAGGTATTGACGAGGGATGAACTCCCTCATATACGCAATAAAAACATACGAATATAGAAGTTCGTTACGTAAGTTAATTCGTATATTACTTATATTTTTTACTAATGAAAATGTTCGTAAAAAAAATTAAAAGTTCTAGTTGCCTTTTTAAGTAATCAAAAAATCGGAGGGCAACTAGGCTTCCTCTCTCTCTCGTTTTTTCTCAAAATCTTCTGATTAAAACTATGAGAAAGCCATTTAGCTAAAAAGAAAATTAATATGCAAATTTCGTTTTAAACATTTATGTGCGGAGAGCCAAGATCAAAACATGCATTAATTAAAAAACGTCCAGAAATTAAATATAAAAAAAACAAGTTTGTTTTAAATGAAAGTAAGGAGCGACATCAAAACTTAAAACGAACGGAAATTACTCCGTATATGAAAGGGGCTTTTCCTCCTCAGCGCCCCGCTCTTTACGCTAAAGTTTTTTACTGTTTTTAGAAGTAGAGTTAAGAGAAAGAGTCAAACTTTAGCGTAAAGAGCGGGACGTTGAGGACGAAAAGTCCCTTTCATATACGGAGTAATTTCTGTTCGTTTTAAGTTTTGATGTCGCTCCTTACTTTCATTTGAAGAAAAACTTGTTTTTTTATTTAATCACTTGAAGAAAGCAATACTTTAAGTCTACTTAATGAATTTTTACTAGTCACTCTTATTTTTCTTTTAACGGGCCTATTAAACTCTGTTATAAAGTGAAAGTCAGTCACAAGTATCAAATGGTCCGAGACATCTTTAATAACTTTATCACTAGATTTTAGTTCCAGATTCGTAAGCAAATTATCAATAAGGGAAGCAGAATCTTTCGTTATTCTTGTTGGGATTTCACAAGCTGGTAAAAGACCAACGGACAGGCAAACTATTAAAAAGTCAGCCCCATCAGAAGAGATTCTTGGGAAGTTACCATCTAAATTATTAGAATTGTATAAATCAATATTAAGATCACCCAGGATAACAATTTTGGGGGACTATTTCGATGGAATAAATCAAAGAAGTTTCACGAATTTCGAAGCAGGTGAACTTGAGGCCGGTAAAATAGGCAACAAAGTATTTTCATACCCTTCACATCTATATAGATGATCAATTTCATTCACCAGATCTGACTGAATTATTGATTTAATGAAAAAACCAACCCCTTTCTGTTTCTTATTAATCCGATTCTTATGAAAAAATTACAATCCTGTTTATTGGTAAATGTCTGTCAAATCATTCAAAAAAAATTTCGCAAGAGGGGAAGCAACTATATCATGACAAGAAATAAACAAGATATTCGATAAAAAACTTTCAGTAACCCGCGACAGTTCAAAAACATCATCCTAAATCCAGCACCTTTATTCAAAATTTGAATGGGGAGTAGATATTTATTTTTGGATAGGATGGATCATCATCAAAAACATCATTGACTCTGCATAGATCTAGGGGGGGGGGGGGGCTCCTCGAACTTGAAGTGTATCATCTATGATGTTGGCCCAGGGTGTATTTATTGACAAAAAGCGACTTACCAACCATACGGAGAGTCAAAGGAGGAACAAATAAAACGAGAACTTCATCTGAAAGAAGCAAAGAAAAGTCAGGAATAGTGTGGGACAGATAAAGGAAATAAAATATAATACCTAGGCATTTAATACAAAAAAAATGAAGTAAGAAAAAACCTCAGAGAAACGCCATGAAACTTCACGAACATGTATTCGAAAATAAAAGTCATAATCCTCAACCAATCATATATTACCTACTAACTCAACAGTCAAACCTACTAAAGCTCCAAATCAACAAAATATTCCACAAAATCATATAGATATAAACTCAGACCACTACTATCCAAATTCAATTATTGATTAGCTCTTTCCCACATTTCCGAGCCGCTTTTTTTTTATATCAAGCCATTCATGGGTTCCTTTATTTTTAGCGCGATTAGCACTAAACAATCTAGAGTCCTTCATCTTTTTTGCTTTTGTGTGGAATCCTGTGCGTAAATAGTTAAGTGCAGGAGAAAGGTGTGTTCAAATTTTTATTCCAGGGTCATTAAGCTTGGATATGCTTTGCGTAACTAGAAAAGTTTTAGCTTAATTACTGAGCCTAATTAGCACTGGATGAACTGCCAGTTTACGTGGCTGACTTTGATTACGGTGTCTATTCGTTATATTGTCAGTATTTTCCTCCTAAGCGCTTATATTCGTCAATTGACACAGATGGCGCAATTGTTAGGGTATTTTAAGCAGATCTTTCACCTGAGCTTTGAGGGATTGATTCGGATTAAGATCAGTAGTTAAGCCGAGTATAATCAAGTTCGAGCTTCTTTTTCACTTCAATGAGTAGCATTTGAGCAAGAAGTTCTTCTTTTGCTCTTCGAATGATCGTTCTAATTCGACTGTTTTTCTGTCTCATTCTGAAGTCTAATTGTTTTAGTTCTTTTATTTCGGCAGACAAGTTGTTTACTGCTGTGATTAAATCACCCTGCTTACTGAGTAGTCGGTCGAATTTTTCGTTTTGGAGCTCATTAGCTTGGTTGAACTTGGCCTGTGATGCTAGGATTTTCATTATGTAATCTGGTGGTATACCCGAACGGACAAACTATTTTTCTAAAGCATAAAACAAGACTTACTCGCAAGGGTTTTTTTTACTATCCTTAAAAAATCCAAAAACATCTGCTGTTGAAGAAAAATTCTGTCGAATAAATTTCTCAAATGACAGTTCAGGTATCCAGTAATTGCCCTATAATAATCCCTTTTTGTCTCCCAAATTTAATTTGAGTGAATATATTCTTAGTTTATGGAAGTAGGAGAAAATGGGAAAATTAATAGGTACTTAATTTACAGTCCGATCACGAACCCTTCTTCAGAGCGCTTTGCTGAAAGGGATGGACTCTCTTGCATCAGATGACGATCTAGAGATGTTATCAAGTGAAGACGACACATTATACGAAGATCAAGGAATTTCACCTTACAAACGCCATATTGCAGCCCTGATAGATCATGACTATACAGCATTATATCCATCCAGAAAGAAGCGCCCGCGTATTAAAGGTATATTATTTTGTTTTTAATCGAATTAAGGGTGACGAGACGTCCAACTTCTGTCAGATTTATCCTACTTTTTGTTAATTGTCTCCTTCTACAAGTATATAGTTTACCCGACTAGGTATCTGTGCTTTATTAATGCCTTTAGTAGCGCTAATTGGAAGGGGGACGAATTGGCCCCCTATAGATTCCCCCTTTCTATATTTCAAAATGTACTTTCTTAATATTTTCATTGATTAATTGAAAAATAAAACTGCCCCTCCTCCCATATATTGAAAACAACCCCCCCCCCTCCTTAGTTTATGTAAATTGATGCCACTGAGCGCATTCCGTAACACCAAAAGATGTCTACGCTTGGATGAAGATGAGTTTATTTAAGATAAATAAACTCTAAAAATAAAGATCTAAGATAAATAAAGATACTGATAAAAAAATATTTTTGATTGATTAAAATTTCAAATACATAAGGTGGGCCTGTCGTCAACCAACGAAGAACATTTGCGAGCAACAAACAATGTTTCTTTAGACAATATGTTTAATCAAGTGTCCTTGTTTGTAATGCTTCAACATATTTCTAGATTAACAACTCTGACTAAATATGCTATCCAATTTTGAAAATATGAAAGTAATGATAATGAGGACATATCATCATAGCAAAGCCAAGGCTCCTTTTGGCCGATTATTAATTACCCTGTTTGGTCCAGTAATAGTTATGAGGATATATCGTCATTTTAAAGCCAAGGTTCCTTTTTGGCCGATCATTAATTACCCTGTTCGGCCCATTATTAATGACCTTGTTCGGCCCATTACTAATTATCCTGTTTGGTCCAGTAATAGTAAGGAGGATATATCGTCATTTCAAAGCGAAGGTTCCTTTTTGGCCGATTATTAATTACACTGTTCGGCCCATTATTAATGACCTTGTTCGGCCCATTATTAATTATCCTGTTTGGTCCAGGAATAGTAATGAGGATATATCGTCCCTCCAGAGCCAATGCTCCTTTTTGACCAATAATTAACTGCCCTGTTCGGCCCTTTATTAATTACACTGTCTGGTCCAGTAATAGTTATGAGGATATATTGTCATTTCAAAACCAAGGTTCCTTTTTGGCCGATTATTAATTACCCTGTTTGGCCCTTTATTAATGACCTTGTTCGGCCCATTATTAATTATCCTGTTTGGTCCAGTAATAGTAATGAGGATATATCGTCATTCCAAAGTCAATGCTCCTCTTTGGCCAATAATTAAAGACCCTCTTCGGCCCATTATTAATTACTCTGTTTGGTCCAGTAATATTAATGAGGATATATCGTCATGCCAAAGCCAAGGCTCTTTTTTGGCCGATTATTAATTACCATGTTTGACCGATTATTAATGACCCTATTCGACCCATTATTAGTTACCCTGTTTTATCTAGTAGTATTAATAAAGATATGTCGTCATACCAAAGCCACGGCTTCTGTTTGGTCCTTTTTCCTAAGTTTCTTCTCTCTACATACTTTAGTGTCAAGCTTGAGATTTAACTCACAGAGTTTCAAGATACTAAACGGTGATATTACAGGTCAGGGTCTCGTCGTAAGTTTCTTGCCAAATTCGCCGACTTTTCTGGTTTTCAGAAAATCGATTGAACTATGTTTTACGATGTTTGCATTCATTCAGGTATGCTAACAAAAACAAGAACTTGAGGAGGTAATTTTGACCTGGTCAGAATACAAAGTTTTTGGCAACCCGTTGGTAGCATAATGGAGTTGACCTCTGAATGGGTAATACAGGATCCAGGGTTCAATCTCAGTTGCCGTTGGGTATGGAATTGCATAGAGATTATGCAGTAATATCTTCAAACAATTAAACAGCAAGAAGAAGATGAAGAGGAAAATAAATCTTTTTGGTGGCCCTTTGATGGCATCGGTAGAACTTTAAATGTTGAAAAGATATGGTCTCAAGTAGGCTCTAACTACTCGACACGTGATTTTATTGGTAGAACTTTAAATGTTGAAAAGATATGGTCTCAAGTTATTATAAGGGTTTTGCATCAGTGGCTAGCAGCCTAGTAAGGGACAATCACGTCCCATAGTAAAAGATAAAATAGCCCTTAACTCCTAAAACTAAAGTCAGATAAAAAAAAAAGAAGTACACTATTAGAAACACATTGTTCAATATCCCTATATGGGAAACTAACTATCTATTGGCTTGAATAATGAGGAAAATTCATTAGATTGAAAAACAAGAAAAGTGGCTCCAAGCACGATATTCCGCATGGCTCATTTGAAAGGAAACTGACATATTTATAAATATTTCATAATAAACAAACATAACTTTAAAAACAAGATCAATTTTCTGCGAAAAACTGCATTTTTCTATAACTCGAAAGTAGAAAATGTTATCAACATCTTCCGGCGTATGAAAATCAAAATATGATTTTTTCTATTATTAAAATACATGTAAAGTTCAGTAGTTTTTTGGAGAGCTTCACAAAAATTTGATTTGTCATTTGAAACTAGAATAATTCCTCAAAATTTTAAATAGAATGATTATATCTAACTGCAAAAATATTTATGGTGTCTGAGCAATAGTTTTAATTGTTTTATTCAAACCAGAATAATACCTAAAAATCTTAAAATTAGTTTTGTTTTTGTTAGGTACTAACTTCTTGATCCATAATGTCACATACACTTACTCCAAGAGGTTAAATTCTTAGAGGTCAAATAATGCATTTTGCAAATTTTGTTAAATTATTAATTCTTGTCTGGGCTATACTACCAGCCTTAACGAGTGCTGAGAGTGTAATTGGTTTAAACATTGGAACGGTTTACTCCTCAGTGTCTTCAGTAGTAGAGGATACCACTGTGCGAAAAATTGAAACAATTCCTTCATACGTGGGTATCTCAAATGAAGGTTTAATAGTGGGCCATGCCGCCAAGGAAAAAGCGATCTCAGACCCGAAAAACGTTGCTTTCGGTTTAAAACGACTCCTAGGTCTTAATTGGGAGCAGGTGAAAAAACATGCTGAGGATTATCCTTTCGATTTAGATGAAGATAACGGTAGAGTAGTCGTACGATTCGAACGGGGAAACAAAACATTTACTCTTGTAGAGTTAGTTTCAGCTATAATTCGAGATCTAAAGAACACATCTTCTCATTTTCTTGACGAAGATATCCAAAAAGCTGTAATTGCAGTTCCGGCATTTTTTACTCAAGCACAGCGACATGCTATGATTGAAGCTGCAAATTTAGCTGGTTTAGATGTTCTTCGATTAATAAGTGAAGCCTCTGCTGCTACCTTGGCTTATCGTATAAATGGTACAGATGATAGTCTTATCATGGTTGTGGATCTTGGAGGAGGCACTCTGGATATCTCCCTCGTATATATAAAGGACAAAACTTTGAGCACCATTATAAACGGAGGACACAATCACTTAGGTGGTTTGGATTTTGATAATAATGTAATGAGATATTATAAGAAAAAATATAAGGAAAAAGGGGTTATTCAGCATAAGCTTCGAAGTCAAGTTATTTTGGCAAAAGAGAAATTGTCAAAAGCTGACAAATATGAACTCCAAATTGAATGTGAAAATGAAACGATTCCAGAAATACTTACTCGTACTGATTTTGATCGTATGAACATCGATCTTTACGAAAAAATTGAACAATCAATAACAGAAACATTCCATCACGCGGGATTTGAAAGAACTATAATAGACGAAGTATTATTAACTGGTGGTGCATTACATACAGCTATGATTAAAAAGCTTCTTTCAAGTTACTTTGGGATAACTACGCAGCTGAGAGTGCTTGATGGGAGTGCAACAACTTCGAACGGTGCAGCTCTGTTAGGTGCTGCACTCTCAGGAAATCCAAATTTGATGGATTACAAAATTCAAGCCTCTATTGCTCACGATATCGGTGTTGAAACTAATCAAAAAAACATGCATGTATACCATTCTGCAGGTCTTCCTCTTCCTCAGAATAATATTTCAGTTTGGCTTAATAATAATGAAATATTAACAGTAGATGGACAAAAAGTTATAAACATTTACGAAGGCAGAAATAAAAAAAAAGCAGATGATAATCTGCTCGTAAACAAAATCATTTTAAAAGAACCAAATTGCACGGACACTAGAACAAAATTAACAATATTTGTGGATGAAAGCAATATCATCGAAAGCTCCGCAGAAACTTTTTGCATAAAAAGGATGACAAAAGAAAATATCCGGCAACTTGCTGAAGAAAAAAGGGCAGTACATCGAGCCAATCTAGAGAGAAAAGGAACAAATACACCTGGGAAGACTGAAAATAAGTTTACAATTTCTTTTCCGGCACAAAAAAACTATTTTATAAATACCATCCAGGTAGATAATGAGGCAAAGACAACGTAGTTAGCATTTAGTTAGCATTTAGTTAGCAACAGAATTACCCCAGAAAAGTTTTTATAAATTAAGAGGGACAGAAGAAATCTACCCAACGGACGAGAATAAGAGAAGAGAGTAAGAACACAGACAGTAAAGATATAATTTAAATTGTCAATAAAGAATCAACAATATCTGCACTGATACAATGAAAGCCAATTGCTACAGTTTCGTCAAGAAAGTCACGCCAGTAAAGGAGGCTCTATTCCATTATTCTTGTGTCCAGATAGTCTATAATTCAGTAATATGTCCCGGAAAGGCTTAAGAAATGTTAAAGTATTTTAGGTTTACCCTAAAAACATAAAAAAAACAAATGAATCTTATGGGGAAACTAATTCATTCTTGGATCAGTAATCAAAGAACAATAGTGACCCAATTCACAACAATTCTCAGTTAATACAAAATTCACATTGCGACTATAGAGAGTATTTCGAAAGTCAGTGCTGCCTCCGAATCACTAAATTGTCACCTTTTGCTTTATATTTGACATAGTATCGACTTTAATCAAGATATCCCTAAGCATATCAATAAAGCTACTAAAGTTTTTGACGAAAGGGTGAAACATAAAGTTTCTCCCACTCACACAAGGACTTCAAATTTTTGTCTTAATTGTAAAAAGTAACAGAAATAGTCTCAGTTGGAGATGAGAAACCATCTTTTTAAGCATTGTTTTCTTTTAATATTACATGAAAATATTATTTTGCTTCTTTTACCGAGCAAAATATTTAAACAAGTATCCACAAGTACATTTGTAGACACTAATTTGTATAATGCATATTTAAAATTTCACACTTCTTCTGCTATAGTTTGAGCTTTGCGAGCTTTCTTGAAAAAGTTAAATCAAGTTTAACTTTTTTCCGACAGGAATAATGTCAGCAAAATAATGCAAGGAAAACGGTTTATTAGGACATCTTTATTAACTTTACTGACATCTAGGGAGCCCTATATAATGATTGTTCTGTCAAATAAATCGTTTTTAAACTTCTTCTTCGTTAAAATAATTGCCATTTGGGAATCGGAATCAATACTTCCTTTTCGGCATCTCTTACCAATTGAGTAAATTCGATGTAAGTTCATGTTGAGTATTGCAACTAATGTGAAAATGTGACGGAATACCTCCTTTTCTGTGCCATTTGGTAAATCCCTTTGTAGATTCTATTTGGATTGAAAATAATTTCCGAAGTGTGTATTAAGAGATTAAAAATACTCGTAACCGAAGGAATTAATTGTTTTGTACTTTCAAAGCATTTCTGGTAGAAAACAAGTGAGCGACTTAGTAGTGGTAAATAGTGTCATCTATTGAATCTGTACTACTTTATTCTTTTGTTCTTTTTTGACAATGATGATGGTGAAAACTGCCATTTTACATTAAATATGGCGGCATCAATAGTCTCTTGGCGAAAGATTACAAATGCGGGCGGCCCTTGCCCTAAGCCTCGACATGGTCATCGGGCTGTAGCTATCAAAGAGCTTATGGTCGTTTTTGGGGGAGGCAATGAAGGGATTGTCGATGAATTGCATGTATATAATACAGGTAAGATATTTTGAAACAGTGTTTAATCTAAATAGCCTAGTCCTAGGGAGGTAGACTTGTTCCTTATCCCCACCATAAATTTAGCTTGCGTGCATCCAAAACCCAAGGTAGTCTTAGTCGTGAAAGCTAATGTACTAGCCTCTACTAGTTATCAGAACCTGTAAAGATAAGGTAAAATTCTAGCCTAGGTGAGAAGCTTTTTGCCATTTTAAAAACTAGCCTAGAGTTTTATTTGTTTAATTACCTTAATTTGTACTTCAGAGCAATATTAAGATCCATACAGTAGGCTATAAAGTCTTATGAATGAACACAAAATTGAAGTTTCTGTTCCCACATAGACTCATAACAGAACCTGAAAAGAGAAATACCAATTATTTTTTCATCAAATAATTCTGCTTGAAACTTTCAGAAATGTTTCCAGAACCTAATTCTTAGGTTAAGAAGGTCTTTTGAAATACTGATCAGTAGCCTATATAAGATTCCACAACTAACACAGAGACAAATACTTCACAGTTCATATAATTGACTTACCAATAAAGTGAACATATTGCTTGATGTTTTTTTTTTCAAATATAATAATTGCTTCTATTGCAAATTCAAATTTAAGCACTTTTTGATCTAACCTAACTAAATAATTTTGGCATTGAGAAAATTTAATATTATTTTGTCAGAAACAATCAAAAATGCATACTTTAATTAGAAATTTGGCATCAAGGAAAAAGAAAACAAAATAAATGGCAAAATAGAATTTATTTATTCAAGTTAATCATGGAAAATCAGTGCTTATGGATTAATTAACATTAAAAAAATGGGATTTATAATGAAACAGTAAGTTTGAGACCAATATTTTTAGCCTTTTTTATACCCCATATTTTGGTTATTTTTAAGAGCTCAAAAATGCCTAAATTTGAATTTGCAATATAAGTGACTATTATATTTGTAGAGAACATAAAAAAGGTATTGGGTGGTATTTTCACTTTATTAGTAAGTCAATTATATGAACTGCAAAATATTTACCCTATTATCTCCTAGAACAACATACTCCTAAACTATAAAATTCTAGGCTAGTTTAGCTAGCCTACTGTTTGCTAGCTTGAAAAAAGGCTATATTAGGAAAATACCACTTTCAGTAATGAATCCAGGGCCTAAAAACCACTCCAGGAAGGTATTTCCTAGTTTCCATGTCAACCCTCTTCTGATATTTAAGTCTTAGAAATTTGTCTACTTGACAGCTTCTGGTTTATAGCTACAGCTAATTAATTTTTTGACAAAAGAACATTTTATGTTAAGTTTCAGTTATCAATTTCTTTTTCTTTGATTTTAGTTTTGAAAGTGCAATTACTGTTATTTTAGAAGAATTTATAAGCCATGTCAATGTTTTTTGTTTTTTTTATGGCACTTGGTATCTACAAAGTGCCATATAGTTTGTCTATCTTTGTGTCCCAGTTTTGCTACTCTAGGCACTTCCAGGTAAGCTAGGATGGTGAAATTTGGTAGATATATCAGGAACTAGACCAGATTAAATTAAAAATTGTCATTTCCCTGATTTGACCATCTGGGGAGAAGTAGGGGGACAGTTAAATCAGAAAAATTAGAAAAAATGAGGTATTTTTAACTTATGAATGGGTGATTGGATCTTAATGAAATTTGATGTTTAGAAGGATATTGTGTCTCAGAGCTCTTATTTAAAATCCTAACCATGGTGACATTGGGGGGGGGGGTGCCTAAAATCTTGGAAAATACTTAGAGTGAAGGGATTGGGATGAAATTTGATTGGGAAAATAAGCACAAGTCCTAGATACATGATTGATATGACCAGAACAGATCAGTTCTATTTTGAGCAGTTGGTGGGGGGGGGGGGTAATCCTGAACTAAAAAAATGGGTAATTTTTAACTTATGAAGGAGTGATTGGAACTTAATGAAATTTGATGTTTGGAAGGATATTTTGTCTCAGAGCTCTTATTTTAAGTCCCAACTGGACCTGGTGACATTGGGAGAATTTGGGGAGGGGAACCTAAAATCTTGGGAAATGCTTAGAGTGGAGGGATTGGGATGAAACTTGGTGGGAAAAATAAGCACAAGTCCTAGATACATGATTGACATAACCCAAATTGATCCACTCTCTTTGGGGAGTTTGGGGGGGGGGGGTTAATTCTGAAAAATTAGTTATTTTTAACTTATGAAGGAGTGATTGGATCTTAATGAAATTTGATGTTTGGAAGGATATTGTGTCTCAGAGCTCTTATTTGAAATTCCGACCAGACAAGGTGACATTGGGGGGAGATGGGGGGAGGGAGCTAAAATCTTGGAAAACCCTTAGAGTGGAGGGATCAGGATGAAATGTGGTGGGAAAAATAATCACAAGTCCCAGATACATGATTGACATAACCAGAACAGATCTGCTCTCTTTGGCAGAGTTGGTAAGAGGATCAATTCTGAAAAATCAGAAAAAACGAGGTATTTTTAACTTATGATGGAGTGATTAGATCTTAATGAAATTTCATGTTTAGGAGGACCTTGTAACTCATATCTCTCATCTTAAATCCTGACTGGATAGTGTCATGGGGGGGGGCCAGAAATCTTGGAAAATGCTTAAAACAGAGAGATCAGGATGAAACTTGGTGGGAAGAATAAGCACAAGTCCAAGATACATGACTGACATAAACAAACCAGATCCGCTCTCTTTGGTGGAGTTGGGGGGGGGGGTAATTTAGAAAAATTAGAAAAAATGAGGTATTTGTAACTTACTAATGGGTGATCAGATCTTAATGAAATTTGATATTTAGAAGGATCTTGTGCTTTAGAAGTCTGATTTAAAATCCCAACCAGATCTGGTGACATTGGGGGGAGTTGGAGGGAGAAACTGGAATTCTTGGAAAACATGAAAATCACGGTATGTTACAAATGGGTGATTGGATCTTAATGAAACTTGATATATAGAAGAATCTTATGTCTCAGATGCTCCATTTTCAGATCAAATCTGGGGACAGATAGTGTTAGAGGGGAACCAGAAATCTTGGAAAATGCTTAGAGTGGAGAGATTAGGATGAAACTTGATGGGAAGAATAAGCACAAGTTATAGATACAAGATTGACATAATTGGAATGGATCTGTTCTCTTTGTGGAAGCTGGGGGTTGTTAATTTGGAAAAATTAGAAAAATTAGAAAAATTAAGGTATTTTTAACTTAAGAATGGATGACCAAATCTTAATGAAATTTGATATTTAGAAGGAACTCATGTCTCAGAGCTCTTATTTCAAATCCTGACCAGATCTGTTGACATTGAGGGGAAACCAGAAATCTTGGAAAATGCTTATAAATGTTGTAGATGTGTGATTGACATGACTAGACTGAATCCACTTTCTTTGGGGGAGTTAGGGGGTGGGGTTCCGTGCTTTGGCGAGTTTGGTGCTTCTGGACATGCTAGGATGATGAAAATTGGCAGGTGTGTCAGGGAGCTGCACAAATTGACTTGATAAAGTCGTTTTTCTTGATTTGACTATCTGGGTGGCTGAAGGAAGAGGAAAAATTAGAAAAATTGAGGTATTTTTAACTTGTGGGTGATAAGATCTTAATGAATTTTGATATTTAGAAGGACCTTGTGACTCAGAGCTCTTATTTTAAATCCCAACCGGCATTATGCCTCTGATTTTCCTTTTAAATCAATTTCCTTACAAAAATATGTTGCTATAGTTTGAGTTTATGGTCTCTTTTTCATTGGCTGTGGTTTCTGAAATGCCTGTTACTTCAGTAGAATATCAAGCCCTCAAGGTTTTCCCCCAGAAATTAAAGAAATAAATTAAGAGATCTTTAAAATTTTATAAATCAGGTCTGATCAAAGGCATTCACCTTTAAACACTTTTCTTATGCCTCAATTCTGGAGAAGATCCACCATTTCAAAATTACAGGGAAAAAAAATCCATCCAAAAAATTGCAGGAATTTTTACAAAGAGTCTGAAATTGCTAAAAAATGGCATCACACCACAACAACAAAAATACACAGTAAAATTCTAGTTTAGGTACTTTTCACTATCTTGGAAAAGGGTTAGGTTAGGAAAATGAAGCTTATATTAATGAATACAGGTTTAAAAACCTATTCTAGGAAGGTATTCTGACACTTCCATGTTAGCCCTCTTCTGACTTGTAAGACTTAGAAATTTTTCCTACTTGACAGGTCTAGACTTATTAAAATTTTGACAAAATAACATTTTACCTTAATTTTCAGATATCAATTTCTTTGTCTCTGGTTTTAGTTCTGGAAGTTGAATTTCTGTTATTTTGAGCAGAATTTTAAGCCATATCAATGTTGTTGTTTTTTTAAATTTAGGAAATGTACTTGCAGAGATAAATAAGTTAAAGTAATAAGTTTCCCTTTGGGGCTTTATTATAAGTGAAATGAACTTGAAGTGCATGTCCTCTCAGCTTCAAGTTGAGTGTTCCAGATTTGGGAATAGGTAATATCCAGGTATCCTGATATGGTCTTCTGCCAGTGGTTTTCGGGAGTTCTAAATTCTTAGGGGTCAGTTCACAAATACACAGTGCATCATAATCTGCAGTGGTGGCTGCTAGTTTCAATTCTGGAAGCTTGTTTGTCACTTTATCAATGTTTGTGTAAAACAGTTTCAACACTTTCTTTTCACACTTTTGTTAGAATTTTGTAACTAATGTTTATTGAGCTAGAGCTTGAGCTCAGTAGAAAGTATCACTATTATCATCATCAACGCCAATACATATAGAAAACGGACTATTTACTGTTGGACTTGTTTCAGTAGGCAATGGAGTCAATGCTCCATTATTACCCTGTTTTTTATGACTGAATCTGTTTATGCTTTTCTCTTTCTGCCTTTTTGCAATCAAATTGAAACTGCATGTTCCCTTTCAGCTCTCTTGATTTAGTCACAATCTCCTTTTTAACATAGTGCCCTTTGATTCAGTTCAGTATTACCTGAAGTTTCACATTGACGCCCTTGGCTTTTTTGGATACACCCTAGATCAACTTCCAAAATGCTGGTCATTGTTGAGGGGAGGGGAACTCTAAGAAGGGGAAGGTAGGGGGACTGTTTGTGCTCTAATGACTCTGCAACATGCCCTGACAGTTTCAATTTAATACCCTCAGTTGTTTCTGATATGCTCCTTTGACAATAAACATACACATAGTCTGCTGGATTTTGTTCAATATTTTCTAAAAGTAATTCCAAGTAGTTGTATTTGAAGAAAAAAGTAGTTACTGTCAAAAGTGGTTGCAGTCACAGCTTAATTGCCTACCCCATTGCCCAAGTAGTGACAATTGTACTAGTTGTGGCTCTGAAATTTTCAAGTTAATACCCATAGTTGTTCCTAAAATCTTGCAGAAAAACCCTTGATCAACATTCCCTTTTCTCAATGACAAATCCTGCATATAAGAAATGGGTATTGCATAATTTTCATAATTCAGATTAGATCAAATTTCATAATCAAATTACATTGCATAATTTACTAGTCTTGCCCTAGGGGCTATAAGGGTCAGTTCATCCCTAGAGGTATAGCTATTTGACCTTTATGCTAATTTGAACAAAATGCCTATCTCAAATTTTGGCCAGATGTCTTTGAGGGGAGGACAGCTAAAACAGGTATTAGAGGGTGGCTGTCGGCCCTCCAACCACTTTTGACCCTTAAAGCAGGCAATAGGATTTTCCAATTGAATGAGTGCACTCCAAAATTTCTACAATTTCCCCTTCCATATGAAGTGGCTCTAGGAAAAATATATATATATAATACATTGAAGCCTTCTTGCTTTTTTCTGTAGGTGATTTTAGAGTGTTTCCTCTGACTTCAATTATTTTTGAAGAAAGTTACATGTATTAGCTAGCATAATTTGTTCTACCTTTATGGAAGTATCCTTAGCTAAAAAATTATTTTTATATTCCACCTTTATAAATAAGATTTACTTTATAGTTTTCAATAAAAATTACATTAAAAAATAAAAAAAATAAAATTGGAATGGATGCCTTGTATGTTCATCTTCTTCTTCACTTCAGTCAAATTACAGTTAGCCAAACTAAAGCAGGTTTTAGGGTCAGGGCAGCCATGCTATACTGTATTATAACATGTTCATAAATGAACAATTTCCTTGATTACTGCTCGTTTTTCTTTTTATGGCTGCTTGATATTAAGTAACTTTCTTGTGTCTGGCTTTAATTTTAAAGTTTTATGGAAATATTTCTTTTTGTGTTTGCAAGACAAAACACTAGAGTTTGTCTTTTGAAATACAAAAGTTGTAATTTAAAAAATTGTGAATCATAATACAACCAAAATAAAAAAAGAAAAAAAAAAAATTAATGGTTGCTTATACCCACAAAGAAGATAAACCTACTAGGTTTTGTCAAAAACTCTGAGACCATGAGTGTCATAGACTGCTCTATTTTGTGCAGAAAGACCCTGCATTAATAGTTTTTTTTTTTTTATGCATGAACACGAAAAAAAGCTAAAGTTTTTCCAGAGCTATTGCTGGCGCATATTGCTGTTGCGGTTGCTGGCTATTTTTTACAGGGACAAGCAGGGGCTTAATTTGCTTTGGGACAGCGGGCAACTGCACTCTCAATCAATCAATCAATTTATTGATACTAAAAGAAAAAACTATTACAAAAGTAAAGTGGTTACTAGGCCCAAGAAGCTTTGCTTGTAATGGACCACAGAGAACAAGAATAAAACACTATTATAAAATACATACAAAAAAAAAAAAAAAAAAAAAAAAAAAAAAAAAAAAAAAAAAAAAAAAAAAAAAAAAAAAAACAAACACTGGAACAAGACAAGGACATTGAATAGATAGGATATTTAACAGATAGAAGATTTAGAAGGAGATTTAACAAATAGCTGAAAATGATTTTAAAAGAAGAGAAGAGACATACAAATTAGGAAAGGATTAATAAAGAGAGAAAAATTATTGAATTGGAAATACCCGACGAAATAATGCCTTTGCAGAAAGAAAAAGAGGGACATCCGAAGGGATGGAGTTCCATAATAGAATTGATTGATATACTGGAGACCTCTGGCCTGCTGTAGAAGATCGTTTTGGTAAAATAAATCGTCGAGGAGAATTACGTAAAGAAGAAAAGTACCTACCTGAGCCTGTCCGTGAGAAAAACTGCTGTAGGGGCGGTGGGAGAGTACCTAGAAAAGCAGAATGCGCAAAATAAAGAGTACTTTTACCTATAATATGATCCAGCGGAGCTATTCCAGTATCATTATAAAGATCAGAGGAAGGGTAAAGCCGAGGGAGAAGAAAAGTAGCCTTCACTGCCCTATTTTGGGCTCTTTGAAGTGAGCAGAGAAGAGATTTATTAGTATTACCCCAGACAGAGCAGCAATAAGAAAGGTAAGGATAAATAAAAGCATAATAAAGAGAAACCATAATATCAGGAGGAAGAAATGAGTTAATCCGGTGCAACATTGAAGACTGGCGGAGGATTAAGGAACGGGTGTGAGTTATATGCGGTTTGAAAGAAAGAAAACAGTCAAGATACACACCAAGAAATTTCACCACAGTAGCTTGTGGTATAATATCATTCCCAAAAGTCAGGGTGATTGGCTCCTGTACGTCTCGCATACGGTAAGGGGTCCTGAAGTTGACAATGGCACTCTTTCGGCTGTTAAGAGCCATACCATTTGACCAGCACCAATCCTTTACTTTATCAAGAAGACCTTGAGCCATAGAAGTGGCAGATGGCAGGTCCACCGCAGCAATGAAAAAGTTACTGTCATCAGCAAAAAGAACAGGGTGAACATGGGGATGAAGACCATCAACAAGATCATTGATGTAAATTAGAAATAAAAGTGGTCCAAGCACAGAGCCCTGTGGGACACCTTTCAATACAGGCAAAGTAGAGGAAGAAGTACAGTTAACCAAAACATACTGAGATCTCTCTGAGAGGTAGGACCTAAACCATTCTAGTGGGACTCCACGCACTCCAAATAAAGATAGTTTAGACAGAAGAACATTGTGGTCAACCATATCAAAGGCCTTAGAAAAGTCGAGAAATAGACCCAAAACACACAAGCCCTTGTCCAGATTAACACGCACAAACTCAGTTGCATCAGAAAGTGCGTGCAAGGTAGAGAATGAGGGACGAAAACCATACTGATGGTTAGTGATGAGAGGATTTCCAGCAGTCGAATTAGTACTAAATACAAATGAAGAGAGTCGACGATACACTACTTTTTCAACAACCTTTGAGATGACGGGAAGAAGAGAAATAGGTCTGTAATTTGAAATTAGAGAAGAATCACCTTTTTTATGCAAGGGTACAATGGTAGCAACTTTAAATAAATGAGGAAAAACACCAGAAGAAAGAGAGAGGTTAGAGGTTAAGTAGCCCAGAAGAAGAAAATACATCAAAAAGATGGTCACATTCATCATTTGATCCAACATTTAACATATTACAATTAAAGTCTCCCAAAATACAAATCCGTTTTTTAGAGAAAGTCCCCACACCAGAAAGCTGATCAAGCAAATCACAGAACAGATGTGTTGGAAAAGGAGGGGGCTTATAAAACAAACAAACAGTATCACATGCAACCTGGCTTTTCAGATCAATAACAAGAGAATAAACTGTCCTACTATTAGACACCACCGATGTAAACAAGGATTCAAGATCAGATCTTCTACAAAATTCAATACTAGATTTTATGAACAAAGAAATACCCCCAGAACACTTTGTTACCATTCTAGGGACATGAATAGCAATATAACCATGCATGTCATAAGCTGTAAAATTATCACTGTCAGATAACCATGTTTCTGTCAAGCCTATGACATCAAAAGGGCAAGAATTATCAGACCACAGATACGATTTAAGAGTGTCCCACTTATCTCTTATCCCACGCACATTCAAACAAAAAACATTAAAGCAACTGTTTGAAGAGAGTGAGGGCATAATATTATCACAATAATCAATGGTGGTGTGATAATTACAGCTAGAACTAACCATAGATTCAAGGAGAGGGTCAAAAGTGTGTGCCTCTTGTTTACCAGCACTACTTGGTTGATCAAATATAACTGAATTAAGAATAGAAGAATTCAAAAGGAAAGAGAAATCACCCATATTTATCTCAGACATATAAAACCTTCACAAATGACACACTATCCATAGTACACTTGAAGGTAATGGAATCATAAACAAAGAAAAAGAAATATCAGTGGGATGGCAAATATTAACCAAAGAAAAGGGTCAAATAATGTGGCACCAGTCAGGAAAAGAAGAGCTGCGAGTGTTAAGGCATGACAAACAATGACAGAAATCAGGCTACATAAAGGCAATAGGATCTCAAACAAATATAAAGAGACATTAGTAGGATGGCTCATAATATTTGAAGAATAGGCTAAATTTACAATATGGGACCAGTAAAATTTATGTGAGCTGTAAGTGTGCTGACATGACAAAAGTGTGATAGAAAATAACATACATGAAGGTGATAGGAACACAAACAAATATAAATAAATATCAATGGTAAGACACATGATGTTCAAAGTATAAGACCAAAATAGATTTGAGCAATCAAAATTATGTGATCTGCATGTGAACACACAGAACAAAGATATGGTAGAATTAAGGCAAAATGAAGGTGATACAATCACAAACATAAATAAGGAAATAATAGTGGGATAGCATATATTTGTCAAAGTATTGGCCAAAAGTATAATGTGGACCCAGTCAAGATTATAAGAGCTGCAATTATGCTTACATGACAAAAATATGATAGAAATTGGCCTACATGAAGGTGAGAGAGTCAAAAACAAAAATAAAAAAAAATTCAGTAGGATGGCATATATTAACCATAATATTGGCCCAAAATATAATATGGGACCAGTCAAAACTTGATGAGCTGCAAGTGTGCAGACATAACAAGAATGTTCCAGAAGCCATGCAACATGATGGTGATAGGATCACAAACAAACTTAATGAAAAATCAGTGGAAAGGCACATATTAATTAAAGGAGTGGCACAAAATATAATGTGTAACCAGTTAAAATTATGTGAGCTATAAGTATGCTGACATGACAAGAGTAAAACAGAAAGCAAACTACATGAAGGTGGTAGAATCACAAACAAACATAGAGCAATATTAGTGGGAAGGGACATATCATTCAAGGTATTGCCCCAAAGCATAATATAGCACAAGTCAGAATTATGTGAAGACAGTGAAGAGTGAAAGAGGAAAAATGTAAGAACATAAAATAAATTCATACAAAAACAATTCAACACATTATAACAAAGTGAACTAAAATCCATCACTTTAATTCTCTGCATTTGCAGCACACAAATCAATTTCATCCTGATCACTGAACTTAACTACTCTTCCAGACTGAGTTTTATACAGGATATCACCTTTACTGGACCAAACATTACGTAAACCAAGCTTTGACTTGGCATATGAAAGAAGCTGTAAGCGAGGTTTTGTAAGCATCTCAGAAAATAGTGTCCCAGATCCTTTCAAATCCTTCTTTTGTCTGAGAAGCAGTTGGCGAATTCGTAAATTACAAAATTCTACAACTATGGGTCTGGGTTTGGCAGATGGTTTGCCAATTCTTTTGGCTGATACAACATCAGACTGGGTAATTGGTATGCCAGGAAATTTCACAGCACATAGTGACATGAACTGACTTTCAGTGTTTTCAATGGGGGCATCTTCTTTCACCCCAAAGACAATAATTTGGTTGCTCAAAGCCTGTTGTTCAAAACGATCATTTAATCTTGCCAGGTTAGACTGGATAGGCTTGAAAGAGCTCTCAAGGTCTTTCATTGATGACCCTAGAGTAGTCAAAGAAGATTCAATTGAAGATATGCGTTTATTATAGCTTTCAAGGGTCTTATCAACTAGACTACTAAGATCTAGACTGAGGCCAGCATACACATCCTGCTTGATTGCATCCAGCTTATCTGAAGAAATAGTGGCATCATGTTGAATGAATGCCTGTTCCTCTTTCATTTTGGTCACAGCCTCATCTACCTGGGTAGAGATCTTGGCCAACATGAGGTCATCAAGTAACCCTTTCACTGAAGATTTAAGGCTGTCAGGATGCAGTGAATCTGCTAACATTTTGTGTTTAATTTTTATATTATTCATGTGGCTAGTCAGCATGAGTATTTGCTCTGAGACAGATTCTGATCCAGAGAATTGGAGTGAGCTGTCTGACCTAAGTTCACGGGGTGGCTTGATTTGACCTTTCATTACTTACTTAATATGAACAACAAGACAGGTACAGAAAAAGCAGTAGTATATGGCAGGCTGGGTATAAGGCAGGATATGGTTCACGATCTAGCAGCAAATTTCAAATAATAAAGCAGGAGCAAGTTAAAATTAGCATAGGTCTCACCTGATGAGTCCCCTCTTACACCCCAGGGGTAGGGGCTGCTGAGTATGCCTGCCTTTACCCACTGGTAGGCAGGCAGAACCAGTACTTCGGGCTGCTTAAAGCGTTGTATGTAATGCCAGAAGACTTCAGATTACTCCAGTTAATATTAACACGTCTTTCAATTTTTAAATTAGTTTGCCTCTGCAGCTGAAATTTAGTTTTTGCTAAAAATCTTCTCAAAACTAAGATAAGCCTGCATAATTCAAGTATCCAGAGAAGTATGTCAGTTTTCTTTAGTGTGTCTTTATCTTTATGGTAATATATGGACCGTTTTTCAGTTTTCACTGTCATTTTCATTAGATTTTGTAAAATTGGCTCCAATTTATGGTTTTAGAGAATCAGTGACAAAACAGATTAGACTAATCCATTGTTTTACACATCTCAGAATATTAAGAGGAGGGAGGGATTAGGAAGTATTTTTATTGGGGGCGGATGCATAATTATAGATAAAGATGGTGATTTAAATATTGCAATTTTAACCTCAAGGTTATTAGTTTCTAGTAGAACAATTTACTTTAGTGCTCAACTACTATTGAACGCACCCCTCCTCTAGGCATCTCTGTTTCTCACTAGTAATCAACACGGTTTCTTTGTTTTGATAGTCACTTGAGACCAAGACATCAGTCAAACATGATTGAAATTTTGGGTAAATGCAGTTTGATATTTTCCTGCTCTGGTACTTGTCATATGTTTTGCTTTCTCTTTTGTATACTGTTTATGTAATTTAAACATGAAATGGGTAATATTTTAGCTCTGTATGTCATCAAACAGTTCGTGGTAACGAACTGTAGTAAGGAGCGACCCGGCTCAATAGTAACCAAAACTCTAAAGAATTGAATTTTGATATCAATAGCTACATCAAAAGAATCGCATTTTAATGCTGATTTTAAATATATAAGTTTCATCAAGTTTAGTCCTACCCATCAAAAGTTACGAGCCTGAGAAAATTTGCCTTATTTATGAAAATAGGGGGAAACATCCCCTAAAAGTCGTAGGATCTTAACGAAAATGACACCATCAGATTCAGCGTATCAGAGAACCCTACTGTAGAAGTTTCAAGCTCCTATCTACAAAAATGTGGAATTTTGTATTTTTTGCCAGAAGACAAATCACGGGTGCGTGTTTATTTGTTTTTTTTTTTTTTTTGTTTTTTTTTTCCCAGGGGTCATCTTATCGACAAAGTGGTCCTAGAATGTCGCAAGAGGGCTCATTCTAACGGAAATGAAAAGTTCTAGTGCCCTTTTTAAGTGACCAAAAAATTTGGAGGGCATCTAGGCCCCCTCCCACGCTCATTTTTTTCCCAAAGTCAACGGATCAAAATTTTGAGATAGCCATTTTGTTCAACATTGTCGAAAACCATAATAACTATGTCTTTGGGGATGACTTACTCCCCCACAATCCCTGGGGGAGTGGCTGCAAGTTACAAACTTTGACCAGTGTTTACATATAGTAATGGTTATTGGGAAGTGTACAGACGTTTTCAGGGGGATTTTATTTTATTTGGGGGTGGGGCTGAGGAGAGGGGGCTATGTTGGAGGATCTTTCCTTGGAGGAATCTGTCATGGGGGAAGAAAAATTCAATGAAAAGGGCGCAGGATTCTCTAGCATTACTATAAGAAAACAATGAAAAATAAACATGAAAACGTTTTTTCAAATGAAAGGAAGAAGTAGCATTGAAACTTAAAACGAACAGAGATTATTACGCATATGAGGGGTTCTAAAAATACTTTAGCATAAAGAGCGAGGTATTTAGGAGGAGATAAATACCTTGCTCTTTATGCTAAAGTATTTTTAGTAATTTCAACTATTTATTCTACGGCCTTTCTGATTCAGGGGTCATTCTTAAAGAATTGGGACAAAACTTACGATTTAGTGTAAAGAGCGAGGTATTAACGAGGGTACAAACCCCCTCGTATACATAATAAAAATATAAGGTTATGAAAGTTTGTTACGTAAGTTAATTCTTAAGTTACGCATATTTTTTACTAATAAAAACGTTCGTTAAAATTAAAAGTTCTAGTTGCCTTTTTAAGTAACCGAAAAATTACAGGGCAACTAGGCCTCCTTCCTCACCCCTTATTTCTCAAAATCATCTGATCAAAACTAAGAGAAAGTCATTTAGCCAAAAAAGGAATTAATATGCAAATTTTATTTTAATAATTTATGTGCGGAGAGCCAAAACCAAACATGGATTAATTCAAAAACGTTCAGAAATTAAATAAAAAAAAAACTAATTTTTTTAGCTGAAAGTAAGGAGCGACATTAAAACTTAAAGCGAACAGAAATTACTCCGTATATGAAATGGGTTGTCCCCTCCACAATCCCTCGCTCTTTACGCTAAAGTTTGACTTTTTGCCACAATTCTACTTTTTAAAACAATTAAAAGCTTTAGCGTAAAGAGCGAGGGATTGTGGAGGGGACAACCCATTTCATATACGGAGTAATTTCTGTTCGTTTTAAGTTTTAATGTCGCTCCTTACTTTCAGCTAAAAAAATTAGTTTTTTTTTGTTTAATTGTTTTAAAGACTCAATTTTTTAATGACAATTGTGTTGCTGTTACTTATTTTGAATGATTTTCCCCCTTATTTGTTATAGGGACAAACCAGTGGTTTGAGCCACCTGTGAAAGGTGATATACCACCAGGATGTGCAGCTTATGGCTTTGTAGTAGAAGGAACAAGAATTCTTGTTTTTGGTGGCATGGTTGAATATGGGAAATATTCAAATGAGTTGTATGAACTTCAAGCCAATAGGTGGGAATGGAGAAGACTTCGCCCAAGACCTCCAGAGCTGCATCCACCGCCATGCTCACGACTTGGTCATAGCTTCACTTTGGTTGGAGATAAAGTTTATCTCTTTGGGGGCCTGGCAAATGACAGTGAAGACCCAAAGCTGAATATTCCAAGGTATTTCACTCATTTTTTCAAGTTAGAATTTTCTTACTGAGTATAAATCTTTTCAGTGTTTTATATCAGAAAATTATTTTTGGTGATGTGTTGTCAGATGTATTGAGCCTAACAGCCTATCAAAGGGAGTCATAGGATCTATTGTGATGATGGGAAAAGATTGTAATGAAGTGTAAATCTTAGATCTATAAACATGTCTTGCATTATTAGTAAAGTATTTAAACGTGCAATCTTTTTTTAGTCAGATATGGAATACTGGTGATGATCAGCTTGGTTTGCTGAAAGGTCTATGGTCTGGTACCTCATTGTCTACTGAGAAATATACTTGTGGATTTTATAAGCAACAGCTAACCTCTATCCGTGTGTATCATAGATGCGTAAAATCCTTTTTATAGTGGTAATCATATGCAAGCCATGAAAGCGTACTTCACAATAGTGGTAGAGCAAGCATAGTGAAAACATTGAATTTCTGGTTTCAAAATTTGGTAACATCTGCCCAGTAAAGAGGCTCCACGGGGTCCATCAAAATCAGTAGAGGCACAAAGCAAAGTAGAATTCTTAGTCCTCTGCTATTCAAGCATGTAATTAACTAGTTCTTGCATTGTCTTCTTTTCTGCAAAACTGACGTATCTTACTTAGCATGTACTGACAATGTCCTCCTCCTTGATTGATCCACTAAAAAGCTACAAAAACTTACTAATATCAAAATCAGTTTCCAATCTATCGGAATTTCTATCATTATCAACAAGTTGCTACTTTTAATGCTCTACAAAGTGATATTTTTACACTTGTAATCATGCAGTTCCCAGAGTTTCCAACCTATACTATATTGGTATAATGTCTAAACAGTCACTTGATGAAGTAAGGCCAGCTGCTCAACAAACAGTCACTTCTTTAAAGTACTTTTGGGAATCTAATTCGCTGAATTACAGATGTTGTACCTGCAGGGAGAAATGTCCCGTAAACTGTAGGGATCAGGTGAACAGGGACTGACACCTTGCTAATTGGACTCTTCCCGTCTTTATTGTCCAAATAAGGCACCTTCAAACTTTTCTTTACAGAATAGTCACATATTCATCCAGAACCTTAATAAACTAGTTCAATTGTTTACTCACGGAACTTGCTTCCCGTGAAAACTTATCTATCGTGCAGTTGTTCAATTCTTAAAATACTGATGACGATTTTACCGGCTGGAATTGGACTTTTGATTTCAGGTATTGATTGGTTAAATAGACGATAAAAGGAGAGATCTTAAGGAACTTGTTTACAACCTGGTTTTGAGCTTAATATTTCGTTCAGTGAGCATTGGTGTGAGATAGAACTATTTCCCAACAGAATTGGGGAATTTGATCTCATGAAAGTATAATTTAGGGGAAAGAGATACTGTGAAGGTTTACAACCAGACTGGATATGATGAAAGGCCGGGGATTTCCATAAAGGATTTGTATAATATTGCGGGCAGGGTGAAGGTTTTGTGGCTATGTGAGAAAGACAAAAAAGCTTTACCCAAGTTTTCAAATTTACTACCCTAAAGGGGTTCCTCTGTTCAGAGGTAGTTGCTGCTTGCATTATATCTTATGTGAATCATGTGTGCTGGAAGCTTGACAGAATAACCGAACAATTCAAGCAGATATCTCTTTCCTGGCTTGAACATGAAGCTTTTGAACTGGTTGAGCAAATTTTGCCAATACCTTATTCGGTTGTTGCCCCCTCCCAAAAAAAAACACTTGACATTTCTGCAGGTCATAAAGATTTTATAAGATTAAATAATATCCTTTGTTTCCAATACCTATGAGGGTAAAGAAATTTGTCTCCATGTGATTACATAGTAAAACAAAAATGCATCACACTGACGTACTTTCGTAATTATTATAGTGAAGAGTAGCTGCAGCAATGTGATTCTGAAAAGTTAGTGATATACAGATATCATCTTTAGGTTCTATGAGATGATATTGTAAGTTGTAATGAGTAATGACGCTAATGGTTAAAAAGGGATAACGTTAAACTGGTTAAAAAGTCTACGTAATTTTTTCAAATCCCTCTTTATACAATGGCCATCTCCGAAATGAGGGTACAAAATTGTATAAGCTCATAAGTTCAATTAGCTGCAAACTCAAACTGATATTTTAAAAAAATTTCCTCGGTTTCTCTGCGATTTTTTTCGGAAAGTTGTCGATGGCAGAGAAATAAAATCAAAGTATGGTGTCAGATATTTGTGCCAATTTGTTTGCATTCTGTTCATTCCTAAAATAAAGGCTTGATTGGTTGCAAAGTCAATATTTTGTTTCTGATACTTTTAAGGTAAATAGCATAAATACATTTAAGGCTCAATTGGCTGCAAATTTAATATAGTATCTTTAAATCCCTTTCTTACAAAAGAAAACGCCCAAGGCAAAACATTAATGGTGAAATTTTCTGAGCTTAGTCTGAGGCTAAAGTCCAAGGTCTGAAAAGCTGATGCCCACGAGTCTTGAATTTGTGTTCAAGCCTCTTCAAAGGAAGTCTGTCTGGGAGAAATGATTTATAGCTTTGTTATTGCCCATCTAGTGCAAGGTTACTTCCTCTCCATTGCTTATTGTTGTATCTCAGCAGGAGTTAGCCTCCTATTTATCAATAGAAAAGTTTTCTGTGTCATCAAACTTTTGGGATGTACCCATACCTAGACCCATGGTACTAGCATCACAGTGTACATTGGAGCATCATATGACATGCTATACTGCTTCACTGTAAAGAATTTCTGTTTAAGAAACGTAGCTTCTCAGTGCTCCAACAAACAGTGTTGAGTCCTGTCTTATAGGTTAGCTGTACAAAACGAAGTGCTCAGCTAGATTTTGGATAGCATCACATGACCTAAAAAAGCCTTAACATCTTTGTTAAGGCTTTAACAAAGATGCACCTTATCTTTGGCCTCCAAATATTTTTCATACTTGGCAATTCGGACCTAATTGGTTGAATGTGACTATTTACATTCTTGTGCCCTAGATATTCAAGATCAGAGTATTCAAACTTTGTCATGCTGAAGGATTCTTACGTGTGAAAGTTTTCATTGATTGAAGCACCAAATGGTACTTGATATATTTGCAAAATAATACATTTCTTTTTCTGTAATAAGTTAGTTGACAAGTTATCAAGTATAAATTGAGGTTTTGTTTTGTGAAAGCTATTTCTTTAATCCACGGATAATGTCTTCTTTTGCAGCACTGCAAAGCACTGCATTCTTTGGAAGCACTGTATATCCGTGCCTGCAAATATTAACTAAGGTGTGCTTATTTTTATGTTTTCACTACTCCCTTCATTGGAACAAAACTAATCTGACCTCCCCCCTGCCATCACTAATATTTTTTTTCGCGAAATAAAGATAGAAAAATGGGGTCTTTTAAGGCCAACGAAAACGCTGGATGAAAAAAGTGAATATTTTTGGAGGACAAGTGCCTCACTTCTTCAGCGCTATCTGCCAAAAAATGTGGAAAAGACAACTCGGATAAAACTAAACGTGGAGAGCCAGCAGAAAAAAAAAAATTGAAGTTCTAAATGTTTAAAAGCCTGACAATGAAATGAGTAACAGATAAAATCCAACATTAGCAGAATTAAAAGCTTAAAAGCCAAAAAACCTAATTCCAAGATGAAGCCACTCACCACTATCTTCTATTAAAAAAAAAAAATCCAAATCTCTCGTTTGAGAGTAGTGAATGACTGAGAATCCTGCCCTAACTCAGATAGTGACTGGGCCAGTATCTGCACATAATTGATTCATCAAAATTAAGCTATTGCAAATTTGGTACCTTCTAAACTTTTTTTTGTATTCATTTCCATATATTTTTTTTCCTGTTAGGTATCTAAACGATCTTTATGTGTTGGAATTAAATCATCCATCTGGACGAGAAGTATGGGAAATGCCTGATACCTATGGTGAACCACCTTCCCCTCGTGAATCACACTCAGCTGTTGCCTACGAAGTTGAGGGAAAGCCAAAGAAATTAATTATATATGGTGGTATGAGTGGCAGTCGACTAGGAGATCTTTTTATTCTTGATGTCGGTAAGGGTACTTTTGAGTACATCTATTAATTAACGGAGACAAGTTAGATAGGCTACTCTTTACGATTCTATTTTAAAGGAGAAACTAATTTAATTTTACTCTCCAATTTCAAACTTCATTTTTTAGGAATTCATAGAATGATTTAATTGTATCTCAAGGCTTATAACCAAGTGGCAAATGAATCAAATGTTTTTTGAAATTTATATGTTAAATTGAAAACCCATTTTTCGGAAATTTCCCCTTAGGCTTCCAGAACATATTAACTTTTTTTGAAGCCTTATTTATGTACCATTGTAAAGATATCCATTAGAAATTCTCTTTTGATTTTTTTTTGTCTTTACGTTCTCTATCCCTTAACCTTATATTTTAATAACAACAACAATACTTTTTTAAATTATGATTCAGCATTTCTTTTTAATTATGTTTTCCGCTCGTTTTTTATGGCACTTGGTATTAACCAAGTGACATATAGCAATCACAAATTCTGTCGGTCTGTCGGTCCCGGTTTTGCTACTTTAGGCACTTCCAGGTAAGCTCGGACGATGAAATTTGGCAGGCGTATCAGGGACCGGACCAGATTAAATTAGAAATAGGCCCGTTAATTTGGAAAAAAATAGAAAAATAGAAGTATTTTTAACTTACGAACGGTTGATCAGATCTTAATGAAATTTGATATTTGGAAGGATATCGTGTCTCAGTGCTGTTATTTTAAATCCTGGCCGGATCTGGTGACATTGAAGGGGATTTGGGAGGGGGAAACCCAAAATCTTGGAAAACACTTAAAGTGGAGGGATCGGGATGAAACTTGGTGGGAAAAATAAGCAAAAGTCCTAGATACATGATTGACATAACCGGAACGGATCCGCTCTCTTTGGGGTAGCTGGGGGGGGGGGGTTAATTCTGAAAAATTAGAAAAAATGAGGTACTTTTAACTTACGAACGGGTGATCGGATCTCAATGAAATTTGATACTTAGAAGGATATCGTGTCTCAGAGCTCTTATTTTAAATCCCGACCGCATCTGGTGACACTTGGGGGGAGTTGGGAGGGGAAACCTAAAATCATGAAAAACGATTAGATTGGAAGGATCGGGACGAAACTTGGTGGGAAAAATAAGCAGAAGTCTTAGATACGGTATTTAGATAATTGGAACGGATCCGCTCTATTGGGGGGGGGGTTAATTCTGACAAATTAGAAAATATGACCTATTTTTAACTTACGAAGGAGTGATTGGATCTTCATGAAACTTCATATTTAGAGGACCTCGTAACTCAGATCTCTTATTTTAAATCTCAACCGGATCCAGCGTCATTGAAGGGGCAGCTGGGGGGGGGGGGCGGAAATCTAAGAAAATACTTAAAGCGGAGAGATCAGGATGAAACTGGATGGGAAGAATAAAAACCTGTCTAAGATACGTGACTGACATAACCGGACCGGATCTGCTCTCTTGGGTGGAGTTGGGGGGGGGGTAATTTTGAAAATTGAGGTATTTGTAACTTACGAAAGGGTGACCAGATCTTAATGAAATGTGATATTTAGAAGGATCGTGTGCTTTAAAGCTCTAATTTTAAATTCCTACCAGATTCTGTGACATTGAGGAGAGTTGGAGGGGGAAACCGGAATTCTTGGAAAATGTGAAAATTGGGGTATTTTTATCTTACGAATAGATGATCGGATCTTAATGAAATTTGATATTTAGAAGGAATTCATGTCTCAGAGCTCTTATTTCAAATCCCGACCCGATCTTTTGACATTTGGGGGAGTTGGAGGGGGAAATCTTGGAAAATACTTGGAGTGGAGGAATCGGGATGAAGCTTGGTGGATAGAATAAGCAAATGTCCTTGATACGTGATTGACGTACCGTACTGGACTCGCTCTCTTTGGGGGAGTTGGGGGCAGGGGTTCAGTGATTTGGCGAGTTTGGTGCTTCTGGACGTGCTAGGACGATGAAAATTGGTAGGCGTGTCAGGGAGCTGCACAAATTGACTTGATAAAGTCGTTTTCCCAGATTCGACCATCTGGGAGGCTAAGGGGAGAGGAAAAATTAGAAAAAATTAGTTATTTATAACTTACGAGTGGGTTATCGGATCTTAATGAATTTTGATATTTAGAAGGACATCGTGACTCAGAGCTTTTATTTTAAATCCTGACCGACATTAAGCCTCTGATTTTCCTTTTAAATCAATCTATTGATTCTTAGGATTTTGTTAGAGCTCATACCATATGAGTTCTTGACTCTTAGCTCTTCTTGCCTCGTCACAAGTGCCATATGAGCTCTTAGCTCTTGTTTTTTTTTTTTCAAATTGGTAAAACTGCAAAATACAGAGTTCATCATTTTTTGTGTCTTATTTCGGCAGAACTTAATATTAGGATCGGTTGAGTATTAGTGCTTCATTCATATTCCTCTTTTAAAATGTGTTTTAGCTCCTTCTGTTGCTTTTCTTTTTCCTATTTCAGGTTTGCAGAACGTGTAATGTATCATTAGGAGTTATTTTAATCAAGAGATCTCTATTTGGGAATTGGTTGCTCTCAAAATGACTTTAGCTGCGTCCAAATGCACGATCTGCCTGCCTTGGCAGACTTACATAATAAAAAGAATTCGGTGTTGCTAATGTTATTAATACTGCAAAGCCAAATTGATGATTTCTGCTGAGATTCAGAACAGATATGTTATTTGAATTGAATAAAAAACAAGTTTTTCTATTTTTTTGTTATTTTATTTTATTTTTACTGAAAGTAAGTAGTTACATTAAAACTTAAAACGGACAGAAATTATTCCGCATATGAGAGGGGCTATCTCCTCCTCAACACGCTCTCTTCGCGCTAAAGTTTTTTTTAAGTACTTTTAAAAGATGTTCTGATTCTAATTACACGGCCCTTGTGTTTCAGAAGTTGTTCTTAAAGAATTGGGATAAAAGGTCGATCTTTAGCGTAAAGAGTGGGTTATTAAGGAGAGGCAGCCCAGCTCAGATAGTGAATAATTTCTGTTCGTTTTAAGCTTTAATTTTGCTCCTTAGTTTCAATAGAAAATACTTATTTTTTTAATTAATTTCTGAGCGTTTTTCAAATAATCCCAGGGAAACGTGCCCCCTCCATGGAAAATCCCCCCATGAAAAATTCCTCCATCGGAAGTTCCTTCCATGTAAATTCTTACCCAGGGCAAGTACCCCGGACAATTCTATCCTCGCTGTGAATCCCCCCAGAAAAATTTTAATTTACGATTCGCGTAAAAAATACTTTTTAGTACACTTTTATTTAAAGAAAGATTTGTTTTTCTTTTTATATTTTTGTTCGTTTTTCAGGTCATATCGGAATCCTGTGTGGAAAATATGTTCCGGGAATCCCCCTCTCCCCCATTGAAAAGTTTCTTCCATGGAAAATTTTTCCTTGTGATTATTCACTGTGGAGAATCTCTTTTGCCCCCCCCCCTGAACGCAAAAATCTTCCAGAGAATTCCAACTGAGCCAAAAATTTTCCATGGGCAATTCCACCAGAGCGTCTCTCCATGTAAAATGGGGTCGCCAACAACAAAGAAATGATTTTGTTCCCATTTTCATTTTTTTTTTTTGCAAAAATGGGGGGGTACTATAAAACATTCCGAAGGGGGCTGGAAAGACCAATACGTTGGTATTGCATCATCTGAGAAGTAAAAGTTTACTCAAAGTTGAGATTGTTTAGTTCCTTCAGCTGTGGCGGCAATGTAGGAGAGGTGGGGGGGAGTGCACATACCCTAGATTTTGAAAAATAATTTTTTTTTGTGGGGTATTTTCGTGGAAAAACGCCTTTTTACGGCATAGCGATCGCAAATTCTGTTGGTCTGTCTGTCGATCCCGGTTTTGCTACTTTAGGCACATCCAGGTAAGCTAGGACGATGAAATTCGGCAAGCGTATCAGGGACCGGACCAGATTGAATTAAAAATAGTCGTTTTCCCGATTTGACCATCTGGAGGGGGGGAGTGGGGAGCCGGTTAATTCGGAAAAAATAGAAAAAATGAAGTATTTTTAACTTAGGAGTGGGTGATCGGATCTTAATGAAATTTGATGTTTGGAATTATATCGTGTCTCAGAGCTCTTATTTTAAATCCTGACCAGATCTGATGACATTGGGGGGAGTTGGAAGGGAAACCTAAAATCTTGTAAAACAATTAGAGTGAGGGATCGGGATGACTCTTGATGGGGAAAACAAGCAAAAGTCCTAGATACGTAATTGTTATGACTGGAACCAATCTTCTCTGTTTGGGGGGTTGGAGCGGGGGGGGAGGGTTAATTCTGAAAAATTAGAACAAATGAGGTATATTTAACTTACGAAGGAGTGATCGGATCTTAATGAAATTTGATGTTTGGAAGGATATCTTGTACCAGAGCTCTTATTTTAAATCCTGGCCAGATCCGGTGACATTTGGGGGAGTTGGGGAGGGGGAGGTGAAACCTAAAATCTTGGAAAACCCTTAGAATGGAGGGATCGGGATGAAACTTGTTGGGAAAAATAAGAAGAAGTCCTAGATACGTGATCGTCCTAACCAGGACGGATCTGCTCTGTTTGGGAGAGTTGGGGGGGGGATTGATTCTGAAAATTAGAAAAAATGAGGTATTTTTAACCTACGAGGAGTGATCGGATCTTAATGAAATTTGAATTTTGGGAGAATATCGTGTCTCAGAGCTCTTATTTTAAATCCTGACCAGGTCCGGTGACATTGGGGGGAGTTGAGAGGGGGAACCTAAAATCTTGGAAAACGCTTAGAATGGAGGGATCAGGATGAAACTTGGTGGGAAAAATAAGAAGAAGTCCTAGATAAGTGATTGACATAGCCGGAACGGATCTGCTCTGTTTGGGGGAGTTGGGGGGGTTAATTCTGAAAATTGGAAAAAATGAGTTATTTTAACTTACGGAGGACTGATCGGATCTTAATGAATTTTGAAGTTTGGGAGAATATCGTGTCTCAGAGCTCTTATTTTCAATCCCGACTGGATCCAGTGACATTGGGGGGGATTGAGGGGGGAAGCTAAAATTTTGGAAAACGCTTAGAGTGGAGAGATCGGGATAAAGCTTGGTGGTAAAAATAATCATAAGTCCTAGATACGTGATTGAAATAACCAAAACGGACCTGCTCGCTTTGGGGGGTTTGGGTGGGGGCTAGGATTAATTAAAAAAATAGAAAAAATGAGGTATTTCTGACTTACGAAAGAGTGATTGTATCTTAATGAAATTTCATATTTAGAAGGGCCTCGAAACTCAAATCTTTTATTTTAAATCCCGACCGGATACAGTGTCATTAGGGGGGGGACTGGAAATTATGGAAAACGCTTAAAGCGGAGAGATGAGGATGAAACTTGGTGGAAAGAATAAGCACAAGTCCAAGATAGGTGACTGACATAACCGGACCGTATCCGCTCTTTTTTTTGGAGTTGGGGGGGGGGGGTAATTCGGAAAAATTAGAAAAAATGAGGTATTTGTAACTTATGAACGGGTGATCAGATCTTAATAAAATTTGATATCTATAAGAATCTTGTGCTTTAGAACTCTCTCTTTAAATCTTGACCAGATCCGGTGACATTGAAGGGAGTTGGAGGGGGAAACCGGAATTCATGGAAAACGTGAAAATCGAGGTATCTTACGAATGGGCGATTGGATCTTAATGAAACTTGATATACAGACGAATCCTATGTCTCAGATGCTCTATTTTCAATTCGAATCGGATCCGGGGACACAGAGGGCTGGGGGGGAAACAGAAATCTTGGAAAAACACTTACAGTGGAGAGATCGGGATGAAACTTAATGGGAAGAATAAGCACAAGTTATAGATACGAGATTGGCATAATATTTACGGGTCCGTTCTCTTTGAGGGAGCTGGGGGTTGTTAATTTGGAAAAATCAGAAAAATTGAGGTATTTTTAACTTAAGAACGGGTGACCGGATCTTCATGAAATTTGATATTTAGAAGGAACTCATGTCTCAGAGCTCTTATTTCAAATCCCGACCAGATCTTTTGACATTGGGGGTAGTTGGAGGGGGAAACCGGAAATATTGGAAAACGCTTATAAATGTTGTAGGTACGTGATTGACGTAACAGGACTGGATCCGCTCTCTTTGGTGGAGTTAGGTGGTGGGGTCCAGTGCTTTGGCGAGTTTGGTTCTTCTGGACGTGCTAGGACGACGAAAATTGGTAAGCTCATCAGGGAGCTGCACAAATTGACTTGATAAAGTCGTTTTTCCCAATCCGACCATCGGGGGGGGGGGGGCTGAAGGGAGAGGAAAAATTAGAAAAATTGAGGTATTTCTAACTTACGAGCGGGTGATCGGATCTTGATGAATTTTAATATTTAGAAGGACCTCGTGACTCAGAGCTCTTATTTTAAATCCCGACCGGCATTAAGCCTCTGATTTTCCTTTAAAGCAATCTATTGATTCTTAGAATTTTGCTAGAGCTCATACGATATGAGCTCTTGGCTCTTCCGACCTCGTCACAAGTGCCATATGAGCTCTTAGCTCTTGTTTCATTGAAACATGCCTTTGATATTTTTATTGATTAAATTAAAGAAAATGACAAATTTATCCCATAGTTTTGAAAAATGTGTCTACCCCCCTAAATTTTTGTGAATTGATGCCACTGTCCTTTATTCTGTTATGCTTCATTAAATCCAAAAATTTCAATGTTGTTTACAAAAATAGCAAAATGAGCAGACTGTTTTCTCATTGTATAAAACTGAAAGACATTATAGATTTGAATCTATTTTTGAATATTAAACTTTATACTACTTTTTTTTTATATGAACTCTTATCAAAAAATAAAGAGTAAAAGTAGCTTTGTCTCAGACTGTTAAGTTTTTGTTAGTGAATTTAAAAAGTTACATTTTATTGTTATGATGTCAATTCCTGGAGTTTCACTGCTGCTATTTTGTTTTGGTTTGTTATTATTTCTGTAGATGGATCTTGATTAACAGATAAATTTGGGACTGATGTTAGTTTTTGGTAACGAATGCATGCTATTTTCGTCATTTTTCTTTTCTATCTAATACAAAGAGTACTATGTGGTCAGAACATCAATATGTCAAAATCTCATTCTATAAATCAAGCGCCCACCCGGCTGACAGAAAATGAAACAGAACAGCACAAGTTCTTGTCGAGTCAACAGATATGCTAATTCTAATTGGCTAATATCTTTTTTTTTTTATTCATTTACACAGTTACAGGAATTTTGAGTTGCTCTGATAGGGAGGTGCTAGTATTGCTTCTCTAAGAGGCTAGTGTTGCTATTCGTGAATCAACTTTAGGCTGATTTTTTTTATCATTTAGATTCTTTGACATGGACAAAACCAGAGCTGATGGGTATACCCCCTCTCCCAAGGTCTTTGCACAGTGCTACAGTGATACACTCCAAGATGTATGTATTTGGAGGTTGGGTGCCTTTGATTGCTGAAGATGCTCAGATATCTGCTCATGAAAAAGAATGGAAATGTACCAACAGTCTTGCTAGTTTAAATCTTGGTAATTCTATGTTTTTTGTCGATTTTTCATACAGATAGAAAACAAGTATTTTTCAAGTTTAAGGTGCGGGACAATATTTGTCTTTTATTTTAATAAAGATACCAAAAAAGAGATATATTTCGAAAATTCCCTCTCCCCCTCAAATTATGGCCCGGGTTTCTATTGGTACTGTCCCAAACTATTAGTCGTAGGGATCTGCCAAAGCTGACCCTAATTCGTGCCAATTGGTCAATTGCCACCTGGAGTTGTAAAACTACCTAAATTAATGCTAACCCTACCCTTGAAAAATAAATTGGCAACACTGCCTGAATTATTTATCATGCTGTCGAAAACGGTGAAAATTATTCTTGTTTTTCTGAAGATTGACTCTAAAAAAAAAAAGTAGTGTGCGAGCAAACATGTCTTATTGCTTAATCAATTAGTTAATTCAAAGTTAACTGATTAAAATTTAAATGAATCTTTAGTAATTTTAATTTGTGTTTTTAGTTTAGTTGCAAGCACAAGTTTTATAGATATAATTATTGGATTGAATTATTTATTAGATACAAGAACAATTTTTAGTTTTATTAGAACAAGAGTATAAGAGCAAACATATCTAGCCGCCCAGAAACTCGTTCTGGGTAAAACTATATAAAAATGCTATAAATGCTAAATACAAAAAATAAAATATATTTTTAAAAATGCTAAAATAAAAATGCTAAAATACTAAGTTTTTGATGCACAATTACCTCTAAGTATTTTCTCTTTGGGAAATAAATTGGTTATGATATCTTTTGCTTAGAATTTTGATCAGTAGTGAAAAAAAAAATATATCTTACAACGAAACAAGTTGGCTTTGAATGTTATCTGGTAACTTCTCCGTTTTTCTACTGGATATAGAGATATTAAACTTCAATGAAACTTACATCATTCGAAAGTGTAAATGTTGTTGTTTTTTTTCGATTAAATGTAGCTTAATTTTCTTATTGAATTTCAGGAAAGGGCGGTCCCTAAAAATGTTTTTGCATCCCTACTAGGAAAACGTTAAAAATCAATCTCAAAGGAAATATCATTCGAATGATTTCGCGGCTTTGTCAGTTCCCTGTGGTGCTACTCGCTTTGATTGAAAACTTTCCCGACACAGGGGATTTAAAATTTCATAGTTTTTGCAATAAAATTTTATAGTCAAACCACATATTCTCGATTGTGGCTTGATGAGTTTGCTAATGGGTCCTTAGTTTTTAAAAGAATTACTCATATATCAGCTTCTTTTAGTTGCTCAGTTCTGTTATGATGCATTAATTTTGCATTCATTACTTCAATAAAAAATACCACTTTTGGGGCAAAAGTGTATCTTTATCCACCAAATCAAGAGCCTCTGGGTGTGATTAAAAATAAAACAATAAAACAGGCAGTGTGACTAGGAAATTTTTTTTTTTTTGTTCTACTTTAAGGTTTAACCAGCTTTTCGTTCTCTTAGAAACCATGACTTGGGAAAGACTAGCACTAGACACATCTGAGGAAAACACTCCGCGTGCTCGAGCTGGACACTCTGCCGTAGGTGCTCAAAGTCGAATTTATATTTGGTCTGGAAGAGATGGATACAGAAAAGCCTGGAATAATCAAGTGGGTTTTCTCGTGTTGAGTTTTCATTTTCCTCCTCCTGTTTGGTACTCATTTTACTGACATTTAACTGTTCCTCGGCTGTATATTTCCTTCTTTAGTCAGGCTAAGACGAAGCATTATAATCAGGCACTATAGAAGCTCTAAATGTAAATGCATAAGAATAGGGATGTACTAAAGAATTCATTTCGGTGAGAGGTAGAGCGAAATATCGCCGAAAAGATCTGTTAAAGAGATGGGAAAAATATAGGAACCCGTTGAAGTTTTGAGGTTTATGGATTGGGGCGTGTGTCTGAAGTAGGGCCCGACCGATATCGATTTTTGGGGTTCGATACCAATATATTGGTACTGTACTGATACTATAAGGTATAATTTGCTGATAAATTTCCCTCTGAAAAAAAACCTTAGCTAAAGTTTAAGCGCTGTATTCTCTGCCCATTTTCATACTCACATGTTTCTCCTCGGTCTATTACACACCAAAGAGCAGCCTCAACAATTCACTATGCATTCTAAATATTGCGGGAAATGTTTATTTAGAAAAGACTTAGAAAAGCAATTTAACTAAATAGTTCTAGGCTGGACAGTGCTTAATAAGGCCAGTCCAACTGGGGCAATAGTGAATTGTTGTAATGCAGAAAGTACAACTTTTCAGCATTTTCTCCTTCCAAAGACCTTCGTTTGTCATCATAAATGTTCCCATCTGTGCTGTGTCTTTTGTTTGGGACAGAAGAGTGCGGAAAGCAGAGATACTTCCGTGTAAGTTGTGCCAGTCCCTTGAAACAACTGCTGTTATTTCTCCACCGCTCTAACAGACAGATTTTGTCCCTTTTAGCGACAGCCTCACTCATATACCTTTCCAGTTCCTGATCAATATTGTCTGCGACTCCTCTTCCTCAGCTGTTGGAGTTGCAAACATGTTATCAAACTGGCTTAATCCACTCTTTCGTTTTGGGTTTTCCTCCTCTTCTGTTGCAGTGGTTAAATTTTGTTTCTTCCAATGTCTGAGTGTGTGTTTCTTCTTGTAGCCACCTTTTAGCGTTACTGAGTGACTCTTGATTTAGGGATTGGTGCTTCTATTTACGATACAGGAGACAAGCAAGAACAACTTCTCCGGTTGTACGTACTTGAAATCACCAGAAATGTCGAACATTAATGCACCAGGCGTGTATTGAATGGTTTTGACAACAAATATACTTTGACTTCATTGGACTCACCTCTGCTGCTCTCTCCACCATGGTCAGGCTTAGCTGGTGGCTCTGTTCCCAAAGATTGGACAAGTAAAAAATGCCTGAGGTAATCTGGCCCCATCTTCTGGATAAGTTGCGCATTAAAAAACAGAAGAAGATGAAAGTCGATATCCAATGATGACCCTGGCCTCCATATCGAAATATATCGGTTGGGCCATAGTCTTGAGTTCCCTTCTGGTTACTCATGACATACATATTATGAGGCCTCATCCTCTACCGCCTCTCCGTTCCTCACCTAATTGGTTCGCTTTCTTAACCAACTGTTTGAGGACTGGTCTCCAGGTGTGGATTTAGACCACTTTTAAGTCGTTAAAGAAATCGTTAAGCTTAAAAGAAATAAAAAGTTTACTGTAAATAACACACTGACTAATTGCTTTTTGAAAAGGTATATAATACCGTGTTTTGTTTTATTTATTATTATTTTGCCTTTCTTAAGTTAGAGTCAGGGCCGCGTCTAGGATTTTTCGGCGGGGGAGGCACCATGATTTTTTTTCCGGGAGGGGGGTTTACAAAAAAGAAGACTTGAAGAAACGCATCAAAGTCTTGTTTATATTCATTTGCTACCTTTTTACGAATGGGGCAAACAATTCAAACCCCCAACCTCTGGATGCGACCCTGCTTAGAGTACCAGGGCCATTAAAAAAAAGTGCCTCTTGGACCCATTTTAGGCCTGCTGACGATTCAAAAGCGCAATCCTCCTAGTTTTTCTTCTGCTTGTTTCTATTGTGATTTTTTTTTTTGGAAATACCACATTTTCGTCAGTGTTACCAAATTGAGCTATGAAAATAAATAGTGAAAGCTAATTTGTTAATCTTGACACCCCCAGCTATCAAAAACTTTATCCTGCATATGGAAGTCTTTCTTTAATTGTATTCCTGATTATTCGTAATATATATTACTTACGTAGACTTAGGCCCTCCCACGCCTGAAGGCGTATAAGGCAGCAACAGTGGTTCGTCATGACGACCTGTCTTGAGCCATCGACCAAAGCTCCTCCATCGAAGACCGGGCCAACTTCGCCTCCTTCTCTAACATCCTGCCAATGGTCATTTTGGGTCTTCCTGACTTGCAGAGGCCAGAGGGTGTCCAACACCATATATCATGTGGCAGCCTTCCATCACCCATTCGCACCATGTACCCCCAATACATCAATCATCCCTTTCTAATGACATCAAGGATGGTGGTAATATTTGTCATGCTATAAATCTCATCATTTCTTATTCTCTCCGCCCATTGTATGTTCAAAATAGATCTTACGCAGTTATTATCGAATGCCCATAGTCGTTTTTCTAGTTGCGCAGTGATGCTCCAAGTTTCACAGACATATGTAAGGACGGAGAGGAAATTGCTATTATAAATTCTGAGCTTTAGCTTCTGGGAATATTTGTTATTTCTCCAAACATTTCTAAGACAATTGAGAGCAGAGCCAAGTGTTATTCGGCACAAAATTTCTTTTTCAGGATTGGCATCTTGCGTAAGAATGCTGCCGAGATATTTGAACTCTCTCCCTACTTCAATTTCCTCATTGTTGACCAAGAGTCCTTCAGCTAAGCCAGGAATTACCGCATTTGGCATTGATTTAGTCTTGTTAGCGTTTATGTAGAGTCTAACAGCATTTGCCATATGCTAAATAGCTGCTATGTTATTTGTTGCTGTTTCTTGTTCCATGTTTTTTTCTATAGATATTCAGAGTCATTTTGTGTAATCTTGTAAACCAATTCTTTTTGAAGTTGCAGAGCTGACAAGGTAATTCGACCATACAAGCGGTCTTCCAATGAATCACCTTTGTTTGCTACTCTTTCCTCGGGTAAATAGAAGGCTCAGTGAATACATATAAAGCTTAAGGGTCCCAATGACTTATTAACATCTGGGTAGTTGACGGCATCTTTGGGTTTTGTGTCACAGCTTGATGGCGTCGAAGATCGCGGTAGCGTTGTTCTTCTAACCTAATTTTTTTTTGGCTCCTTTCCCTATTTTACTCATTCTGATTCTTGCTGTCACTTATCTTCTAATTGCATAGTTCTTTGTTCTTCCCTTTTATTTTTGACTCATTCTGATTCTCGCTGTCGCTTATCTTCTTGCCGTATATTTTTTGCTCTTTACTTTAGTTTTTGATTCAACCTCCAAATGAATCACCCTTGTTTGCTACTCTTTCCTCGATAAAATGATCACTTTCATTTTGCCTTTTAAATGTATATTAATATAGTTTCACTCGTGCTTTTTTCTCCAAATTAAGGTTCTAAACAATTTTTCTCAAACTCGTGACTTATCTGGCTATTTTCTGGCCAGAAAATGCCAGGGTGCCAATTGTTCCCAAAAAATATCGAGCCGTTTTCGAAAAAAAAAAAAACATAAATATAAACAGTTATTGCTCGTTTAAAGAGAATAGATAGCTATTGTAGCTACTGGTAATGATGGCGTTGTATATCTAAAGACTGTCGCCCTGTTTTTTGAGGTGTCAACTTTCAGACAATTAAATCATGTCTATTTAGCAGAATTTATCAAACGATCATACAGTCTAAGCTGATAAGTAATCACAAGGAAGTTTATCTTTAGTTTATAGGTGACATTAAGTTTCCAAGATATATATGTTTCCAAAGAAAATTTTTGTTTTTTAAATTATAAATAAGTATAAGAATAGTTTACTCGTATTCTTGACTTGGTGAAACTCTGCCAAGAGATTTCAACATAAATGATGTACAAAAATATTGTTGGAAATAATTTTAAATGTCCCAGGGCTGTATCCTGGATCATCAGAAGGGGGAGGGTGAGGTGCATTGTTAGAAAAGCAACCATGACATTTGGGAAGAGCATAAAATATGGAAACATATGATATTACTTTTAGTTTTTTATTGTACCGGTTGCAAGGGTCAAATAGAACGGGAGTTGACTTAACCGGGATTGGGCGGAGCAAAGGTTACAGTTATACGGAAACTGCTGGATATATAGTGGGTTCTGTCGTATTTTCCTCTATATGCATGATAATGTACGTGTAACTATTCCAGACCGAAGGAGGATTGACAGAATTCTCCTCAAACATTGACTCAAACCCTCGGAATTCCGTAAAGATGGACTTAACGTACTTTTTGAGGTATTAGATCCCCCTCCTCTAAGCAAAATCAACTGATTATCCCGTCTCCCTATAGGTGTTGCTTATTGTTTTTTTTTATGATTGTATTTTATAGCTTACTTATCTTGCTGCAGGTTTGTTGCAAAGACCTGTGGTTTCTTGAAACAGAAAAACCGGCTAGTCCAGGGAGAGTTCAGCTTGTCCGTGCATCCACTAATGCCCTTGAGGTTTCTTGGGGAGGAGTCCCTAATGCTGAAGGTTACATTCTTCAAGTGCAGAAATATGAAGTACAGCCAGCTGCTCAAACAGCTGCTGCTGCCGCTATATCAGGTCCTGTGACAGCAGAACCAAGTCCACCTCTTGCTCCTAAGCCAATTGCTTCCCCACAGATTCCAGTCTCACCAAGAATGGGTATGATGACGCGACCTGCAGCTCCAATGCCTGTCAGAGGTAAATTCATTAATAAATAATTTCAATTATATAAATAAAAAATAATTTATCTGTATTAAATGTACTTCGTATTTTGTTTTGCCACTGGCAAATCTGGCCTTGCATGACTAATTTTAATAATTGATCCAAAATACAAAGTTTTTTATTCCTTATGTTCATCTACTTTGATGTTTTGTTTAATTTTCTTTCTTTATTTTCCGACTGGAAAAGCTGGCCTTGCTTTACATGGGCTTGCATGAGTGTAATTTGGCACTTTGAGCCATTTCATGATTTTTTCCTATATTTTACCATATTAGATTGCTGTTTTTTATTTAATGCTAAAGAGTTCCTTTACTGTTTCCATATTGCATTTATTTTAATATTTTGGTTACCTAGGGTTACCATGGTTACCATTTGTTCTTTATTCTTAAGATTCTATGATAACTTCAATTAAACAGCTCTGTAAGAAAAATTATAAGAGTGAATCTGATAATTATAGAGGCATTAGCTTAGTTTATGTAGCAAGCAAATTGCTTAGCATGATGATACCTTTACAGAAGAACAGTTTGGTTTTTGGAGTGGTAGAGGATGCGTCTACCAACTTTTTCCTCTTAGATTAATAAAATTGAAATGTGCCTGAGTTATTCGATTGCTTTAGTCCTCAGTTGAATAGATTGTGAGCAAGCTTTTGTTCATCCGGTAGAAGAGCTTTACCTAAGGTCCTATCCCTACATGGTACAACAATATACTGGTAAAAGTGTTCGGCTTTTTCTCAGTTGGAATAGTTAAGAACGAACCACAGGGAATCAGATAGCAAAGTCTTTCTGATGTGGTACCATACCCCAGAGAAGCGACTTTTCAAAAGTTACTTGTGTTATATTAACTGCTCAAAAGACAAATGCCTTGCATGATCATGAATATGATGGTTTTGTCGAAAATTGTATTTTATTTTAATTTCTGGTTACCATGGGCTATAGTTTGTTCTTTACTAAATCCTCTCCCATACACGCTTTAACAGCTCATTGATTACTTTACCATACATTATAATAAAAAATTATTATAAAATTGAGGCTATAATAATGTTTATAGAACTACTATGTGAAATTTTTTTTTTTTATTTTGTTTAGACTTTATAACGAGTGTAGTTATTTACAATAAAATGTTTACATTCACATTCTTTAAACCATAGCTTAATCTTAATCTAAAACTTAGCCAAGTTTAATCCGGTTTAAGTTTTCTAAGATTAATGTGTTAGACTAATAGAATGTTTGAAGGGCCTTAAGGAAAATTTTATGCAATTGCCTTTTTTTTTAAAGTTATCATGCCAGATTAAGAAACCGATCGAATATTGCTTACCGTGTCTTCAACACGGCCAATAGTAACCAACCAAAATAGCCAAAAAAAAAAAAAAATGGTTTCCAATCGAAACAGAGGTGGATCCAGAATTTTCTTTAGGGAGGGGAGGTTGCTTTGACGAACTAGCGAACAAAGAAATACCCGCAGTTTAAAGGGAACCTCGACAATTATGTGTCGTAGGTAGGCAGTGGAAATGGTCGTAGATTTAATCTAAAATCTGGTGAGTGTTAAAGTTCTTATAAATCTGTTGAAGTTAAAATGGTATAAAAATGTTGATACAAAAATAGTAAATTATAAAAACAACCCTGCCATAAAAAAAGAAGCTGTTCACCATCCATAAAAATATATGATATTTCATATTTTCAGCATAATTTTTTGCCTTTGTGCTTCTGACCGCTATAGCGAGTGAGTTAAGCTTTTTATTGTAAAAAAAAATTGGTCTTGAACCGTCTTTTGGGGTCAAGCACACTTAGTTACAATTTGTATAGGTCAAACCATTTAGTATGTCGCCCCACTTTGCAGCATCGCTTAGTAACTGATAGTAATAAGAGTAGGAAATAAGGATAACGATAAATATTTAATATTCGTAAAAGATGTATTAAACATTAAATACTAGTTCTTTTAGGGGTGTAACAAGATAAACAGAACGAAGAGATAGATATGCTCATAAGACATTTAAGACGAGGGTATTAAGTATAGGTAATAAAGCATTAACTAATCACTGTTTCTTTTTAAAAATAGTGATTCAATATAACACTGTCAACTTTGATGAAATCTCAAACATTTACTAATCAAAATTTTACTTTTCATAACAACGTAGCGTACCTTCCACTTTTTAAAGTTCGATATATTTTGTTTAAATTACAGAATTCTCAATTTTATAAGAAAAGTCTATGTCTGTATTTCCACTCCCGCCATATCTATTTATTTACGGTCGATGTCAACCTCAATATTTTGATGAACGTTTATAATGGCTCGTCCTGTCAGTTTAGAGCTCTTCGTTAGTATTTCCTCTTCTATTCATCCTAAAATATTCAAGTAAAGAAAAAGTTCATCAGAAAAATATGAAGTCTAATAAAGATGCATGTAGGTATGTGCTCCAAACTAACTATATGAATCGGAATACTCCTTAAAAACAAATAAGTATGTGTTTGTTATTTTTATGCTTTGATATTTATAGATTGGTGATTTAAGTTCTCAGGGCCTCAAGCTGTGGTAGATTTCTATTTAATTTTTTTTCTATCTTGAGATTTTCAGATATTAAATTCAAACCTTCAAATCTTGATATGTATGTTGTTATTGAGCACAAAAATAAAATTTTGAAATTTGACTCAGATTTAGCATTAAGTAAGAGAATTGTCCTGTAAAAGTTTTGATTTATAAACAACTAATTGTGGAAATAAGATTGGATGGCATGCATCAAAATAAGTATAAAAATCCTCAGCGGTATATATATGTAGGAGTTTAGACAATTTTATGGACAAATATATGCAAACCTTATACCAAAACATAACTATATTTTGTGACTGGTTGGCATTGAAAAGGTGAGGAGGCATTGAAAAGGCATTGAAAATTCTGAAGTAATATTGCAGTTGTATTCCGTTTTCTTGGTTAACTCAAGTTGTGGTAATTTCCACTTTTTATCAACATTTTATTAGTAAATGTTTGAAAACATTTAGATAAAAAAAGCTAGATAAAAAAATAAATACATAATTATTTGCCTTCGTTTATAAAGTATTTTTTGAAAATCTATTGTTAACTGATTACCTTTGAAGGAGAATTCCGACTCATATACCTAGTTTTAAGTATACGCTTATACGAACCTTTATTAGAGTTCTAAAGAATTTGGCCTTTATTTAATGTTTTAGGATGAGCAGAGGAGGTGATGTGTCATATAATGCAGAACTTAAATTAGATGAAAATAGGCAGTAAAGTGGCCACCGTCTGCTCACCGAAATCCAAAAGTTGTATTAATAGTATTTGCACATCTCATACATTTACTTTCTATTTTACAAAACCCCGAAAAAATAACAATGTTGTAAAAACCACCCCGCTTCACAAAAAAAGTAATGATATCAATTTCTTTGCCTCAGTGCCATAGCAAGACTCGAAAACAAATTTTTGACAGTAAAAAGAAGTAAATATTTGGCTTTTCAGCCCTGCTGTGACAGCACAATCCTGAAATATCATTTCGACAGCCTGAAGAAGCTAGGATTTTAAATTTCTCCTTCTTGTTATTACGAAATGAAGATTTTCGCCTCCCAGCTTGCTTTTGTGATAATACGGACAGATTCCCTTGATAAACCTAAATTTAATTAAATAATTTTTGGTGGTATGCGTCATTAGTAAAATCAAACAGAGACCGCACAAAGTAACTGAAATTTTGTTTCAAACTTGTCAAACAGTTCGTGGTAACGAACTGTAGTAAGGAGCGACCCGGCTCAATAGTAAACGAAACTCTAAAAAACGGAATTTTGATGCTAAAATATACATCAAAAGAATCGGATTTTCATGCTGATTTTAAATGTATAAGTTTCATCAACTTTAGTCTTTTGTCATCAAAAGTTACGAGCCTGAGAAAATTTGCTTTATTTTGGAAGATAGTGGGAAACACCCCGCAAAAGTCATAGAATCTTAACGGAAATCACACCATCGCATTCGGCGTATCAGAGAACCCTATAGCAAAAATTTCAAGCTCCTATCTACAAAAATGTGGAATTTCGTATTTTTTGCCAGAAGACAAATCACAGGTGCGTGTTTATTTGTTTGTTTGTTTTTTTTTCCAGGGGTCATCGTATCGACCAAGTGGTCCTAGAATCCTAGAATGTCGGTCCTAGTGGTCCTAGAATGTCGCAAGAGGGCTCATTCTAAAGGAAATGAAAAGTTCCAGTGTCCTTCTTAAGTGACCAAAAAAATGGAGGGCACCTAGGCCCCCTCCCACGCTCATTTTTCTCCAAAGTCAACGGATCAAAATTTTGAGATAGCCATTTTGTTCCGCATAGTCGAAAACCATAATAACTATGTCTTTGGGAATGACTTACTCCCCCACAGTCCCTGGGGGAGGTGCTGCAAGTTACAAACTTTGTCCAGTGTTTACATATAATAATCGTTATTGGGAAGTGTAGAGACGTTTTCAGGGGGATTTTTTTGGTTTTGGGGGTGGGGCTGAGGGGAGGGGGCTATGTGGGTAAATCTTTCCTTGGAGAAATATGTCATGGGGGAAGAGAAATTCAATGAAAAGGGCGTAGGATTTTCTAAAACTACTATAAAAAAAAAACAATGAAAAAATAAACATGAAAAAGTTTTTTCAATTAAGGAGAAAGTAAGGAGTAGCATTGAAGCTTAAAACGAACAGAGATTATTACGCATATGATGGGCTCTAAATATACTTTAGCATAAATAGCGAGGTATTTAGGAGGAGATTAATACCTCGCTTTTTATGCTAAAGTATTTTTAGTAATTTCAACTATTTACTCTACGGTCTTTCTGATTCAGGGGTCATTCTTAAAGAATTGAGACAAAACTTACGATTTAGCGTAAAGAGCGAGTCATTAACGAGGGTACAAACCCCCTTATATACATAATAAAAATATAAGAATATAAGAGTTTGTTACGTAAGTTAATTCTTAAGTTACGTATATTTTTTACTAATAGAAACGTTAGTTAAAAATTAAAAGTTATAGTTGCCTTTTTATGTAACCGAAAAATTGGAGGGCAACTAGGCCTCCTTCCCCACCCCTTATTTCTCAAAAGCGTCTGATCAAAACTAAGAGAAAGCCATTTAGCCAAAAAAGGAATTAATATGCAAATTTAATTTTAATAATCTGTTAATCTGATTCAGTACAAAAAATTCAGTAAGATTAGACAAGTCCTATGGTGGAGAGCCAAAATCAAACATGCATTAATTCAAAAACGTTCAGAAATTAAATGAAAAAAACTAGTTTTTTTTAACTGTAAGTAAGGAGCGACATTAAAACTTAAAACGAACAGAAATTACTCCGTATATGAAATGGGTTGTCCCCTGTTCAACGCCTCGCTCTTTACGCTAAAGCTTTTAATTGTTTTAAAAAGTAGAATTGTGTCAAAGAGTCAAACTTTAGCGTAAAGAGCGAGACGTTGAAGAGGGACTTTTGAGAGAAAACAGCTACGCGGCAGGCTTGTATATATTGGTTCTCATTGTCGATTGTCTTCTAACTGTAACATCTTTTTGATGTCATTGCGCGACGTCACCATAGGTTCGGTACAATCACCCTGGAAAAAATACGAATTTTTTCTTTAAGTCGTGACGTATTTAGATTCTTTGTGGCCAGAAATGTCAATATAAATAAATAAATAAATAATTTGTTCCTCGCGCCTCTCAATACAAAATTTCCACCTAACTGACACCTTTTTAAAACAAAATGTTGTGGCAGGGCGATGAGCGGATCGACTGCAGCACGGTTGCCATTTTTAAGAAAAATTGTCAACTAGGTCAGACCCCGGCAAGGCTACGCGGCAGCCTTGCATATATTGATTCTTATTGTTTTATAGTAAAGAAAGAACTCTACCCCATAGTAACTGAAATATTAAAATACTGCATTATATGCATGATGATGCATCACACATATATATATATTTTGACAAGGTTTTGGGGTATGGTGCCATATTTCACTGACTGAAGAAAAATCCATAGGCTTTCTCCTGTGTGGAATTATCTTTCAAAAAATCAGTCTCGTTAAGCAACTCCAGGATAATATTGTGAAAGGCTGTAAAAACTGTACCATCATGATCGAATTCTGATTCTTCATGGCTCCTTGATTGGGTAGTTGTTAAAAATGATGATTTTTTTTTAAGAACAGGATATTTTTGTCCAACCATCTGAACCATCGAACGTGACAATACCAACAAGATGATCCGAAAAATGTAAATTCAAATTGCTTATAATGAAGAACCTGGACCATCCAGTGTGACAAGACCGATCCGAGTCGCTAAAGCAAAGGGCATTGAACAAATGTCTGAGAATGATAAATGAAAATGGAGAAAAAAGATATATATGGTTAGAAGACATGTGCATTAAAGATCGCAGAGAATCAAAAACGAAAGTGAAGAGCAAAGAAATATGTAGTTAGAAAACAAGCAACAGTGATGATTACAACGAATCAAAAACGCAAGCGAGGAATAAAGAATTATGCGGTTAGAAGCCAAGAATCGATCAAACAAAGTATTTTAACTATTAGCTCCCGAGGCAACTTTCTGACTTCGCCTACAGTTAATAGAGTTAAAACAGAAATGCAAAAGGATATTTTATTTTCTAATAAATTTTCGGGGGAGGATGTAAGTATCAGAGACGCTCCTGCCTTTGTCTAGGTGTGGATATGACGAAATAATTGATTCTGATACCTTTTTTGCTCATTAGATTCACTGTTCCAAAGCAAAGGATGACTGGTCCTTATTGCACTCTCTGGCTGAAGGGCCATGAAACTGGGATCAGCACCACCGGTTTGGACTTGAGTTTAGTGGAGCATCCTTTACTTTTTATATTTACTGTTTTATCCTGTGCATTGTTTTGAAATATGAATTTACACCTTTTTCTCAGCTGCAGCAAGTCCCAGCCAAGTCCTACGAATTAGGACTCCAGTAAACGCTGTTTCAACTCAAGCCGTTCAGGTTATAGGCTCTACTTCAGGACCAGTTGTAAGGTTGATATCACCAAATGCTGTACAAACTGGTGTTGGCCGTGTTGCTTCTCAGACTCCAGTACGTCCTGGTGTTGCAACTCAAGGAATTGTCAGAACTCAAACTCCAGGTAAATTTTCTGTCATTTTCCTCCAAAATGTCAAGATTTAATACGTCTCTGAAGTATTTAATTATTTATTATTAAAAGTTCAACTGTTTATATATTAACAATATCTTTATTTGTTAACATAATTGGATTCACATCATAGCCTGGAGTTACATCTGTCAGGACTGAAGGCCGGAGCATTGCCTGAGCGAAGCATGTGTAAACTGGAATAACTGAAACCTATGCTAATTGTGGGGCTCATCTAGCATTATCATATGGCCTAAATTAGCGGAATCTTCACTCTTTTAGTTCTATAAATGGGTCTTTATGGTTAATCGTGCGTTCCATTCATTAATCCTAAAGGTTTATTTAAGGCTCATGTCCCTTAGCTCTTGAAAATTTGTCCAAATGGCGAATTATTTGGTTTGGGAAATACTCGTATGACAAGCAACGCTATAGTGTTGCCTATAGTAAAGAGGCAAGTCTTCAATGTTTTATTATTATTTCTAGAGGTGCTTCATATGGAAGTGGTGGTCGTAAAAACTTCTTAAGGGGGTTCATTCGATTGGAAATTGAGATTTTAGTGCCCTTTTTCAGAGTAAGAACGCTATTGTAAGGCAATTATCCCCCCCGCCTCTTTCTCCCAACTGCATCCAATAAAAATTTTGAGAGAGCAATCTTTTTGGAAACAGTTCTAAGTTCAAATAACTATACCTCTGGGGTGGAATAGACCCAAGAGCAAGGGCTGTAAGTTATGCCAGTTATCCATGGTTAAAATATAAGGTTTTTATGTATGGTGTAGTTGTATGAACTTCGGAGGGAGCTCATTTGATTGGAAATCGAAAGTTCTAGTGTCCTTTTTAAGAGTCGAAAGTGATCGAAGGGAAACCAGCCTCCCCTCCCTCACACCCTGTTATCTCAAAATGCATATGATCAAAATTTTTAGATGGTTATTTTATTCAAAAGAGTTTTGTTAGTTATACAAGTTGAATATGGTTAGCATATACGGTTTTTATGGAAGGTGTGGTTGTATAAACTTTAATTAGAAATTGAAAGTTTCAGTGCCCTTGCCAAGATTAAATAGTGATCGAAGAGCAACCGGCCCCTCACGCCCTTTTCCCCCCAAGTGCATTAAATCAAAATTTTTCAGATTGCCATTTTGTTCAAAATAATTTTAAGTTCAAATGTCTCATTAGGTTGACACACCTCCCCCCAGCCTCTAGGCAAGGGCTGTAAGTTTTGTAATTTGCCCCTTATTAACAAATGAGTATTATTATTGGACAATAGAGTATCTTTGATTCTGGGTCTCCAAGAAAGCCTAAGGTATTATGGTGAAACTTCAAGGGAATTCTGAGGGCTGACGAACACGGTCAAATCTCTTTGTGCCTGCCAGTTGTGAAAAGAAAATATCAGCAATATCTAAAGAACGACTGAGGGTATTTAGTTGAAAGTTTCAAGGCATTTTGAGGAGATTATGAAGAGAGATTTTAGGGTAACCAACCGCCCACACCCGCCTCCCTCCTTGCTCTTTTCAGGTCTCCCCTCTACTCTTTCTAAGTGCCCCCTCTGCTCAACGCGGATCAAAATTTGGATTGCCATTTTGTTCAAACTAGTCAAAAGGTCTAACAGCTGTGCTTCCGGGAATGCCATGCCTCCATAGCCCTGGGGCATAAATTGTAAAATATGCATTTAATGCATTTTTTACATGCGGGATTTATCGTTAGGAAAAGGGGAACTATTTTATTTTGGGTTTATGCGAAAAGACCAATAGCATTAAGATGAAAACTGTGAGAATCTTGTGGGATATTTTATGCTGAATCAAAAGACACTATGAGCATCCAGTTTATCAAAAAGGACGATATGCGATTTTCTTTAACAGCAGCTGAGGGCATTCAGTTAAAACTCTTAGGACTCTTAAATTTTCGGGTGTTATCGAGGAAGATGTTAGAAAATGGTTGGAGGACAACCAGGTCCCCTCTCATTCCCTTTTTAGCCGCTCTCCTGAAAATATCTGATGAAAATTTTGGAATAACCATCTTGTTCAAAATAGATGAAAAGTCAAATAACTGCACCTCCGGGGATGACTTAGCCCCCACAGCCCCTAGGACAAGTGTTGCAAGTTATTATAGGTTTCTAATATTTATATACGATGTTTGTCATTAGGGAAAGAAGCTGTGTTTGATTTCGAGTCTCAAAAAAGGCTAAAGCCCAGTGCCCATGGGACAACGGTTTCAAGACAACGGTTGGAAACTAGTATAATCTGCAACTGATTTACGACCAGTTTAGAACCAAAATGAAACGTGTCTCCGCCCACGGACGCGAGTGGTTGTGGATCAATTGTGTTTATCTAATTGAGCAGTTCAGTGTGGTAATCTATGTTGGGTTCCGACGAGGAAGCCTTTTTTAGGGTTCAGAAGGAATATTGGGTTCATTCCCACTTGAAAAAAAAAATGCAAAGTCTCGTCGATTCTTAGCAGCAAGAGAACTGTCTTAAACAGATAGGAAATTCATCGCATTTTACAGAATGTCGCATTTTACAGAAAGTTTATAGTTTTACAGCTCTTCATGCTTTTCCTACGAATTTCACGTTTAATTCCTGGTTTCACATGTTAAGAGTCAAAATAATTGGACAACTGCAACGTGGTAGCTCCTGAAAATGTGTGGGACAACACTCTGCAACGCAACTGTGACCATGGCTGGAGGCTCATACGGAACCAGTTTTAGACTGATTGGAAACAAGTCTCATCTGGATTGCCTCGTGGGCGGGTCCCCACTCTACTTTATGGACATTGTCACAAAACAGCATGTGCAATCGGTTACCAATTATAGTTTCAAAACAGTTGCCACGTGGGCCCTGGGCCTAAGAATGTTAAGGCAAAAATTTAGAAAAATGCGAAGTGGAATGTCAAACAAAATCAAAGCCCACTATATGCAGGAGATTTTCAGTAAGACACAATAGCAATATCTAAGGAACGACTAAGGGTCTTGAGTTGAAACTTTAAAGGAGTGTTGAAAAAGGAAGCATAAGCATCCGCCCTCTCCCCTCTTGCACTTTTATATTCTCTCCCTGAAGATTTTTTTTTTATTAATTAATACCGGTAGATAGACAGGTAAGAAAAGCATTTCAGGATCACATGACCCTTGAACAGGGCCCTAATCAGGATTTTTGTTGGGAGGGGTGAGTGTTACATGTATTTTTGTACGAATTAGACAATTTTTTTCTTCAGAGGGAGGTAGTCTAACTGGGTACTACTCCTTCCCCTGGATACGGTCATTTCTTCAAGAAACAATCTTCTTGTAATCTAAGTTTTATTTTGGGTAAATTAGGTCTCCTGTTGCATTTTTACGTCCTCTGTGCTGGTATAATTCAATTCCAACTGCAGGTAAATTGGTCTGCTTTTGTTTGAGGGAAGGGGGCACTTGCTTACTACGGAAGATTTGGAACATTTTCTCTTCAGGTTGTAAGTTTTTGCCTAATGTAAGTGTCATGGTTTAAAAGAGAGAAGAGGAGGGGAATAAAAACTATTTGAAATTATTAAATAAAGCAAGGTTTAGCCCATGTAGGTTTCATGGTTTGAAAAAAGTGGGGGGGGGGATATACTATTCGCAATTATTAAATCAACAGTTAAGAGTTCTATGTTTTCAATTAGTATTTATATTGATTACAGTTTTAAGAATTGGCAAAACTCAGTTGTTCTTTGAGTTCCCCAAGGTTGCTTGTTACTTTGCTTATTTTTATTTACTTTTTTCATTAATTTTTAATTTCTTCGCTATTTTGTTTTTCTTTGTGTTGGTCTTGTTTTTCTTTATGTATTACAAATTGTATTATTAATTTCGTTAATGCCAACTAATAGTTTCTCATATAAATCTCCATATCATATACATTCCAAAAGTATATCGAAGATCTAGACAATATTTAAGGTCGTTGGTTTTTTAAGGGGACTGCCAATTCTTTCTTGAGCAGAAACCTTGTATTTGGCCGTCCGAAGGTAAAAACGCGTATATACATGAGGTCACTTTCTGAGTTAGATATGCCACTGAATTTAGCTCAAAGAGGCCATTCGAATGGTATATGCAAGAACATCCTAATACAATCCTCTGCAAATTGAAGCTTTGTCTTCGGAAAGATGTATAATTTTGTGATAGTTATTTTGGACAAATATCAGTTTCTATCTTCTTTTTATATCCTTAATAGGCACTCCTGTTCGAATAACAACACCTGGCGGCACTATTGTACGTCCTGGCACACCGCAAGCACTTCAGGCTAAGCAAATAATAGTGCAGAACACTGGTCCACGAATTCAAGCGTCACCAACCGGTGGGCATATCATTCGTATGGTTAAAACTGGTCAGCCTATGGTAAGTCCTTGCAACTGCATTTTTCGACAAGTGATACTTGGTCATGAGTCTTAATTTTGTAGCTGTAAATTTCAGGGGATTCTAAAAGGGCCAAACCTGGTTAAAAGGGCTTTGGGGTTACGGGCTATAAGGACGTAAGGCTACGCACTAACCTTGGAAAGAATTCTTGGTAATTTTATATAGATTCACCTATCGGTTATATAGTATTTCCAGGACAACCCGTTCAATGATTAGTTTAGCCTAACTGGATAAAACTGTCTCTCTGACTGTAAAAAAGTAATGAGAAAAAAGATGTAGTCCTCACGCTTTAATGATAGTGCATCTGAATCAGAAATAATAGATAAGATAGTCATTTCTAAAGAAAATAGCCAAACTATTGAGTACCATGGAAAAGAATAAGAAAAAAATAGTAAATACACTAAACATGCAACGCTTCAATTTTAATTCTAAAACACTGCAGAGACAGAAAAGAAAACAGCTAAATCAAATCAACATATGATAGTAAGGGACCAAGTAAAAAGAAATAATAGGACAAGAGACTATGAGACTTTAAGCTTTACGACCTTTTTAGGCTCAGACAATGAAATAAATGGTGCTCAAATGCTAGAATAATTATTAATGAGGTTTATGTTGTGGACTCGTTGGGAGGGGTCCGTGAGACTTAAGTATTTGAATTGGGATGTAATAGAGGTTTTTTCTTTTCTCGCTATTGTTTTATTCTTTGCTTTTATGTCCTGTTTTCTAAAGAAAATTGGAAAAAAGATACTATATTTTGTATAGAAATATTTCTATACAAGTGCCCTTGCAACAAAAAATAGGCAATTAAAATAAAATAAACTAGATCTACATTGCATGGGCAACGTGTGGTGTAGCGACAACGTTTGTTTGGCTTCACCGAGTAAAGTGTTGCGAGAGCAACACTTTTCTTTTGTTTCCTCGCTTCGATTAAACGCTAAAGTTGTTTATCTATAAGGATCTTAAAATAAATACTAGGTACACCAACTCGCAAAAGTTGCAAACTTCTCATTGCAACTAGCAAAAGTTCCAAACCCCTCATCGCTGAAGATGATTATAGCCTAACAGTCGATTATTACTTACAAGTCCCCTACATGTCTTACCACTGGAACCAAACTAGTCTTACCATCAAATACACCGGAAACAAATAATAGATACATCAACTAGCAAAAGTTGCGAACCCCTCATTGCCAAAGATGGTTATGAGCTAACAGCCGACTGTTGCTTAAAACTCCCCTATATGTCTCACAACTGGTATCGGCCTATTTTTGGTTTGAGTGTCTACCGTACTACTGAAGTTCTCAACCCCTTTAAACTTTCAAACGGATATATCTCATGAAGGAACTTTTCTACCAAAAAATGGATCACATATACTTTGATCAGCTCATCAAGAGGTATCGACTGCCGTTGAAAATAAATCTATATGTCTTAGTTCAAAAGTTGACTTTTTTTGCTATAGGCCAAGTTTCGAACGTCATCACTTAGAAAGGAGCGAAGGATAAACTCTTAATTTCTTTAGCAATGAGAGAACTTTTAAATTTTAAGAGGTACATATGACATCATTTCTCTACCGCAATCCCAAGTGCAAAAAATCGAATGATAAACTCAGCCGAAATCATAGAAATGGGTAGAAACAATAGATTTTTGGACCCAGGCTAGACTTCTACGAAGAATTCCAAAATGCAAAGTCATATTGATCAGTCCGGCCTAAGGTCCATACTTTCTATAAAAATCGCAGAGGTTGACCCTTACCACTTTCTAGGAATAAGCTGAAATCGGGGTTCTAGAAAAAAAAACACGACAAAACCGAAGTGTTGCTCTCGCAACACATTAGTAAATAATGTTGGATGCCCCCTTTGTGAATAATTTGTTTATGTAAAGAGAAATCTATGACAGTTTTGTTCTTTGCTCTATCACCTTCTATTCTCTATAACTTAATTTGATTTTCTTAATCCATGGCTTGCTTATTTTACCAGCTCATGCGAACAAGTGCGTTTTGGCAGACTCGACGTGCGACAGTGATGCGTTTGGTAATTTATATGGTTTGGTAATTTATTTGACCCCAGGACATTGTATTATCACAAGCTTAAATTGCCTTGTTAGCTCCACTGAGATTGCTATTTTGTTATTTTTTAGTAGTCTATATTAGTCCAATTCTCTTCCAAAAGTAAAAGAACAAGAGCTAAGAGCTCATATGGCACTTGTGACGAGGCTAGAAGAGCTAAGAGCCAAGAGCTCATATGGTATGAGCTCTAACAAAATTCTAAGAATCAATAGATTGATTTAAAAGGAAAATCAGAGGCTTAATGCCGGTCAGGATTTAAAATAAGAGCTCTGAGTCACGAGGTCCTTCTAAATATCAAAATTCATTAAGATCCGATCACACACTCGTAAGTTATAAATACCTAATTTTTTCTATTTTTTTCTCCCTTTAGCCCCCCAGATGGTCGAATCTGGAAAAACGACTTTATCAAGTCAATTTGTGCAGCTCCTGACACACCTACCAATTTTCATCGTCCTAGCACGCCCAGAAGCACCAAACTCGCCAAATCACTGAACCCCTCCTCCCAACTCCCCCATAGAGAGCGAATCCAATACGGTTACGTCAATCACGTATCAAGGACATTTGCTTATTCTGTCCACCAAGCTTCATCCCGATTCCTCCACTCCAAGTGTTTTCCAAGATTTCCCCCTCCAACTCCCTCCAATGTCAAAAGATCTGGCCGGGATTTGAAATAAGAGCTTTGAGACATGAATTCCTTATAAATATCAAATTTCATTATGATCCGATCACATATTCGTAAGATAAAAATATCCAAATTTTCACGTTTTCCAAGAATTCCGGTTTCCCCCTCCAACTCCCCCCCCCAATGTCACAGGATCTGGTCGGAATTTAAAATTAGAGCTTTAAAGCACAAAATCCTTCTAAATATCAAATTTCATTAAGATCTGGTCACCCTTTCGTAAGTTACAAATACTTCAGTTTTCAAAATTACCCCTCCCCCCCCCCCAACTCCACCAAAGAGAACAGATCCTGTCGGGTTATTTCAGTCACGTATCTTAGACAGGTTTGTATTCTTCCCATCCAGTTTCATCCTGATCTCTCCGCTTTAAGTATTTTCTAAGATTTCTGGTCCCCCCAATGACGCTGGATCCGGTTGAGATTTAAAATAAGAGATCTGAGTTACGAGGTCTTTCTAAATAAGAAGTTTCATGAAGATCCGATCACTCCTTCGTAAGTTAAAAATACGTCATTTTTTTTTAATTTTTCAGAATTAATCCCCCCCCCCAATAGAGCGGATCCGTTCCAATTATGTTAATCACGTATCTAAGACTTCTGCTTATTTTCCCACCAAGTTTCATCCCGATCCCTCCAATCTAAGCGTTTCCCATGATTTTAGGTTCCCCCACCTCAAACTCCCCAATTGTCGCCAGATTTGGTCGGGATTTAAAATAAGAGCTTTGAGATACGATATCCTTCTAAATATCAAATTTCGTTGAGATCCGATCACCCGTTCGTAAGTTAAAAGTACCTTATTTTTTCTTATGTTTCAGTATCACCCCCCCTCCCAACTACCCCAAAGAGAGCGGATCCGTTCCGGTTATGTCAATCATGTATCTAGGACTTGTGTTTATTTTTCCCACCAAGTTTCATCCCGATCCCTCCATTCTAAGTGTTTTCAAAGATTTTAGGTTTCCCCCTCCCAAATCCCCCCCAATGTCATCAGATCCGGTCGGGGTTTAAAATAACCGCTCTGAGACACGATATCCTTCCAAACATCAAATTTCATTAAAATCTGATCAACCGTTCGTAAGTTAAAAATACTTCTATTTTTTCGAATTAACGGGCCCCCACTCCTCCCTCCCCCAGATGGTCAAATCGGGAAAATACCATTTCTAATTTAATCTGGTCCGGTCCCTGATACACCTGCCAAATTTCATCGTCCTAGTTTACCTGGAAGTGCCTAAATTAGCACAACCGGGACCGACAGACCGACAGAATTGGCGATTGCTATATGTCACTTGGTTAACACCAAGTGCCATAAAAACTGATAGCTGGACTTGAAAAAGATGTCCTTGTTTGGTTGCGAAATATTCTGCTTGGATTTTGCTTATCTTAAAGACAGTCTGTCATTAATGCAGTATTTATGTATGGTTTGTTCCTTAGTCGGGAAAACACTCGGCTGTTTCGCTAAACAGTTGACCAAAATATGAGAGTCTATAGTTTATTTTTAGCCAATATTAGTTAGTAATGGGCCTACATATTTCACTGGCTGTTGCTAGCAATAAATAACTAGTTTCTGTAAATAACAATTAGTGAAAGTTATTTAAAACTCGAAGCTTAATACTGAGAAATCCCCAACATCATCTAGTGTTGACAACTTTGCCCGTCCTTTTTTTAAAGCCTTTTTCAAGCTGCCAAAGGATTTTTAACACTATGGTAGCAGTGGGGATTGATCTTCTGTTGGGCAATACGGGGCCCAGGGTTTGATTCCCGCTATATGTTTTTTTTTTATTTAAGCTGCTGGATACTTGTCTTATTTGGTACGTTTAAACGTTTATGATGATAAGAAAAGAAGAATTTCGTCACTAGTAGTCCTGCCAGCTTAAAATCAACTAGCTTAATTCGATTTCCGAAATTTCCTGAAGCTAATTTCCGAATATTCTATATTATATTATAGGCAGTGTGTTTTTTGTTTGTTTTTCTTCTTTTTTTTTGTCTTTTATCTTTATACTCTCAACTTGGTAGGTTAATAAAATTTTAGAATTGAATTCTCAAGGAAAGGCTAATTTCTGGAGACTGAAGTTTGACCTATTGAAAAAATAATTGGAATAATTCTTGGGAAAAGGTTATTAATTATTATCCTGTAGAAAACTTTCAAGTTTCTTCTTTTTTGATGCATTTGCCTTCGACAACAGCACTGTCAGTTGAGCTAAAAGTTTCAAACCCTGTCTTGGGTTTAATAAAGCTTACAACAACGACGAGGATTTAAATTAAATCAACGAAATAGAAATTAACCATGAAAGGCCAGTAATTTTGTACTCTCTCTAGAGATCTTTCTTGGAAGCACCGAAAAAAAAAAAAAAAAAAAATGATGAAGAGCAAAATAAATGCAAACGTATATACTAAAACCAAGTGAGCGATAAAATGTCCGCAAATTTTATTGGGTTGTACGCGAAATTTTGTCATGTGTTCGGAAATCTGAAACGGGAATTAATAAAAAATAAAATATTGAATTAATATAAATCAATATTCTAGGAGCAAATATGAAAGCTATTAACATGGAACTAGTTTTTTTTTTTTTTCTTAAATGCAAGTCTTCATAAAAATTATAGGCTATTTCTTGCAAACAGATTCAAAATCATTGTTTTTAGTCTCCTTTAAGGCTTTGAAAGCATCAGATATGTACAACGGTTTTGGGCACGACAGTAAGGACCCCCTCCCACTACAAAAAAGATTTACTTTTGTCGTTTATGTATTGACTTTTTAGGCTGCTCAACAACGGCCTGGGATTCCGAGGGTTGTGAATCCTGGTCAACAAGGAGTTACACGAATGCTGCGCCCTACTGGAACCGTTATTCAGGGACAGGGAGGAGCAAAACAAATTATTGTCCAACAGCCTCCTGGAGGTCAGTTTAAATTTCTATTATTGCATCATTTTCTTTAATGCAAAAGAGGATGGTCCTTATTTCAATTTTCTGGAAACAAAAAGTTCCCTTCTCTTGAAGTTAAACCCAAAGAGTACTAAGTACGAAATTATCTTCGATTCCTCAAAAAAAATCTTTTTTTTATGTTATGATTCGTCTTCTGATTTTGTCACCCGAAAAACAGTCTAAACATTTAAATAAATTGTAGGTTTCATGCTGTATATATTTATTAACATTTAGTTTTTGGTATTTTCCCTCAATCCTTGTGCTGTTTCGTTAATCAGATGTAAAGATATACATATCAGTTTTATATAAACTTATGTAATGTTTTCTAATGCTAATTTTTATCTTTCAGCATATTATAAATTATTTTTGAGAAAGTATTGTTTTTGTTTTTTTTTACCTTTATGAAGGTGGGTGGGGATGGGATATTGGGGAAATCCCACTTCCTTGCTTTGGAATATTGGGACACAGAAATATACTCTCATCCTTTGATCTTTTTTCCTTTCAAGAACCCTTGCGTGCAGATCAATGGCCTATGTAGTGCAGGTACTGATCTCATTCGGCCTGGAATGATATATCCCCCCCCCCCCCGATTTGTCTGGGTACCCATTTGTAGCTATGCCAACTCAGGCTGAGTTTACCGAGTTTCACCGCTGACCTCCATCCCAGAATTGAGTCTTCATCTGACTTGCGTGCGGAGAGGTGCTGTTCAAATTCTAATTTATTTACACGCTTTGGTGCTGTATTTATTTACACGCTGTGGTGCTGTTTGACATTTGTATGTCTAATTTATATTTTTTTTATAAATATAAAAATGATGATTATTTTGGATATTGAATTTCCGCACAGCAGGAAGAGAATTTCTGTGGTTTTTACCCATGGCGAAGACGGGTTGGTCGGGTTCGAGGTAGCCCTCCTCCCTATCAGCCTAGTGCACAGCACCTAGTCTTTCCAAGTTAGTTATGCCTAAATATTGCTGTCCTGAATGTAGAAACCCAGCAACTAGTGGGACGGTTCAGTGCCCCAAATGCAGTCAATGGTGGCATCCTAAGCGTGTAAGGATTGTGCTTGGAGCAAGAGAGAAACTACCGGTATGGTTGTGCTTAAATTTTGACTTCCCCATTTCACCTTCAATTGCTAGCGGTATGAAAATTCCGTGCAAAGTTACGCCACGAGCGAGCCCTAGACCTAGGTTCTTTGTCAAAACCACACCAAGGACTTCTAATCACAAAACTAAGGCTGTAACTAGGTCCAGCAGTGAGGATAAAACTCCATGCACAAATTGTTCTGAACACGTTAGTGAAATCTTAGCTTTAACTAACAGATGTTCCATTCTTGAGAATCAACTCTCAGCTATTCAAAATGAACTATTACCGCAACCGAGATGCCCACAGATCACTCCAATCTGATATACATATTCTCCAGAACTTAACCGACGAAAAACAGCAATTATTGACACCCTAATGATGCAGCTAAATCAGGTTTGTAACTCATTAAGTGACGTAAAAAGTGCATGTAGTGTGGGAATGATCCTCGATGACGAGGTCCAGGATAGTGTTAAATTAGCTGATGTAAGTGTAACTGACAAGAATAAGTTTTGTGACATTCAACCGACTGAAGATTAACTGCTAATTGTTTCCGAGAAAATAGTTCAACAAAAAGTTATGTGCAAGTTCTTAACCAATAAAATACGTAATATTATATGCAGGTCTTTCGAGAGTGATTTTTGTAGGAAAAAAATTGTCAGTGTTTACATGTTTGTAGGCATTTTATCTCAGAATGTTGCAAAAAATAGTACCTGTCCTATCGATCATCTTAATTAATGTGCAGATTTATCATGTGTCGATAGTGCTTGTAATTTAGCCCATGTTCTAGGTCTTTGATCCCATTTACGAATTTAAATTCGTCCAAATCAAACATGCATTAATTCAAAAACGTTCAGAAATTAAATGAAAAAAACTAGTTTTTTTTTAACTGTAAGTAAGGAGCGACATTAAAACTTAAAACGAACAGAAATTACTCCGTATATGAAATGGGTTGTCCCCTGTTCAACGCCTCGCTCTTTACGCTAAAGCTTTTAATTGTTTTAAAAAGTAGAATTGTGGCTAAGAGTCAAACTTTAGTGTAAAGAGCGAGACGTTGAAGAGGGACTTTTGAGACAAAAAACAGAAAAGCCACTCTGGCTGTGAGCCAGGTTACGTCCTCATCGGTCCCATGTCACTGTCAAGTGCCCTTGGGCCTGAACTTTCTAAGTCAATCCATGAGTCGGTTCTTTGGTCAGTCCCGGTACACAAACTTCCCTAGGCCTATTTCGGAGGCTTCATTTCAGTCTAGCAATTGACACAAATCAGGTGATCGCTTTTATTGAATGTACCAAAAATGAAATCGCGATGGAAACCCCTTTTATCTCCAACCAGTAGCTCTTGACTTCTTTTCGAGTGTACCCCCGCCGTCTCTTTTTCCCAGATTTTCCCCAAAGTATTGATCCTCACTTCCAATAGACTTACCCCCCTTCTTTCAAACCCTCAATATGGTATGGTGTGCAGGGATGCTACTACTAATGTTGCGAGTCGAAAGTCCCTGGTTCCCCCTTCTGGCCATCCTACTACTAGACAAATTAATCTGTAGTCTAGTTATAGTACCCCATCCCTGCTAAATTGGATAAACCCCAGCCACCTCCAGGAAGTGTCCATAGACATCCCCACCCTCAAATTTCTTTTCAAATCGTTTGCCAGATAAAACGGATGTTGCTGATACTCATAATAGTAAACATAAGAATGATAAATTACGTCACCATTTCCCTAGGTTGTTATTAAGTAATGCAGAAAGCCTTAATTTTGAAAAACTTATTGAGCTTGAAATTACGGCGAATAAGCTATCATCAGATTTAATTTGTATAACTGACGCTCAGTCCCAAAACCTGGATACTCGGGAGATGGCTTATTTTAATGAGTTTATTAAACTCCGCCTACATGATCATTACCTTGGTAAAAAGGGTGGAGGGGTGATGATTTTTTGTAGTGATAATTTGTCGCCAAAGGAAGTAAATGTTCCAGGAATAAATGAGTATAATGAAATAATTTGGATTAAAGTTAAACCGAAAGTTCTACCATGCCCATTAACGAATAACATTCTTGGTTGTTTTTATTATTCACCCGGTCGTACAGATTTCTTGGAAAAACTCTATGCATCGCTTGATTACCTATAATCTAAACATCCCAATGCTGGGATCCTACTTACCGGTGACGGAAATGAACAAAATACAAGTCATCTTTGTCGGGAAGCTAATTTAAAACAAATTGCTAATATCCCAGACACAAAAGGAGGTACTTCCCTTGACGTTATTTGTACAAACATTGATGAATTCTATCAAAGACCCAAATCCCTCAAGCTTCCTTGGTGGCAGTTACCATTTTATGCTTTCGCTAAATCCGATACAAGATCATATCTGTAAGCATAAATTTGATGTATTTAAGTATCGACCAATTAATGATAGTGGTGTGCTCAATTTTGGAACATTGCTTTCAGAAGAGCTATGGGAAGATGTATTTGCTGCCGATGAATCGAAAAAGAAAGCCAAACTTTTCCAAGAAAAATTTATCAATAATTATTTACCTCATTTTCCAGAAGTCAAAAAGAAAAGCTGTTCTATTGATAAGCCGTACGTAAATGATGCAATAATAAGTTTAATCCGACAAAATTAATACTGTTCCGCCAAGGAAAAACTGAAGAAACTAGCCTACTAAGGAAATTTATAAAAAAAAGCAGATTCGGAAAGCTTCAGCCCAGTATTACCGTAATAAAATAAATGAACTCTTTAAAGCACAGCAGAAGCAGTGGTATAATACAGTCAAGAAAATCAGTGGTAAATTAGTAAAAAACGTTGATTTTAATCCTGACGTTCCCCCTGAAACTACAGCTAACTCATTAAGTAAACACCTTGCCGCTATTGTACAAATACTCCCTGCTTTCTCGTGTAATATTCCCTGCCATCCAGCACCAGACCCGGATATCCCTGTAGTACAGCCTGATGTTGAGGCAATAATACGTAAACTAAAGATAACTTCAATATGTCCCCTTGACATTCGAATTGATTTAGTAAAAGCATTTCCTGATAAGTTTTCCTCCGTTGAATCCTAGTTGAGAGTCAACTTTTTCCCATCAAGATTGGAAGTGCTCTCTCTTTCCCGTTATATGATACAAAGCACAAGAATTTCTTTTTCTCTTCTTTTTTTTCTCTCTCTTTCAATCGGGAAAGCGGAAGATTTATGGGACGACCAATTAAGCGTGGGGGTCCTTGGCAATATTTTTAGAATAGGTTGTTAAGAGTGAAAATATTATTAATAAAGGGGAAAAGTCCGTTAATCCTTAGTAAGAAGAAAAGTTTTTATGATTAACTTATTTTGTCGTTAGTTTAGATATTTTCGCGCTGTATTCTGTTTCTGTGCGTGCTTGTAATTTGTACTGTTGTTTAATTTTCTTGCTTGTGTGTTATTTATTTATTTGTGTGTATATGGCCCTTAGGCTTTTGAAATACACTTATCTATCTATCTATCTATCAAAACCTTTATCAAATATTTTTGATACAGTAACTAGAAGTTGTTCATTCCCTAAGTGTGGAAAAAGGATACATTACACTCATATAGAAGAAAGGTGTTAGGCTAGATTTTATAGAGTCCGACCAATTACCTTTACACCAATATTCTCAAAACTGTATGAGAGTTTCGTAGCAGATCAAACAGTTCGTGGTAACGAACTGTAGTGAGGAGCGACCCGGCTCAATAGTAGCCGAAACTCTAAAAAATGGAATTTTGATACCAATAGTTACATCAAAAGAATTGCATTTTTATGCTGATTCTAAATATATAAATTTCATCAAGTTTAATTTTGTCCATCAAAAGTTACGAGCCTGAGAAAATGTGGCTTATTTTAGAAAATAGGGGGAAACACCCACTAAAAGTCATATAATCAGATTTAATTTCATAAAAAAGTCATAACCGTCAGATCTAACGTGTCAGAGAACCCTACTGAAGAAGTTTCAAGCTCCTATCTACAAAAATATGGAATTTTGTTTATTTTGCTAGAAGACAGATCACGGATGCGTGTTTATTTGTTTGTTTGTTGTTGTTTTTCCCCCCAGGGGTGATCGTATCGACCCAGTGGTACTAGAATGTTGCGAGTGGGCTCATTCTAACGGAAATTGAAGTTCTAATGCCCTTTTTAAGTGACCAAAAAAAAAATCAGAGGGCTCTTAGGCCCCCCTCACGCTTGTTGTTTTCCCAAAGTCACTGGATCAAAGTTTTGAGATAGCCGTTTTGTTCAGCATAGTCGAAAAACCTAGTAATTATGTCTTTCGGGAATCCTTAACCCCCACAGTCTCCGGGGAAGGGGCTGCAATATACAACTGTAACCATTGTTTACATATAGTAATGGTTATTGGGAAGTGTACAGACGTTTTCAGGGGGACTTTCACGTTAGGGGGTGGGGGTGGAGGGGAGAGGGCTACGTGGGAGGATCTTTCCATGGAGGAATTTATAATGAGCATTTTTTTAGCATTATTTAAAAAAAAAAAAAACAAGAGAAAAATAAAAAAGTTTTTTTTCAGCTGGAAGTAAGGAGCAGCATTAGAATCTAAAACAAACAGAAATTATTACGTATATGAGGGGGTTCGTCTCCTCCATAAAACGTCACTCTTTACGCTAAAGTATTTTTAGTAATTTCAACTGTTTATTTTACGGCCTTTGTGATTCAGGGGTCATTGGGATCGGGACAAAATACATGCTTTAGTGTAAAGAGCGAGGTATTGACGAGGGGGCGAACCCCTCAGATACGCAATAAAAATATACAAATATAGAAGTTCGTTATGTAAGTTAATTCATAAGTTATATATATTTATTACTAATAAAAGCGTTCTTAAAAACATTAAATGTTCTAATTGCCTTTTTAAGTAACCAAAAATTGGAATGAAACTAGGCTTTGTTCCGTATATGGAAGGGGTTGTCCTCTCCTCAACGCCTCGCTCTTTACGCTAAGTTTTTATTGTTTTTAAAAGTAGAGTTGTTTGAAAGAGTCAAACTTTAGCGTAAAGAGCGAGGCGTTGAGGAAAGGACAACCGCTTTCATATACAGAACAATTTCTGTTCGTTTTTAGTTTTAATGTCGCTCCTCACTTGCTGTTAAAAAAAACTTGTTTTTTTAAATTTAATTTGCTTAAAAAGACGATTCTTGTACTTATTGATGAACAACAATTCGGAAACATGAAAGGCTTATAAACGACATATTACCTTGTCAGTCTCCTCGATACTGTATAAATTACTTGAAGAGCCAATTACCTGGCTCAATCTCCTTTTAATTGACCTCCAAAAGGCTTTTGATCTGGTTAGTCGTAATGTTTAGTTGAAAAATTGCCGAACGAATTTCATGTACCCCATTTTCTAGTCAGCATTATTGCATCTCTCTATCAAATAGGAGTCAAGTTGTTAAGTACAAAAATGTTTATCCTGATTCACTCTCTATTTTCTTGTGGAGTTCCGCAGGGTACGCTTTTAGGCCGTTTACTATTTTTGGTAATGATTAACAATCTTGCTAATGAATCAGCCGATCGATGGAAGTTTGTGGATGACATGTCATTGCTCGAAAAGTGTAGAAGAAATATTAAGAGCAGTGCAATGGCAATTCTCGAAGACCTTGCAAGCGAAGTAGTCTAGTCAAAAATGAAAGTGAACTCCCATAAATCTCACATTATGACTTTTAGTATTCTTAAATGAAAGCCATAATTCATAACCCCAATACCTAATGAAATAATTACAACAAAAACTAATCTCTTATCACAATGACTAGCTATTTGAAATGAGAGGCCCACATTTGCTCCATTGTTTAACAGGCTAGTACATCTCTGTCTCTCCTTAAGGTATTTGCTAAATTTTTATGCCCAAAAGCACATTTCCTCCGCCCTTATATATCTTTTATCCGTCCACAACTTGAGTATGCTTGTCCAATGTGGCATTTTGGTCCTACTGTAGATCAGTCTGGTAGGCTATAGATTATCCAGAAGAGAGCCCTGAGAATTATTTACGGTCAGGTCAAAGTGCCTTATATTCTCCTCATTGAGGAATTCCACCTCCCTATCTTGGCAGCCTGACGTGTTACTCTTTGTACCAATTTTGGAAATAATCTGCGTTGTAACCGACGCTTTCAATGTACACTCCCAGCCCCTTATTTCCCACCAAAGCCCCGTTCACCCCTATCAAAAGCACAAAAAAATCCCGGTTTAAATCCTATTAATGCAAGAACTGAGTGGTACAGAAAGAGCTTTGTGCCAGCGTTTGTTGAAATCATATATAAATGAAATTTGTAATACATCACGTTAATGTGTCATTTGTATTGTTAATGTGTTCGTTTTGTTGTTTCATTTTTATTTGACTAGTCAGTTAGATTCATCGCTGTATGTTTTTTATAATGTACTTATGTTTTTACGCATGTCCTCATTTTTATTTGTTTGACTTGTATTGCTTACTTTTACGTATTATACTCATATTTTACTTATGTACTTTTGTTTGTGTCTTAATTAATCTTTTCTATTCATTTTATTGGTTGTGCTCATTTTATATGACAGGCCAGTTTTGTTCATTGCTGTAGGTAATGTGCTAAAATCACTGCTTAAAAGCAATTTACTACAAAAAAATTGATTATTGCATTTTCTATTCAGTAGTTTAAGCAATGTTAGAATAATACGTTCAGATTTTTCCTTTAAAAGTGATCTAAACTAGCTTAAGAATAGGACAACTTTCTTCTTCTTTTTTTTTTAGTGATTATAAACCAACTCTTGACGCATTTTGTCAGCCATGAAAAAAATTTGAAGTAAATTTCAAAAGTCTGTTCGTATATTTTAGTCAACTTTCAGTGTGTTTTTTTTTTATCTGAAAATCATGCGAAGTTAATTTTAAAGACGTAATTCGGTTGGTTGATAAAGCTGAATCTCAGTTGAAAAAATAGAACAAAAAGATTTCTTATATTGAAAAATTTATATCTCAGAACTGCAGCAGGTACTTGTGTGTTATAGCCACCACACCAAAGAAGTGAAGTTAGTTTAATACTAATGAAATATACCAAAATATGATTAAAATATAGTACTTTAGAAACTAAATTATGGAAAACACAACAGAGAATTATGGTAAGCAGGCCACCCAGAATGTATTATATTAAATACCTAACCTCCTCTATTTGTTAAATATTTAATAAAAAATAACTGCATAGTACTTTATCTCGCTCAGGGCAAGCTGATTATCTCTGATTAGACACAGAAAATCGGTTTCATTAAGAACAAAGTGTAGTGACATGCAACATGCAAATACCCTGCAATAAATAACATGCCAAAAACTGGCACTGGGTAAATAAAAATTAAGCAAAAAGAGTTAAACTTACTCTTCAATGATAATGTAGTTATTCTCTTGCTTTGCTTCTGTCCTAAATTCCGCCCGACTTGGAATATTATTTGGCTTTCATCTACTAATTGAAAGTTTGTAATGAAGCTTGTTTACAAGCTCAATTGTATTTTTTCTCTCTCTTAAAGGTCAACCTAGAGTAGCAACCCCAATACGTCCAGGCATGCGTCCTCAAACATCAATCCAAGGTCAAGGGACAAGACAAGCTATTGTTATGTCGCGTGCGCAAGGATCCCAAGGTCACATTGTTGTAGTAACTAATCCTCAAGGGATGAAAGTTGCGACCCCTGGCTCTGTTACTACTCAATCTGGTATGTTCCTCTTCTAGACCTCTATAGAGTCATTTTCAAATTGTAATATTTTTTTCCAGGGCCAATCTACGTGAGCTATTTATATTTATGGAAATACTTTCAATATAAGTTATATTACCCGTCTTTTCAGCAATGAGTGAGAAAGAGAACATGGTACATTCATATTATGCTCTTATAGACATTGAATATAAGTTGTATTAGCACATCTTTTCGTGAACGGGGGAGAGGGAGAACATGGTACATTCATATTATGCTCTTATAGACTGTCAATATAAGTTATATTAGCTCATCTTTTCGTGAATGGGAGAGAGGAAGAACCCGGTACACTCATATTATGTTCTTATAGACATTAAATATATGTTTTTTTTAGCCCATCTTTTCGTGAATTGGGGAGAGGGAGAACATGATACATTCGTATTATGCTCTTATAGAATTCTTGGGCCTCAGAAGAAATTGGTTTGAATATAGACAAAAAAATGCCTTGAAATCTTTTTTGGTTTGGAAGACCTAATAGAACCTAATATTATTATTTTATATGAGAGAGAGAGATACAGAGACTTTTATTTTAAAAATGACTTTCACGGCGTGTGGTGACGAATTAGTACTTTACGTTAAGTATCAGAGTCAGATAAAACTTGTCAAATAAAAAAAAAAAAAGGAAAAACACAGACAGTCAGACAGACACTTGTCAGATTTAAAAAAGAACAATCATCAAACAGTTCGTGGTAACGAACTGTAGTAACGAGCGACCTGGCTCAATAGTAAACGAAACTCTAAAAAACGGAATTTTGATGCTAAAATATGCATCAAAAGAATCGGATTTTCATGATGATTTTAAAAAAACTAAGAGAAAGCCATTTAGCCAAAAAAAGGAATTAATATGCAAATTTCATTTTAATAATTTATGTGTGGAGAGCCAAAATCAAACATGCATTAATTCAAAAACGCTCAGAAATTACAAAAAAAACTATTTTTTTCAACTGAAAGTAAGGAGCGACATTAAAACTTAAAACGAACAGAAATTTCTCCGTATATGAAATGGGTTGTCCCCTCCGCAATCCTTCACTCTTTACGCTCCTTTTCGCTCTTTACGGAGGGGACAACCCATTTCATATACGGAGAAATTTCTGTTCGTTTTAAGTTTTAATGTCGCTCCTTACTTTCAGTTAAAAAAACTAGTTTTTTTTTAAGTAATCAACTAAAAAACTGAATCAATATAATAAATTCACTGATTAATAATGTTTAGAAATGCAGGAATGGAACTTTCTGTATCTCTCGTGGATTAGTGGGAGAGGTTGAAAAGTGGGGACTTGCTAGGAGTTGGGTCTTTGAGTCGGGATCTTCAAGGTTGATAGGGCGGGGGGGGGGAATAAATCTTCGAAACGGGGGTTTGTCATGGCTTTGTTACCAAACCGGGTACACAGGATGGTTCTTCTCTCTGATGTGGTAGTGAGCTGGAAATGCTTAAAAAGAAAGTGATATGGGAGTTTACCTTGACCATGGATAGTTCATAATGCTCGCTTCTAGACTGACTATGGAATAATATTGGGAAGTAGTTAAACCAAAACGCCAAATCGGACAAGGATATCAAACAGTTCGTGGTAACGAACTGTAGTAAGGAGCGACCCGGCTCAATAGTCACCAAAACTTTAAAAAATGGAATTTTATACCAATAGCTACATCAAAAGAATCGCATTTTAATGCTGATTTTAAATATATAAGTTTCATCAAGTTTAGGCTTACCCATCAAAAGTTACGAGCCTGAGAAAATTTGCATTATTTTAGAAAATGGGGGGAAACACCCCTTAAAAGTTATAGAATCCTAACGAAAATCACACCATCAAATTCAGTGTATCAGCGAATCCTACATTAGAAGTTTCAAGCTCCTATCTACAAAAATGTGGAATTTTGTTGTTTTTTTTTTGGCCAGAAGCCAGATCACGGATGCGTGTTTGTTTATTTTATTATTTTTTTTTCCGGGGGTGATCGTATCGACCAAATGGTCCTAGAATGTTTCGAAAGGGCTCATTCTAACTGAAATGAAAAGTTCTAGTGCCCTTCTTAAGTGACCAAAAAAATTGGAGGGCACCTAGGGCTCCTCCCACGCTAATTATTTTCCCAAAGTCAACGGGTCAAAATTCTGAGATAGCCATTTTATTCAACGTAGTCGAAAAACTTTATATACTATGTCTTTGGGGACGACTTACTCCCCCACAGTCCCCATGGGAGGGGCTACAAGTTAAAAACTTTGACCAGTGCTTACATATAGTAATGGTTATTGGGAAGTGTACAGACGTTTTCAGGGGGATTTTTTGGTTGGGGGAGGGATTGAGAAGAGGGGTATATGTTGGGGGAGCTATCCATCTAGGAATATGTCATGGGGGAAGAAAATTTCCATGAAGGGACCGCAGGATTTTCTAGCATTATTTAAAAAAAACAATGAAAAAATAAATATGAAAAAGTTTTTTCAACTGGAAGTAAGGAGCAGCATTAAAACTTAAAACGAACAGAAATTATTACGCATATGAGGGGCTAACCTCCTCCTAATACCTCGCTCTTTACGCTAAAGTATTTTTATTAATTTCAACTATTTATTCTACGGCTTTTGTGATTCAGGGGTCATTTTTAATGAATTGGGACAAAATTTAAGCTTTAGTGTAAAGAGCGAGGAACTGACAAGGGGGTGAACTCCCTCGTATATGTAGTAAAAACATGAGAATACAAGAGTTCGTTACGTAAGCTAATTTATAAGTAATGTATATCTTATACTAATTAAAGCATTCGTAAAAAATTAAAAGTTCTAGTTGCCTTTTTAAGTAACCAAAATGTCGGAGGGCAATTAGGCTTCCTCCCCCGCTCCTTTTTTCTCAAAATCATTCGATCAAAACTATGAGAAAGCCATTTAGCCAAAAAAAATAAATATACAAATTTCGTTTTAATTATTCCTCTGCGGAGAGCCAAAACCAAAACATGCATTGATTCAAAAACGTTCAGAAATTAAATATAAAAAAAAACAAGTTTTTAACTGAAAGTAAGGAGCGACATTAAAACTTAAAACGAACAGAAATTACTTCGTATATGAAAGGGGCTGCTTCCTCATCAATGCCCCGCTCTTTACGCTAATTTTTTTTACTGTTTTAAAAAGAAGAGGTGAGAGAAAGAGTCAAACTTTAGCGTAAAGAGTAGGACATTGATGAGGAAGCAGCCTTTTTCATATACGAAGTAATTTCTGTTCGTTTTAAGTTTTAATGTCGCTCCTTACTTTCAGTTAAAAAAAACTTGTTTTTTTTTATTCAAGAACAGGGCGAGTGAATCTTGTATAAATTCTTAAAAGGTGGAATGTAGGGCAAGAAAACTTGAAGAAAAATTTAAGCGTAGCAAGTGCCAAATTAGCTTGCTTTGTGATGTTATTAACGTGGATATCCCACTTTCATGATTTCCATGGCTGAGCTTTTCAAATTTTTCGGTATTTTCTCAGTAAGGACACATTTCCAGCGGTCAGGGTTTTCAGCAGCAAGTCCATTTGTCATAATCAGACAGGAGCGGGCCAAAGAGGGTACCTTGGTGCACACCACAGTAAACTGGAAGGAGATCTGAATAGACGTTTTTATGCTTTACATATTAAGTTCTACTGGAAAGAAAAGAAGATTTAGCCAAACATCTGGTTTATCCAAATTTTTATATATTGTATCCAGTAAGGTTACAAGGTAATGGTTAGTAGAAAGTTCAAATTGATTACCAAATTGCTTTGGGTCAATAAGTTCTTCAATTTTTGGCTTGAGCCAATCAGTCAGAAAGCATTCGTATAATTTCGAAAAAAACTATCATTCAAGATCTAAAATATATTTTAGAAATTTATTTCCTCGTGAATAATTTAGCTTGTATGGAACTTATAAATTCTTGTTATGATTCCAGGCATGAGAATGATTGTAGTTTCTTCGGCTCCGACTGCAACAAGTGGAGCTCAAGGTGGCACCAGAGTTGCAATTACCAGGCCTGCTGGTGCACAATATGTAGTTCGTCAGCCAGGTGGTCAATTAGTTTCATTGGCGCCTGGATCAACTATCTCTCAGCAGGTATCATCATTTTGAGTTTACACCTTTTCAAATCAAAAATCCTTTTTATTAAAGCAAAAAAAAAGTCTCATGCTGATCAGTAGAAGTCTGCAAAGTCAAATCAATTTTAGATTCACTGTTTTCATTAAGTAAATTGGCCGAGAGGTCGTGAGGATAACAGTTGGGATTTCGGTTAGTTTGTGTTAGATTTTTTGTTGATGATAGTTTCTGGATACAAAGGTAATTTATGAGTTCACTTTCTTTTATTTTCCTTTGACGAAAAATTAAGTGAAAAAAGTGGTTTTAGTTTTGACAAAGCATTGAAAATAAAATAAAAGCAAAACAACACTTTAGTTAAAAAAAAAATGTTCCCTATATTTTGGCCCCATGTCTCGGGAGCCTTTCTCAACGTAAAAGAAGGCGGGAAAAATTCTAGTAATGGGAAAAAACAGTTGTTTTAAAAAAACAACACAAAAAATGACCATTAAACACACGAAGAGAGAGAGAGAAAAAAGAACAACTCACAGTATAAACAAATTTCCAATACTGATTTTACAACATAAGAATAAAACCAAAGCGAATGTCTGAAGTGAAACCATGGGTCACCCTCCTCCCAACACTCAGCATGTAAGTGGAAATCACCCTCTCACGTATAAATGGGAATATTATAAATAAACTTCCAGCACTGATGTTACAACATAAGGATAAAACCAAAGCGAATGTTTAGTGAAATCATGGGTCACCCTCCTCTCAGCATTCAGTGTATAAATGTGAATATTATAAACAAACGTTCAGCACCGATGTTACAACATAAGAATAAAACCAAAGCGATTGTCTAGTGAAATCATTGGTTACCCTCCTCAACATTCAGCGTATAAATGGAAATCTATTAAAGGTGAAGACTATATTTACTTGAACAACAAAAAAAGTCACTGAACCGCAGGTCCATAACCCCTGACTAATTCTCACGGGTTAATAAACAAACTTATGAATTATAAATTAAATGGATTTTCTTTTTGCGAGTTTAGCTGCAGTCCGTTTACTTTTTCAGCTTTGACCTCATTCTGACTTTTGTTCGCAAGGTTACCACTTGTTCGAGGATAATTATGTAAATTACTACTGGTTGACGATTTTACCTTCTCCGCAATTAAACTATTACAAATTTAGTTTATCCTAAAATCCTCTTCATCTCTATTAATCCTAATACCCCTATTGATATTTTTTTTTGTTTCTATAATTTCGCTGAAACTTTAGCAAAAGTCCTCCAGACGTAACTACAATTTTTGTTTGATCAAATAAAAAATCGTGATGAGAAAGTCAAATGCGTGTTTTGCTACAGCTGATTCAAAGGTTTCCGGTTTTTGGTTATGTTTTAGCGAGCAATCAATGGCATTTTTGTCTTGCTGTAGCCTGTTTTCTAAATTCCACTGTGTCCTTCCTACATACAATTTACCACAAGTGCATGGTCCATTGTTTAACAAAGAGCGTATTGTTTGTCCTGATTTAAGGGCCATTTTTATATTATGTTTTTTAGTTCTCTTCTTAATTTCTGTTACACAGCATTGGGATATAAGGCAAAGTTGTGGAATTTTTTTGATGCGTTGGCCCTTCATGTTCTAATATTACAAGTTCCATTAACTTTTTTTTCTTTTTTTCAGTTATTTGAGAAATCGTATTTTCTCAAATATTTCGGGATATCCATTAGGTATTAGAATATCCTTCATAATAATGTGTCCACTACTGATGTGTTCTGGTGAAGCTAATTTTAATACCCTATCAACTAAAGAAATAACTACAGCCCTTTTTACTTGGATCGGGTGATTTGAAGTGAAAGACAAATAACGGCTTTTGTTAGTCGGTTTACGGCAAATCGCCTCCCAAATTATTTAAATGCTCCAGAAAAACCTTCAATTTGTGATTCTTAATAATTCTAAATAACTATAACGCCATCCATAATTCTGCCCCAAAATTAAAAGAATATTAAAAAAATTTAATAATTTTTTTTTTTTTTTAATCCTAAAAGGTTTAAAAAAAGGTTTCTGTAGTTAAAGTTTCCACATACTCTACATAAATATTTGCTGACAGCGGACTTAAGGGTCCTCCCATTGCTAATACCCTAGCGTGATAGAAAAAATTATCTCTAAACTTGAAATAATTAGTATACCTGCTAGTTATTTTAACTAAATTTAATATAGTCTCTGTTTCAATTCCTGCAGATAATTCTTCTGTGTCGTTTTTATGTTCGTCAAGTTTTTTTTGGATAAAATACTAAAAGTTTCGTCAAAAGGAATGTAATTATACATTGATTTTATATTAAAACTTCAATATCAAAGGAGAAGTCCAATTGGGGGCTGGGGGGCCAGCTATCCTCTGCTTTCGCCCACGTAATAAAACTCGACGTCTTTCAGTCGGGTCTCAGCTTGTCAAGCATGTGTTTTCGTCGAGTAAAAGAATATTTTTTCAATTGTGCCAGCACGGCCTTGGGCCTTCGGAGGAGGGGATGTAAAAGGGGCAGGAGAGAACTTTTAATAAGATCAAATTTATTACTGGCGCTTTAAAGTTCTCAATAAGTTTGTTTGCATTAAAATTTGTGTCATTTCTTGAACAGACTTGGTTGTGTATAAACTGATGGATTTTGAAAAAACCATTGACCTTTCTTTCTAGTTCAGACAAAGTTTGTATCATTATTTTTCGCCAAACCTAGTAATTCTCAGCAAGGTAAAAGGGACCTCGTCTAAAGGGTGTGGTAAGTTCTTACAATATGGACGGGACTTCCCTTTCTAACCTAGTAAGTTTTGGCTGTAACTGCTTTTCTTGCAACTGATATTCTGTTTTTACTTTTATCTTGCAAAAATTGCTTCCATGTAACTCGCTCTTATGAAATACTTATGTAAGGAAGGTTACATTTCCATAAAATAATTTGTAGTTAGTGACAAATTATTTTTATATTACTTATTGTTTTGGTCTAGCCAATCCCATTTAATCTGTTCATTTGAGTTTTAGGGTAAGCCAGTGGCTGTACAAGTGAGTGGTTCAGCAGGGAATCGTGTTATTGTTGGACAACCGAAATCTCAGCTAGGTGGACAACAACGAGTCGTTGTTATGCAGCAGGGACAGCAAGGGACCTCTATGGCATTGCAGCAACCAAGTACATCAATTGGTACGTGTTTGTAATGTATTGTTGCCTACAATTACAATGCCTCTTATTACTGCCTACTTTCTTCTATTCCATAAACCCATTTTCATAATATTTTATTTGTGATTAAGCATTTTGTATATTTTTACCACTGATACGAATAACTTTTGGTGGCACTATACTAGCTGAGCCTAACGTTACGCACGCGTCTCCTCCACCTGGCTCTATATGGGGCTCCATTTTTACTCCTTGTCATGAAGTTCCTACTGACTTCAAAAACTTCTATATAAGACATATAAGTCTATATAAACCACTGATACGAATAACTCTTGGTGGCACTATACTAGCTGAGCCTAACGTTACGCACGCATCTCCTCCACCTGGCTCTATATGGGGCTCCATTTTTACTCCTTGTCATGAAGTTCCTACTGACTTCAAAAACTTCTATATAGCCCCCTCCTGCCAAATTGGAGGAAGTCCTATTTTTCTTTTTGCCTCTGATGGATTACCAAAAAGCACGATTTTTGACAATTTATAATCCTTCATTCGTAAAAACAGAATCTAGCCATCTTAAATGTTTCTTTCATTATAGAGCTATGTTGTAAGATCGAATCAAAATTTCCGTCGGCTCTTTTTCAGGGTATACATACTGTAATAGACTTCTGGTGGTCAAATGGGTTACATGTATCTTTAAAGGAAATATAACTAATTTTGCTATGCACAGATTTAATTCATATGGACCAAAGTTTAAAAGGAGTCCATAAGGACTTGAGGGTGTAAAGGAGGTGTGGTGGTTGAGCTAATATCTTTATCTACCTATGCTATAGATATGTTCTTCATCTATAGTGTTTATACAAAGATTGTTTTCAAAAAGTATATTCTGGAGAAAAGTTCGGACCGAAATTAAACCTTAAACGAACAGATATGAAACCCAATGATAAGTCAAATGTGCAACAAACAAAATTGCTATGAATTAACAAAAAAAAAATCCAAAACGAACAGAAGTCATAGTTAATAATTCAGTCTAATTTAAATATAACAAATAAAGACAATGAGTAATCTATACAACAAACTAAAGTACCACAAGTGAGAATGGGCCTCCAGTTCCTTCAATCCCCTAAAGGTTAGTGTCATTTGGGCCTTACAGATAACGATAAATACTTTGAATAATGTTTTTTTTTGTCCTTAAAGGAAAAAAGAAATACAATCTCTTTCAGTTTAGTTTTAATATTTTATTTTGAAATATTTTGAGCAGGTTTTCTATTTGTTATATAACGAAAAAAGGCCTCCCTCCCCTTCTTCAGCGCTATCAGAAATTAGTTGTGACTATTATGGTTAACTGTGATATCAGAGAAATTAGAAGTATCCTACTAATCAGAGTATCCTATTATTGATAAGACAGTCCATATAGTTATTCTTAATCCTTTCAAAAGCCATCTCAATCGAAAAAAAGACATACTTAAAATATATATAAAATATTTCAAACAAGTCGTGGTAACGAACTGTAGTAAGAAGTGAGCCGGCTCAACAGTAACCGAAACTCTAAAAACGGAATTTTGATACCAATATATACATCAAATGAATCGGATTTTATGCTGATTTTAAATATATAAGTTTCATTAAATTTAGTCTTACCCATCAAAAGTTACGAGGCTGAGAAAATTTGCCTTATGTTCGAAAAAAGGGGGAAATACCCCGTAAAAGTCATGGAATCTTATTGAAAATCACACCGTCAGATTCAACGTATCAGAGAATCCTAATGTAGAAGTTTCAAGCTCCTATATTCAAAAATGAATTTTTATATTTTTTTTGCCAGAAGGAAGATCATGGGTGCGTGTTTTTTTGTTTATCTATTTTTGTTTGTTTGTTTTTGTTTTTTTGTTTTTTTTTTTCAGGGGTGATAATATCGATCCAGTGGTCCTAGAATGTCGTGAGAGGGCTTATTCTAACGGATATTGAAAGTTCTAGTGCCCTTTTTAAGTGACAAAAAAATCCCACTCATTTTTTTTCCGAAGTCATCGGGTCAAAATTTCAAGATAGCCATTTTGTTCAGCATAGTCAGAAAAATCTAATAGCTATGTCTTTGACGACGACTTAATCCCCCACAGTTCCCGGGGAAGGGCTGCAAGCTACGAACTTTGCCCATTGTTTACATATAGTATTGGTTATTGGGAAGATACGGGCGTTTTCAAGGTTGATTTTTTCTGGTTGTGGGGAGGGGGTTACTTGAGAGGATCTTTCCATGAAGGAACTTAACGTGGGGAAAGTGAATTTCCATGAAGTATTATTTAAAAAAACAATGAGAAATTAAATAAAATAACAAGTTCCTTCAACTGAAAGTAAGGAGTAACATTAAAATTTAAAATGAAGAGAAATTATTATGTATATGAGGGGGTTCGTCCCCTCGTCAATACCTCACTGTTTACGCTGAAGTATTTCTATTAATTTCTAAAGAGCTATTTATTCTAATTAAACGGCCTTTGTGATTCAGGGGTCATTCTTACAGAATTGGACCAAAACAATACTTTAGTGTAGAGAGCGAAGTATTGACGAAGGGGCGAACCCCTCATATACGTAACGAAAATATACATATATAGAAGTTTATTGCGTAAGTTAATTTGTAAATTACGTATATTTATGACTAATGAAAAAACATTCTTAAAATAAAATTAAAAGTTCTAGTGGACTTTTTAAGTAACAAAAACAATTCAAGGGCAACTAAGCCCCCTCCCCCGCCCCCTTTTCTCACAATCGTCCGATCAAAGCTTTGAGAGTCATTTAGCCAAAAAAGTAAAATTAGTAGGCAAATTTCGATTTAATTATTTAAGCATGGTGAGCCAAAATCAAAATCTGCATTAATTTAAAAACATTCAGAAATATAAATAGAAAAAAAAACAAGTTTTTGCAACTGAATGTAGGGAGCAACATTAAGACTTAGAACAAACAGAAATATTTACGTATATGAGGGTTTCTTCCCCTCCTCAGTACCTCAATCTTTACCCTAAAGTATTTTTAGCAATTTCAAAAGAGCTATTTATTCTGATTCAACGGTCTTTGTGATTCAGGTGTCACTCTTAAAAATATGGAACAAAATTAAACTTTAGTGTAGAGAGCGAGGTATTGACGAAGGGGCGAACCCTTTATATACGTAATAAAAATAAACGAGAAGTTCGTTGCGTAAGTTTAATCTGTAAGTTACGTATATTTATTACTAATAAGAACGTTCGTAAATAAACTGAAAAGTTCTTGGGGCCTTTTTAAGTGACCAAAAAAATGGAAGGCAACTAGGCCCCCTCCCCTGCCACTTTTGTCCTCAAAACCGTAAACTTTAAAGAAACCATTTAGCCACAATACGTAGAATTAATATTCAAATTTCGTTTTAAATATTCATGTACATTGAGCCAAAATCAAAATCTTCATTAATTCAAAAATATTCAGAATTTAAATAAAAAAAAGTTTTTCTTTAACTGAAAGTAAGGAGTGACATTAAAACTTAAAACGAACAGAAATTATTCTGTATATGAAAGGGGCTGTCCCCTCCTCAATGCCAAGCTCTTTACGTTAAAGTCTGACTCTTTCTCACAACTCTACTTTTTAAAACAATTAAACACTTTACCGTAAAGAGCGTGGCATTGAGGAGGGAACAGCCCCTTTAATATACGGAATAATTTCTGTTCGTTTTAAGTTTTAATGAGTGTAGTTTTAAGTTGAATATGCAAATCAAGCTTAAAAAGCACAAAAATATTTTGCTACTGAAGTATAAAACCTAAATCAAACCGAAATTAAATAAACAATCATAGAAACCCAAATCCAACTGAAATTAAATAAACAATCATAGCAAACAAACATACTCGGATAAAATCAAATAACGTAGGAAGTCTACAGGAAAATTAACTAAAGCAAATCTTTAAGGATTAAAAAGTCTAAAAGCCAAACCTCGTGGAAAACTTACAAAAATGACAAAAAAATAAAATCGAAAATTAGCAGAAATAACAAATTTGAAATTAATGAATCACAAATCGATTTGCCAATTGATTTGCTTAGCATTCAAATCGAATGGATTAAAATGGAAGAAATTGTTAATGCAAATTGGCTGCATTTTTTGATAGCAAATCTGAATTGATAATTTCATATATGCTGGAAGAAAAGGAAAAAACTACGGAAAGAAGAAGGACAATCTCTACGTCAAAGAACATGTACAGTTAGAAAATTCTGGTAGTTTTAGGGTTATTTTACTCTTATGGGTTGTTGGGTTTGAAATAAAATGATACCCCCTGTCTAGCTTGTTATTAAGTCGGTTTATACATATATATATATATTAAATAAAAAAAATAATTTTTTTAGCTGAAAGTAAGGAGCGACATTAAAACTTAAAACGAACAGAAATTACTCCGTATATGAAATGGGTTGTCCCCTCCGCAATCCCTCGCTCTTTACGCTAAAACTTTTGATTGTTTTAAAAAGTAGAATTGTGGCAAAGAGTCAAACTTTAGCGTAAAGAGCGAGGGATTGCGGAGGGGACAACCCATTTCATATAAGGAGTAATTTCTGTTCGTTTTAAGTTTTAATGTCGCTCCTTACTTTCAGCTAAAAAAATAAGTTTTTTTTATTTAATTTCTGAACGTTTTTGAATTAATGCATGTTTGGTTTTGGCTCTCCGCACATAAATTATTAAAATGAAATTTGTATATTAATTCTTTTTTGGCTAAATGGCTTTCTCTTAGTTTTGATCAGACGATTTTGAGAAATAAGGGGTGGAGAAGGAGGCCTAGTTGCCCTCCAATTTTTCGGTTACTTAAAAAGGCAACTAGAACTTTTAATTTTTAACGAACGTTTTTATAAGTAAAAAATATACGTAACTTAAGAATTAACTTACGTAACAAACTTTCATAACCTTGTATTTTTATTATGTATACGAGGGGGTTTGTACCCTCGTTAATACCTTGCTCTTTACACTAAATCGTAAGTTTTGTCCCAATTCTTTAAGAATGACCCCTGAATCAGAAAGGCCGTAGAATAAATAGTTGAAATTACTAAAAATACTTAGCATAAAGACCGAGGTATTTATCTCCTCCTACATACCTCGCTCTTTATGCTAAAGTATTATTAGAACCCCTCATATTCGTAATAATATCTGTTCGTTTTAAGTTTCAATGCTACTCCTTCCTTTCATTTGAAAAAAGTTTTCATGTTTATTTTTCATTGTTTTCTTATAGTAATGCTAGAAAATCCTGCGCCCTTTTCATTGAATTTTTCTTCCCCCATGACAGATTCCTCCAAGGAAAGATCCTCCAACATAGTCCCCTCTCCTCAGCCCCACCCCCAAACAAAATAAAATCCCCCTGAAAACGTCTGTACACTTTCCAATAACCATTACTATATGTAAACACTGGTCAAAGTTTGTAACTTGCAGCCCCTCCCCCAGGGATTGTGGGGGAGTAAGTCATCCCCAAAGACATATTATGGTTTTCGACTATGCTGGAGGAGCTTGAAACTTCTACAGTAGGTTCTCTGATACGCTGAATCTGATGGTGTCATTTTCGTTAAGATCTTACGACTTTTAGGGGGTGTTTTCCCCTATTTTCTTAAATAAGGCAAATTTTCTCAGGCTCGTAACTTTTGATGGGTAAGACAAAACTTGATGAAACTTGTATATTTAAAATCAGCATTAAAATGCGATTCTTTTGATGTAGCTATTGATATCAAAATTCAATTTTTTTGAGTTTTGGTTACTATTGAGCCGGGTCGCTCCTCACTACAGTTCGTTACCACGAACTGTTTGATATATATATATATATATATATATATATATATATATATATATATATATATGTATATATATATATATATATATATATTTATATATATATATATATATATATATATATATATATATATATATATATATATATATATATATATTTATATATATATATATATATATATATATATATATATATATATATATATATATATATATATATATATATATTATATATATATATATATATATATATATATATATATATATATATATATATATATATATATATATATATATATATATATATATATATGTATGTATGTATGTATATTTTCCCTGTTTCTTCCTTGCCTTGGTTCTTACGGGGGAGACTATGTTGAAGTGTTTTGTTGTAAATTTTTTCTGAATAAACTTTGAACTCTGAATCCTAGTTCAAATTGTAAATTGCTTTCATAAAACGTAAATAATAATCTAAAGAAGAGGGGTGTGAGAGGATAGTAGCGTCAGTCTTTTTGTGTTAATTCCTGCTATGAAGATTCTTCTTGTTAATCACAACGTTTGTTATCACAAAATTCCTATTTGAAACAGCTTTTAGTTGCTTAACATGGGTGACGACTCCCTGGCCCCGTCGATAAATGAGTTTTCTTATAATTTTAAATAGATGATAAGTTATTATAAGTTATTATAAAAAAAATTGATGATAAATAGCTTCAAAAAAGGAATATTTCCTCATGGGCTCGGAAAGTGCTGCCATCAATTTCAGCAAATTAATTCTGATGGCACTTTCCATGTGGTTGTTTATTCTATTTTGTGCGCTTGGAACTTCAGGATATTTTGTCTAATTTTGTCTACCTCCAAGCTAGATTTTAAGTTGTTAATTTAAAATAAAGCCGAGAATAACATCAAAGTATCAGTTTTAGTTGCCCATTTTTAAGAATGTATTATAATTTATTAGAAAAAAAAAAAGAATAAAAATATATACAAAGAAAGAAATTTTTGGTAATTTGAATCCTTGTTCAGGCTGTTTTGTTTTCATAAAGAGTAAATGACAAACTAGCCTTTGGGATATAAGAGGGTGAGCACTCTTTTTTGTGTTTTCCTTATTGTTTGTCTTTCTTTTTTGCGGGAACTCTGGACGGATGTAAAGCTGAAAGCCGTGAAGTGCTTAGATGTGACATAAAAGTTCTGTCATATGGCAACCCTTTCACTGCCTCTTTGCATCATTTAGTAATCTGGCTGGATTAACGCTGTATGGATTTCTTCTTTTCTTTTGACCGATAGTAATTAAACAATATTTTTCTTTACTTTTTGGATGACTCTGTAAGCTCAGCCAGAGTCAACCCAGCTTTAAATGGGTACCTGGAGAAATCTGGGGAAGGTAAACAGGAAGGGTGTGCAAAAGCACAGGATAGTTGGCCTCCCCCACCCCCCATTGCACTTCCTGGCTGAAGGGCCAAAAAACAGAGATCAGCACCGCTGGTAGGGACTGTAAAGTCCAATTCCGCATTCTTTACCTTTTTTGTGGATGGCTAAAGTGGATATTTGAATATATTTTACCTTGTCTTTCTAGGACTACTTGATGGCCCAGCTACTACTGATGCTGCACTTGCTGCGCTGGCTGCTGAAGCTGGCCTTCTTGTTGATAATGGGGAAGGTCAGGATGAATCTCTGCAATTGCTCGGTGATTTTGGTGATGAAGCTGATGCCGTCTATGGTGAGGACGACCGGAATCCGTTGCGTTTAGTCGGGGGCGCTAAAAGCCCCTCTTTCTCTGACATGGAAGACGATGAGCCGCTAAGACTCAAAGGTAATTTGTAACTCCCTGTTTATGTTGTTATATTGCTAGTTGTTGACGCTAAACATATGAGGTATTTATTTGTCATGAAATTTAAAATTTCAATACCTTTGTTGATACAAGTAGCAAAGGGAGGGTGAGCGCACTACCAATTGAAGACTAATAAATAAAAAAAAGCTAGTTTTAATTGAAAACTACAACACACACAAAATAGACAATAGGAATGTTTCTTAAAATTTACCTTTATGCTTGAAATTATCAGATGCCCTGAGTAATTCATTATTGATATTGGTCCGTTCCGGGAAGTAATTTTTTTCAACTAACTACTACTAACAACTCACTGCAGCCCAAGCCACCTGAGGCCGAGACAGCTACGCACGCTCCTTCTCCATCCCAATCTATCCAAAACCTTCCTCTTTATACCCTCCCAGGAAGCTCTGTATTTCAGACATGGAGGATGCCATTTGTAACGATAGTTTTCAACAATAGGAACAACATAAGGGCATAAAAAGGGAAATTAATACCGCAAGACTTTTTATTTCTTCCAATTTCTAAATTTCTCGCTCTAAATGGTATTCAGTAGAGCGTAAAATTGGCGCTTGTTCAATAAGCGCTTGGATATAATAAACTATATTAGACGTGGGGTAAGTTTGACTACTGTGGCTGCTTAGCTCAAATTTGTCAAAATTGAGAGTAACGGCTAATCTAATGTTGTGTGTTCGATTCAAAAGAAGAAGATGGTAAGGTTGATTATGAGCCGTTTTTAGTAATGGAAATACACTAAGATAACTGAACCATATCTCAATGTTTAAGGGGATGCACTACCTAAAAGAATCACTATATCTCGCTATACACTTTTGTGCTTGTGTTGCTTAACATTTAGAATTGATTTGACGGTCTTGCCAAAATTTGTAAAGCTTGGATAATGGATATAGAAAACTAAAAGCTTATCCCTACTTTCTGGAAAAATGTTAGAAAAAACGTTTAGCTTCTCGCGTTTCGTACCGGAGATAGAAATATTCAGTTTAAACCAAATTTTCCTCATCAGAAAATGTAAACTTCGTTTTATTGACTAAATGCAGCAGAATTTTCTTTTTAAAGCTTATGATAATTTTGCCTCATTGGGAGCTCTCTGTGGTATCACTCGTTTTCATTAACAAGCATGCCATCAAAAGGGACGTAAAATTTTACTGACTTTTAAAGTAAATCTCTCTAGTCAAACCACACATTCTCAATAGCTCTGGATGATGACTTGTCCCCTTAGAAAATTCGCCAATGTTCCCTTTGTCTTTGTGAGTCAGCCGACAAGACAGGAAGGCTGAAGCCTGCAAATTGATTTTAAGCTTCCACATCGCCTTAATATATCAAATTTTAAAGATCCATACATTTAAAACAATATCTTAAAAAAGAATGATAGCATATCATAAGTTCTATTATTTGTCAGTTATATATTGTGACACATCCAAGTAGGTGCTGTGTGTCCTTTTTATGATACACAGACTATAAAAGACGATTTTTTTACGGTAATTTTTTACAGTAGCGTTGTTTACTGTATGTTCTAGGTAGCTTTGACGGTAACTAGTTACCTTTTACGGTAATTTTTACAGTAATGTCCTTTATGGTGTAGTAGTAGTAGTAGAACAGTTTTCTTAGAAATAAACATTTCTTAATCAATAGCACAACATAAGCGAAGCTTGCGAGGCTGTGCTAAATTCAAGGAAAATAAAGAGAGAATATGGAGAATGAGACCATTTACCGAAATCAACAACAATAAAAAAGAAACATAAACAATGCATTACCTTGCGTGCCCCCAATTTATTTTAGTTAATCTGTTTCAAAAGTATAGCTACCGAGCAACTCCACAGGTAAATCAGACTTAAACTGGCCAAAGCTACCTATTTTCTTGATATCTATACTCAGTTTATTCCAAAGTTTTGAAGCTCTGTAAATAAGTGAAAAAGAAGACCTACTTGAAACTAATCGAGGAACCTCAGTATTACCTCGTATCCGAGTAATGTGGTGGTGAACATCAGACCTCTCACAAAATATTTCTGTTAAACAATCAGGAAGGCTCTTACTGTGATACTTTTATATAAAAATCAACGTATAAAAATCACGTAATCCAGCTGCAGGCATCATATTTAAATCTCTATACACAGACCTCAAAGACTCATGGTTCCCAACACCACAAAGAACTCGGATAGCATTATTCTGGATCATGCGGATTGGACGAACTATCGAAGGGAAGGTACCAAGCCAAATCGACGAGCAATACAAAATGTAAGGGTAAATCAGGAAAAGTATGGGTGAATCAGGGAAAGGTATAACAATCGTAGAACATTTGGGGGGGGGGAATATGTTTTAACTTGCGCATGATACCTAAGTTACGTGACAATATTTTCGAAACTGACTTCACATGATCTTTAAATGATAGGGTTTCATCAACATTGTTTCCGAGGCATTTGGTGAACCTTGTTCGTTTAATAATTCCCCGCTGCGAAATCATTTCCGTAAACCAAGGGTAAAAATTTGGATATATAAAATAAAAAAAACTTGACTTATCTATATTCAGGTCAAGGTGGTTTATTTTAAACCATGTACATATCTTGCTCATTGCTGCATTTATCGTTGACATGAGCAGTTGTTCCGTAGGGACAAAAGACACCAAGGTTGTATCATCAGCAAATAATGGCATAGTAACCTGGGTCTTACTCGGAGCGTTGTCAACAAAGTCGTCAATTCTGGGTAGAGCTTTCACAACATGCGGCAGATCATTAATAAAAATTAAAAACAGGGTCGGACCCAGTACGGATCCTTGGGGAACCCCCAATTAACAACATTTTTACTAGACAAAAATCCTTGTAAATTGACATACTGCTGTCTATTATGAAGATAACTGCAAAGCAAACCCAATGTAGCACCCCTTAATCCATAAGATTCACATTTTTTTTTAATAATATTCGACGGTCAACTGTCAAAGTCCAAAAATATACCAGCTACCCTAAGCTTTTTATCAAGAGCATCATTAATTATAGTAGTAATAAATGAAATCGCCATTTCGGTTCTTCTACCCTTCCTGAAACCAAACTGATTTGAATGTAGAAGTTTATGACGTTCCAAATGCTCATAAATTCTGATATTAATACATTTTTCTAAAACTCGTGAACAGCAGGTAATAATGAAATTGGTCTGTAATTCCCCAAATCATTCTTGTTACCACCCTTAAAAACAGGAGTTATCCTTGCAATTTTAAGACAATTGGGGAACTTACCTTGCTTAAAACAAGCATTAATAAGGGACGTAAATATATGTGAAATGCTTGGAAACACGGTTTTCAAAACAAGAAGGTTAATGGAATCACTCCCAGCCGAAGAACTTTTCGTCTCAAAGATAATCTTACGAATTTCATCATGAGTGACAGGTCTTAGATACATTGATACATCGACAGAAGTACCCATTAAAGTCTCCAGCGGAGGATCATTATCAGAAGCTACTGTAGTACGAGAAAATCAAGCCCAAACTGTTGCAAATGTTCCGAAAGGGCATTCCATATTACATCAGGCTCATTCGATTTGAACCCATCACTTGTAGTAAATTCATCAGGCAGAACCGGATCTGTTGAAGATATAACACTTTTAATAATTTTCCATGTTTTAGCTGGGTAACCACAAGTATCTTTAAATTTACACTCAAAAATTTTTTTTTTCGCATTTCTCAGAAGTTTATTAACAGCATTTCTGTAATTTTTATAAATTCTAGTGCAAACTGGATCATTTTCATTCCTTATTGAATCCCTATATAACTGGTCTTTCTTATTTATGCACAGCAAAAGACTAGGTGACAACCACGGTTTTTTGGGTATCTTTTTCCTTGACCTTGTTCGATTCATTATACAAGTTTTACTCAAAATAGAGATTAATGTATCATAAAATCTCTGAAAACTCATATTTATATCGTCTAGATTTTCAACTACATTATTCCAATCAACATTAGAAATCTCTTGTTTAAACTTTTCTAGGTTACTCTGGTTGAGCACAGGTAACATACTCATTTTCACTCCTTGGCCTTGCTGCCTCGGAAAACAAACTTTAAAACTTGCCGAAATCCCAAAATGGTCTGAAACATCAGTAATAATAACCCCTGGATCTGAAAAGTTAGAATTAGAAAAAAATATTATCAAGTAACTTTGCCGTTAAAGTGGTAACACGCGTACAAATATTAATAGTGGGAAATAAACTATATGACCTGTAGGAAGTCCATTGGAGTAGTCGAATTCATATCGTTAAGGTCAATATTAAAGTCCCCAAGCATGAAGAATGGGTGCGAACCAGTAGGTAGTTTAACCAACTGTTCCTCCAAAATATCCATAAAGGCCGGTATAGACCCAGATGGTGGTCTATATAGTACAACAGCATAAACATCTTTTGGCTTAAGCCTGAGCTTAAGGATAAGTGCCTCACATAACATCTCGGGATACAGCACTAGATTACGTCTTACCAAAACTCGATATCGCTCCCTATATAAGCTCCAATTACTCCATGTTGTCGAAACTGACGATTCCTATAATTAAGTGCATACCCTGGAATATCCAAGAGAGCAGAGTTATGCTCATTTAGCTATGTTTCTGTGAGACCAATAACCTGAAAAATGGAAAGTTCACATATCTCGCTTAAAAAATTAAAAGATGAATTCAAACCCTGGCAGTTAAGGTGCAAAATTTTGAGATCTTATGAATCACCACCACTATACCCGGACCTCAAACAATCTTTAAATAGATACTTTGAATTACAAGAAACATAGTGACCAGCAATCCCAATATCATAATTCCGGTGGAGCTGCTCCGTAAACATACTACCAAAATCCACAAATGAAGCTTCCAAATTTCAAGACGGCTGTTGCCCGGGGTGCCACGATCACCATGAACCATATTCATGCTGTTTTACAACAAAGTAATATGGCCTCATTTCCACAACAAAACAAAAAAGAACAAAAAATAAACATCTAAACAAGAACAAAATAGAATATAACAAACAACAAAAGAATGACACTTTCCATCTCGGAAAAAAAAAGAAAGAAACAGGCCTTTTTTTGGTTTGCCCGTTACGAATCCATATAAAAGTCATCAAATACAACGGCTACTAATTTCCATAATCATACAACCATAATTATCGCGGCAAAAAAGTAAGTTTTATTTTTTAATCATTTTTCATTTATTTTTTATTAATTTTTTTTAATTGATTTTTTCAATAACGATAATCCTTGGTAACTTTTACGGTAGCTAGCTACCTTTTACGGTAACTTTTTTTTATGGTATGTCCTTGGAAACAGAACATGTCTGTAATTTCTTTGACAAAGCACAGTTTTAAAATTAGTTACCATCCCGTCTACCGAGGAGTAGTTCTAAAAGCTTGACCTCCCTCTAAAGAAGTGTTCAAGAATGCATGTCTGAAAATGTAAATACCCTTGGCTTCTAAAGAAATCACCTATGTCTGTTGTCAAAAACAATTGTAAAGAGATATGTTGTTCTTCAAAAACAAACACCAGTCATTTTTAGGACACGCATTTCAAGTTTTCTAGAGATAGTTTATCCTCCCTGCATACACGTATGCTACCCTTTAAACTTTTGTTTTCTTAAGGAGGCCAAGACAACACTGATAACGATCAAAACGTTTCTCAAGAAGGTGGCGAACAACAGGAGCGCCAGGAAAATCAAGAAATGGACGGAGAGGAAGAAGCTCTTGATACGACTGGTATGGTTTTGGCTGTTGATCCAGAAACAGGACTTATTGTTCTCCCTGATGGGACCATGGCACAAGTTTCAGGGCACGTAGAAGGAGCAGAAGGGGAATATCATGAACAACAGGGTCAAGAAAAAGGTAATTTTTTAACGTTTTTCATTTGTATTAAAAATCATCTAATAATCCTGCATGTCTTTTTCGATTTTTCCAAGAACCGTATATGAAAGTTATTTTTATTTTAATGGGCTTCTTCTGAAGTGCAAAGAAATTATTCAGCTACTGCGAAATGAATGAAGTATATTCTGTTTTTAGAATAGGAAAAAACTGCATTTAATTTTAATTAATATATCATTAGATATATACATTCAATCTCTAATATATTAGAGATTTAGGGCTTTTTACCTTAAGGAGTGTTAGATTGGGTAGAACGGTAAAATTCTGGGAGAAAATAATTAGGCTACCTAGAGTTCAGCCTCTTAAGGCAGCTTATTTGGAGAGCTTGAAGGACAGTAGACGCGACTCGTGGCCAAATCAGGTCAAGAAAATACTGGACCTTTGTGGCCTTTCGGAGGTGTGGAATGAAGGAAAAGGCCCAATGGGCGAAACCGTGTCAGTATGGAAAGAAGTCCAAAGGACCAATTCCTGTCCTTGAGGTTCTACTCCCGAGCTAAAGATTGCTGGGGAGAGGAGATTTCTTTCAAATTTGGTTTGAATAAAGATGACTTGAAGAATTTGTTGTCGGTAAGAGGGGATAGTTTGGATTTAGGTGCGAGAAGAAAATTTTTGGGAAAGTTTAGGTTGGCAGCTGGACCCCACTTTTGCCCTATGTGTGGATGTGTGAATGAAAACTTATTTCATTTTGTATCCTAGTGTGAAGAGCTGTCTGAATTGCGGAAGGAATGTTTTGGATGAAATTTTGGGAGTGGATGTTGGCTAACTGAGTGAATGGCTGAGAGGAACGCATGTGCTATTAAACAGTTGTGCCAGTTTCTTCGTTTTTGGGATTAAACATAGGAATTCATGTTTGAGTGGATAGTGTGTTAGGTGTATTGTTTATGGGTCAAAACGAGGTTGTATTGTTGTATTCTGTTCCTGAGTTATATTTGTTGACTGTATTCTGTGTATTTTGTGGTTCTTTTGTTGTTCGTTTTCATTGTTTTGATTTATATTATCTAAAGTTGTATTTTGTTACTGAGCTTGTTTCTAGACTGTGCGCCATGGTGTTGCCATGGCCCCCGGGCTTTTTGCAACAAATTTTATCTATCTTATCAACTTCGGAGATTAGACAGTTTTTCACTTAAACTTGTTTTTGTACATTGTTAGTATTTCCGATTTATAATGTTTGATTCATTCATATCTGTCGACAACGATGTATATAGATAATCATGTTCTCTTCGGGGGAGTTGGAGGCGAGGGTTATTTCTGAAAAATTAGAAAAAATGAGGTATTATTAACTTACAAAGGAGCGATCGGATATTAATGAAATTTCATATTTAGAAGGACCTCTTAACTCAGATCTTTTATTTTAAATTCCGACCGGATACAGTGTCATTGGGGGGAGTTGGAGGAAGGGGGACAGGAAATCTTGGGAAACCCTTAGAGTGGAGAGATCAGGATGAAACTTGGTGGGAAGAATAAGCACTAGTCCAAGATACGTGACTGACATAACCGCGGATCCGCTCTCTTTGGGGGAGTTGGGGGGGGGGGGTTATTCGGAAAAATTAGAAAAATTGAGGTATTTTTAAGTTAAGAACAGGGGACCTGATCTCAATGAAATTTGATATTTAGAAGGAATTCTTGTCTCAGAGCTCTTATTTCAAATCCCTATAAGATCTGGTGACATGGGGGGGGGGGTTGGAGGGGGAAACCGGATGTCTTGAAAAACACTTAGAGTCGAGAGATCGGGGTGACACTTGGTGGCTAGAATACGCAATTGTCGTAGATACCAGATTGACTTAACCGGCCTGGATCCGCTCTCTTTGGGGGAGTTAGGGGGTCCAGTGCTTTGGCGAGTTTGGTGCTTCTGGACGTGCTAGGACGATAAAAATTGGTAGGCGTGTCAGGGACCTGCACAAATTAACTTGATAAAGTCGTTTTCCCTAATTGGACCATCTGGAGGGGGGAAGGGCTGAATTGAGAGGAAAAATTAGAAAAATGAGGTACTTTTAACTTACGAGTGGGTGATCGAATCTTAATCAGTTTTGATATTTAGAAGGAACCCCGTGTTTCAGAGCTCTTATTTCAAATCCCGACAGGCATTAAGCCTCTGATTTTCCTTTTTAAATCAGTCTATTGATTCCTAAAATTTTGCTAGAGCTCATACCATATGAGCTGCTTGATCTTGGCTCTTCTGACCCCGTCACAAGTGTCATATGAGCTCTTAGCTGTTGCTATGTTTAATAGGCATGTCAATAGTGGCGTCAGTTCATGAAAATTTTGAGGGGGGATATATATTTCAAAATTTAGAGGGTAGTTTCATTTTTTTAATGAAAATACCGAAAAGGGCGTTTTTCAACTTGTGGATTAACATGAACAGTATAATAACGTTAATCTTTGACTCATATACATGTTTTGAATATGTACATGTTCTCTTCTAACTTTCTTTTATAGCGCTGAAGAAGAGAAGTGGTTGTCTTTTCGAAACATTCATTTTGATTCGTTCATTGCTTTCTTTAGGTCCTCAGGTCAGTTTTTCATGCTGATTTGCGTGGAGCTTTTTTTTGAAAGCTTGACCAGATTCTCGAGAAAAATGTTTCTAGGATGTGGTTTAGTGTAAGGTGGGGAGGATAACTTTATTCCATAAATAAAAAGTTTTAGAAGTAATGTTAATGGCTCTCTTTTCAGTCATGGATACTGATTTGAAAATAATAACATTATTTTTTGCAGTTGTAACCTAATGCCTCCTTAATATTCAGAAAAAGAGAGGAAGATTTCCTAGATGTTTTCCAGAGAAATCGCCTACGGATTGGTTTGGGTTCACAGCTAACTAAACGTATTCGAAACAGCTGGCTGTATGAAAAGTGTTGTTCAATCCTGCTTTTTAGGGCTATAATGAGAGAAAGGTTGAGATGACCAGGCATGTTCTGTGGATTAAGGATGATCGATTGCCAAAGATTGTCCTTTTTGAACTACTGTCTAGTGCTAAAGGGAAAGCAGGTCGTCCGTGGTTGGGGTGGGAGGATGTCATAAAGAAAGTTTTAAGGGGAATGGAAACATCATAGAAGGGTGTGAAAAGAAAGAGTTTGACTAGATTCAGATAGTGGAGGAGCGGGTGTAGCTGTGCTGGCCTCAGGCGGCTTGGTGCTGCTGTGAGTTGATAGTTGTTGTATTTCTTTACTTCAACTTCCCTGATATTCAGTCTCCATTGACCGAGCTTAGACCCAGATTGCATGCAAACATAAGTTGGCATTTAAGGAAGGACTACTTTCATCGTTTTAATTTTCTCCGGAAGATCAAAATTTTAGTGTGTTTTAGCTTAAAAAATAGTTTGCATGACGGAGGTTCTATTAGCCGCACGTTTATTGAATATTCTATAAAAACCTATAGTAACAACTTCATCCAGTGAATCTTTCATACTAAACATTTTGCGCCAAATTTTGTTAGTATCCTCGAAAAAAGAGGGTCAAATGAGTCAGTTGCTTCCATTCTGCGGAATTGAATTAGCTTGCTTATTATCTTCCCGAGTTCCTATTTCAGTTTGTTGTAGCTATTAGTGTGAAATCTTATGATTGTCTGTCTTGTTTTCGCCAATTTAAAAAAGTAGGTTGAATCTGACAGAAGAAAGTGTGACCCTGATGTATCTCTGTTTTTGTTTTTTTTAACCAACATTTCCGCGTGTCCTAGATGTTAATCATCGTCTGGTGACAGCCTTATTCGTTTCTTATCTCTATCCTTTATTTATATTTATTTAAGTTGTTGGAGAGATGGAAGCCGGTGAAGGAGCTTTAATTCCCGAAGAAGAACATGGAGACGAAGATAGTTTTGTCCCAGTAGAGAGTGAAACTGGTGAAGAAGAGGCTCCACCAGTAGAAGATCGAACTGTTAGTGAAGGCTTTGCAGCAGAAGAAAGCCAAACTGGTGAAAAAGATGTTTTGGCAGAAGAAACTGGGGCGGATGAATTACTTGAGGAGAAAAGAGAGTTAGAATCTCAGCTTCACCTGATCGAGTCGATTGACAGCACAGCTCAGCCAAAAACTCTGCCAGAGATTATAAAAAAAGAAGAGAATGAACCTATGGAAGCTGCCGTTCCTGCAGATCAACAAGAAGGTAATTTCTCGATAACAGTTTGCTCTTTCCCAGGGTCTAATTCGATCGATGGCGGTGCGCTTTTTTTTTTTTTTTTTTTTTTTTTAAGGCAGAAAATTTTAAATTCCAAAAACATAAATATCGGTTTTCATATAGAAAGTTACTACCTTCTTAGGATCATTGATACATATCAACCATGCATATATTTGCTCTGTTTTATTTCTTGTTGGGATTGGTTCATCTTATTGTTTTATTTATTTATTTAAGAATTAACGACGCTTCTTGACTACTATGGTCCCTACGTCGGCCCTGTAGTGCATTCCTGCAGCGTGATTCGATCTCTGGATCCCGTATTACCAAGCTAAGGTCAAATCCACTGCGCCACCACAGGACCTTATTGTTTTATTTGTGAAGTATAAAACATGTTTTAAATATTATCTTTTTGAAAATGCTTTCAATCAAACAATTGTAACCGAGAAAATCTAATTTGCACACGAAATATCTTTGATTTTGTATAAAAAAAAACAGATTTTAATGAAATTTCTGTTTTTGAGGTAAATTTACAGTTTTAGAGAACTGCCTAGCATAGGGGACCAAACGGAATCAGATCCCTTTGCATCCGACTAACGAGACAAGTCAAAAGACTAGGGGAAATATCTGAAATTTAAGTTCAGAGTTCCTGTGAACTTAAGTTCTGAGCACATCATTTAGATTTGAGATAACTTGTGGAATAGGGGAAATATCCGAAATAAACGTGTGGATTGTTAGGTAGTATGGTATGAGTTATGAGTTTCTGTGCACATCATTAAGAGGTCAGATAACTTGTAACGTAATAAATATGAGATTTTTTTTCATCTTATTCAGAAATTAGACTTTTATAGCTCAGTAAAAGTTCGAGCATTGAACATCTCTTATGTTCTAAATATGGTTTGGTATTTTAAAACCAGTGTATTATTGTGTTGCTCCTCGCTGTCCTATATTAAGCTTTGGAATGAAGAAGAAATTTCTTTTGTCGTGTTAAGCTTCTACTTCTGATTTTAACTCTGCTTTCGCTTTCTTTTCAGACAATTGATTCCCGGGCTTTCTTTATTCACTGGGTTGCAAAAGAGATGGGACTTGAGTCCATGTTACTATTATTATTGCTATATGCTTTATACTACTTATTATTATTATTATACTGTTATTGTCTTACTTTATATAATATTATTGTTCTTTATTATTATTATTATTATTATTATGTACTACTTTGCAGAAAGTTTTCGCTTATTGCGCAAAATTAAAAGTAATAATTAATAAGTAATAATAATATATAAATAATATTTATATTGATATTTATTTAATATTTATTATTATATTTATGATATTATATTATATAATATTATATAATTTTATATATATTATATCATATATATTATTATTATATTTAATTTATTATATTAATATTTATAAATAATATAACTAATAATAATAATAATAAGTTAGTAATAATTGAAATGAAACTCAGTATAGCCGACAAGTAAACAAACAGATGCAAGTTTGTTGCAATTAGTAAAAATTTGAGACCATGCTATAGCTATGGAGAGAGCTTGCAATGAAGATAATTGGCCAAAAAGTAGACAAGAGTATGTATTCTTGCTTATATGTGGAGGAGGGTCTTAAATTGTTTCAGAGGCCCGTCTACTGCATTTGTTACCATGAAAATAATTTTTCTTTGACTCTTCTCTGATTAAGTCCATTCTAAAATGTGCTTAAGAATACTGTCTGTGCTCAAGAGCACAAGGAAATGACATAAAAGTCCTATTCTTCTTTATATCATTTTTCTGCTGTCCTACTGTTTTGACGTTCGATAAAAGACAACAATTTAGCTATCATCGGAAGCCGAAATTTTACCTTGTATATCTGCAAAATTTGTTTCAAATTTTCAATTTTTTTTGGGGGGGGGAATGTGTTGAAAAGGTTTTAGAAACCTACGGGAAGTTGGATAAATATTTTACGCGAATTTCTGTCATTCTCTGAATATTGTAATTCTAGCTTGGTGTATGAAAAGATCTAGAGAAAATCAATCCGATGATAAAAGTATTTGCATTTTCGGTTAAAGTTCCAGTATTACACATGAACCATAAGTTAAGTTTATTTGATTCACTTGATATTGGTAACTATTATTCTAAACTTAAAAGAAAAATGTAAAAAAAAAAATTGTTTAATCTATTTTACTCAATTTTTGTCAAATAGTTTTCAAATGAAATCCTTTATAAGCGTCTTTTTATTTTTGAAAGTTGAAAATTTTCACACACAAAAAAAAATCAAAATTGAAAAAAATAAAAAACAAATTGAAGAATTAAAAATCTGGGATTTCGCTCGACAGAAACCGAAAAAACTGAAATAAACTCGACGAAACATTGAAAAACGTGAATTCTTTACTAGAAAGAATTGAAAAGACGGAATTGAACGAACGAAATTTAAAAGAGACAAATTACTTAAATAAAACTTGAAAAAGAAGGAATTACCTGAACACGAATTTGAAAAAGCTGAACTTACTTGAACGAAAATCAAAGCAAACTAATTTACTCAAAGAAATTAAAACAGAGTAAGGTTGAAAAAGACTAAAAATGTATGAATTTCATCGACAAAAAATTGAAAATCTATGAAAATTACAACAAAAATCGAAAAAATTAAATTACTCGAAGAAAAAAAAGAAAACGAAATCCGCTCGATAAAAATTTGAAAACCTTAGAAGCTACTCACCGGAAATAGAAAACAGGTGGACTTTGCTACAAAAATCGAAAAAAAGTGAAATTTTTTTAGATCTTCCTCAATTATTGCAATGAACTTCAATTATATTTTTAAGTTATGTTAATTGATTGTATTGAATAATCTTTATTAACCCTTTGGAGTAGAAGAAGGTGGCATAGAGATGGTTGAGCCGGACACAGGTGGTACAACAATAGCGCATGGAGTAACAATGGGCGCTGAATTTATAAATACGGATCTTGTGAAGAATGAAGCGATCAAGAATGAACGAGGAATCGTGCAAGAAACTCCTCAGACCGAAGAAGGAGATGCTTTATCCACCCTTGCCTCTGCTGCTATCTCATCCGGTGAAATGGTGAAGAAAGAAGAGGAATTGGGACTTTCAACTACGAATGGACTTCAAGGCTTTCAACTTGATGAGACGCCAGTAAGTGCTTTTATCGTATCAATTTCATGTTTATTTTACAAAGTGCTGGTTATTTTGCCTTTTAATGTCTTATTTACGATGGTTTTTTTTTTTTTTTTTTTTTTTTTTTTTTTTTTTTTTTTTTTTTTTTTTTTTTTTTTTTTTTTTTTTTACATGTTCAACTTTTAAAATAAAGGTACATAACGTATAGGCTATAACATTCAACGTGGGCCAAAAGTCACTGATCCTTTTTATTCTTTTATTTTTCAATATCTTTTCTATTTCTTAATATTTAATATTTTTTTACAACGTGCACAAATTGTAAAATTTTACTATCAAAATCAAGGCTTTTTAAAATAAAAAAGCTATTTAAAATTGAAATAGGTCAGTGACTTTTGGCCCAGCCTGTTGATATACGTATGTAACGGTACTGTTGAAAGGGGTTGCTTTGAACGTTAGGAGTAATTTACGAAATCTATAACGAAAAGTTTCGCTAGGTACTTTTTCTCTCTGAATGACAAAAAGCACGATAAAAAGGTGGGAAGACCTACTGTATTGACAGAGCTCGAAGAAGAAGCCATCGTCTCTCCTTACTGAGTGGGGACTCCCCATCAATCGCTTTGAGCTAAAACTCGGAGTAAAAGCTATATCGGATCAATTGGAAGCATAGCAGATTCCTTTAAGAACAACCTGGAAGAGACTTTACAAATTCCTTCTAGATCGACATTGTTCAAAGCTTCGGTGAAAACTCTAGCTATTCAAAGAAAAGAGAAGAGCTTCTGTTTCATCTGAAATCCTGAATGAGTACTAAAACAATTCAGGAATGTCTATCCAGGACGTACCTTGTTGAATATTTCGTTACAATAAGACCAGCTTAATACCCTGAGAACCCTGGGCAAAAGAATTCATTCATCCATTTCTTTTACCGCCTCCAGGTTCCCTGTTAATCACATCCAAATTATAACGTCATATTCATCATTCTGGCTTGAACTCCGCTTTTTTCGTAAAACCTGCTGATTATGGACCTTTGCCACTCCTCCGCGGCAAGCCGGAATCGGTGACAAAAAGAAAAGAAAAAAGGACGTATCTTAGGCGTTGCTCCTGCAATACAGTTTATGAAGTGATATCTGTAGTTATATTTATTTATTTATTTTAACAGATCAAGTCCACGCTCGAATTTACTAAAGCATATAAGCTAATAACCAAAATAATAAAAAATCTTCCGCAAAATATTTTGTAAACCCAGCTGATAACCACCAACTTTTAAATTGTCGCTGTCGTTAAACTTACGGACTGAATCGAATTAACTCCCGAATGGCTAAAATATTGATGCAATATCGAGACAAAGTACGATCCAGTATCGATGCAATTAATCATTCGTTCTTTTTTTTTGTGTGTAGATACGCCTTCAGCTGAAGTCACCAGAGCCTTTAAGGCCTCCAACTCCTGAACCAATTGTCCGAGATCCCAACTGGCAAGATGTTGGTGTATTCAGATCGACATCAGCCTTTGTTCAACAATTCTTTATTCCACTAGAGGGGTCTGCTGGATTAGAAGGGGAATTAGACCCGGATGTTGATCCGCAGCAATTGGGCATGATGAAGATGTTGCTAAAACCTGGCACTGCCTACAAATTCAGAGTTGCTGCTTACAATTCCCTGGGACGGGGGCCCTGGAGTGAAGTAAGTTTTCACTATATTTATTGCGAGTATTATCGTACTCTTATTTATAAATTTGTTTTGTTAACTTTTTGGGTAAATAGCTTCACTGGTGACTAGGAGAAGGGGTAGCTGCCTCTCCATATCTTGCCAGACTAAAAACACAGAAAGTTCTAAATTTTGTGATAATGTAAAGTTGGTCACTTTCCTGGGAATTTTATTAATTTGCCCCTCCCCTTGTTCTAAAATATGTACACTTTTATTTTGTATCAAAAGACATATACTCAATCTATTAGTTACAAAACGAGAAATTGTGAACATACATATGGAGATCAAAATCAGTCACTTTATATTATTGCATTGATTCTAAGGATATACTTTCTTTACAGCTAGTGTTGAAACCCCTCACAGTGTTTGTACTTCATTTCCTTACTTTACGTCAAATTCACAGATTTTTTATGCACAGAAACAGGGTATCTATGGTCGCTGCAGAGGCAAGTTTGTGTCGATCGAAATTTTATTAGCAAAACCCTGTTAAAATATAAAATTCGCCATCTTATTGCCTTTGACAGAAGGATATATAAAAATAAATTCACTTCAAATAGATAAGGAGTACTTAGCTTATCACTCTTTTGAGATTGGTAAGTCATAGATTGAAACTCCAAAAGACAAGAAAAAGTGTTGCTTAACGTTTTTTTTTTTAATCTGGATAATTTTGTCTGTAACCTTTAAGTAAACTTTAAATAACAACTCTAGCTTCGGACGTTTTATTTCATAGGACGTCATGTTTACGAATCGAATTGTGGAGATCTACAAGTTCTTTAACTGTAAATTATTTTCAGTATAAAATATAGAAAAAGAATAGAAGTATTCCAAGTATAACTAAAAAATATATATCTGCTTTGATTTTGCATAATTGGCGCAAAAGGTGCAAATGCATTTTTTTTTTATGGGCTCAACATCAAATTTTGTTGGGATATGTATTAACGAACTAGTCTGTTGAGCATTGTATCATGTAGGTTGCTCTTGTTTGACTCAATTATCATTTTTTTCGAATGTTAAGTTCCTAGTTAGTATGCAATATACTCATTACTCTAAATTTTTACGTTTCCGATTTCAGAAGAGCTAATATTCTTATTTCCGGTAAAGCTGCCTAAGTTTTTACAATTTTATTCTTTGATTGTTAAAAACAATATCTACTGTCCATACAGTTTAAAGTGCTTTTTTTCTTTCTTTTTTCTTTTTTTCTTTTTTTTCTTTATTTTTCTTGTTCTTTTTTTTGGATAAGGCAACAAAACTTGTTTTGCTGTTCAAAAAGTAAGAATTTTTATGCTGCTTATAGAATTAGAATAATGCTTAACTTAGTCTGCTTAAATTTGTTTTACTTAGTTTTGAAATTAGACTTCGAAGTTTTTTTTTTTACCGTGTATATACCACCAGATTTATGGGCCAGATGATTATTTCAGGGTTTAGGGGGGACGAAATTGTCAAAAGTCTCATGACTTCAACGGGAAATTCCGGGAGAATCGGAATAATCGTATCATTTCGTGATGCTTATTTCTGTACATAACCTCAGTTTGTTTATATATATAAACTCAATTTGTTGACTTCGTTTAAAATCCTGTATTAAGCAAGACATATGCCATAAGATATCGAGAACAGCTTAAAAAAATAATGAGATTGGCAGGAAAATATGTAAAAGATGTAAACCAATGAGCATCTCTCGTTGGTTTTCTTGGAGATTTCTCATTGGTTCTTCTTCTTGTGTGATAAAAACATCTCCTTCAGGTATCATTTCATTCAAATATCGACTTGGATCCTGGTTTCAGTGTGAATTATCACTTAAAAAATTATATACAATGACTAACTTGGTCTATTCATTGTATTTTGAACCCCCAACTAATTGAATTGTCAATAACTGAATCATTTTGCCATCTAAACTGCTATTTCTACTTGTAAACCTCATTGCTTGAAATTTCCCCACTGTGTATTCTTTCTCGCTTTTAAATTTCATCCCAGTCAGTGTTTATCTAAATCATTCCTTTTTTTTATTCTTTTTCAAGTTTCTTTTTCAGTTTTTTAGGTCAATTTGTTATGTTTGTCATTGGGTTTGGAATTGTTTATCCCTTTTTGCCTTTTCGTAGTCTCTTTAGCCTCTCTCTTTCTCCCTATCTCTCTTGTTCTCTCTCTCACACACTCTCACTTACTTTCTTTTAATTATCTTTTTAGTTTGAATTATATTCAATTTTGAATTATGTGTGTTAACAAATGAGTTACGTATTAATGTAAATTACATAGCTGCCCTTAATGTGGGGCTTGGGAAACTATAATTCACATTGGTGTTTTACGATTATAATTAGGATACTAAAACTAAAAACACTGTCCCCATTAAAGCCGGACACTACTAATAATTCTATCGACACTGATTTTAAAACCCGTTTACCTGGGTTTCTGCTTATTTTTATGTATTGATTTTTATGTTCCATTCTAGGTATCTGCATTTAAAACCTGCTTGCCTGGGTTTCCCGGTGCACCTTCTGCTATCAAAATATCCAAGTCTGGAGACGGTGCTCATCTTTCGTGGGAGCCACCCCAGGGTGCTTCTGGTGACATTATTGAATACTCTGTATATCTTGCCGTTAAAGGGCATGGTGCTCAGGTAAGCTTTTTCTCTACTCGTTTTCATTTTCGTGACATTTTTATCATACTTGTTATTTCATTTAATCTAACCCGTCTTTTTTCTTTCCATAAAAATATCTGTTGATTTTGGACGAACGCTGATAAATGTAAAACTGCTTGACTGAAGTTGTTTTTTTGGGGCGAGGGGGAAGGGGTCTGTTAATTAATGCCTCGAGAAGTGATTAATGATTTCAGACAAATAAGATGTAAAAACGAATGGAGCAGCATTATTGTTGTTTTCTTGTGACTAATAAAAAGATAATACATAGCCCTAATAACATAGAAAAATATTTTGTTTTTCTACGCATACATAAAAAGAGGAAAAAAATGGAAGATTTTAAGATTTCTTGGTATATTTTCTTGTTCTTAAAAACTTTGAAAATCATTAGAGCAAATTAAAGCAATGATTTAAAATTAATATACAAATCAATAATCAGTGTATGAGGCGATACAAATTTTAAAAAAAAATTCATAATTAAAAAAAAACAAATCAGAAAAGTTTCGCAATCTGTAGATTGTGAAGTTCATTTTTTTTTCAAATCCTTCATTAAATTGTAAAAAAAAAGAAAGAAATTCTGATTTCAAATTTGGTTCAAGAGGAAGTGATTACGGTGACTAGATAATGCATGAACTACTGCGTTTATTTGATTTTGTATGGTAGTAGTAATTCTTCATTGATGTGTGTTTATTATTTTTTATATTAACGATAAGCTATTTTCTACGGGGTATCCACCATCCTCCCCTTTAAGCAGAAACTGAAATCAGACCTTCAAAAATGTTAGCATGTTTTCAGTCAACACGATTTAGTTGATGAAGAACCATGAAGACTAACAAACTTTCGCGATCAACTGAAGGTCTCTGTATCAACTGATATCCTTGCTAACTGTCCCCAATCCCTCTTTTCAGAAACAACAGTATATCAGCTTAATGATAAAGATCCTCAAGAAACGTCGTTATTACTAGCATCATATTCATCATGCTTCAAATATGACTGGAACTCAAATGGAGACAGACAACAGTCACCACAAGCAATTTTAGTAGTAGCAGTAGTATTAATTTATTAACCAAAAGAAATAACACAGACAAAATCAATCGGTAGCACACCAAAAGGGTTGTTTGCGAGGGTGTGTTACTAACAAAAAAGAACAAAAAATAGAAGAGAAAAAAAAACAAAAAACAAAAACAAAAAAACAATGAGTTAATCTAAAATGAGCAAAAAGTTGAAACCGCGTACCGAGAAAAAAAAATTACATAATAATTCATATACAATCAAACAACATAATATCGTGATCCCGAAGCAAAAAAAAAAAAAAAAAACAATAAACAATTATTTCCAATATTAAATCAATTAATCTCAATTCAATTCAAAGGTATACCTACCAAGAATTCCAACACGCAGCACGGCTTTAAATTGATTAATGGGCAAAATTGAAAGATATAGACTTTTTTAAAAATGTCCCTTTCAATTTAATTTTGTTTTTTTGCTGTTTTTTTTTTTAATGATTGAACTTTAGGAAATACAAAAGCTCATCTAAATGTATCTAATAAATCAAGTTATTCGTATATTTTTCCAACCTAAAACATCTAATCAAGTACTCGTACCAAGCCGTATTCAGGGGGGGGGGGGGCTACCGGGTTTGAAAATTCCCTTCTTCCGAAATTGTTGACGAACTCGTAAAAACGTAACAAAATATATATAAATAAACGTTTGATGTGGTTGACTGCTTGACCACTTCGACTACGTTTGCCTATCCTTGACTACAATGAATTTCACTGTAAACAAATTTCAGTTAATGCTGTTTTTTCGCTGTATGTAACTTTCGCTGTTGAAATAATGTAAATTAATCAAAAAACCGTGATAAAGCTGCAAATAGGAAACCTTAATTTTCTTATTGCGTTGCTTGCCTAAATTTGTTTGGCATTTACCTTTTTTAATAGCTTCCTTTTCTTTTCTGACTTTCCTTTTTGTTTTAGACTGGATCTGCTGGCTCATCTCAATTGGCCTTTGTTCGAGTTTATTGTGGGCCAAGTTCTCAGTGTATTGTTCCAAACACTTCTCTATCAGCTGCCCATATTGATACAACAACAAAACCGGCTGTTATTTTCAGAATAGCGGCTAGAAACGAAAAGGGATATGGGCCCGCTACTCAAGTACGATGGCTTCAAGGTAAGGCTAATCCTTTGTCTTGTAGATATATTGATAGATTAAATTGATCCGTAAATTTCTGTTAGCGAGTCCTTTAAACTATTTTATAAGGTAAATTTTTCCTGTGTCCTGCTTCAGTGCATATAGCTTATAATTTTAAGGGGTTTTCTTCATGGGGAAAGGGAATTTGAAGTGTTAAAAAAATGTTATTTTACGTCGAAGTATTCCAATTCTGTTTGCTTGAACCTGAGGTTGCTTCATTGAAGTTGCTTGGTGGTTCTATGGGACATTCTTAATTGGCAATTAAACTCTTATTGAGGATTGTTATTGAGTAAGAAAAATTACACTAAAGGAAAATGAGTAAAAAAACGAGAAGTATAGAGCAGAAAGCTGAGTGTGCCATCTATGAGTTAAATTGGAATATAAAGGTAAGCACTAAAACACCCAATTCGTGAAGTGAGATTTGAAAATAAATTGTGTCTATCTTTGTCATACGGTATAATATTATAAGAATGTACGAGAAATCATAATAATAGTAGCACAGATTTAAACCTAAATCCAACCAGGGATCTACGTTCATTGGACATTCAAATGGTACGCGCTCTACTCTTTCTTCAGTACCACAGAAGCAATTCTAAATGCGGTTATAATATACAGTATTTCAAATAAAAGTGGATCTGTGCTTTGTTTGCGCTATGAGAAGTATTGTGTCTAAGTGTTGAAAAAAAAAAAAAACTAAAATTCACCAAACTGTAAAGCGAGTAAGAATAGAAAATAGAAATTAAAAGAGGGGCATATAATATGACTGGGGACAAAGGCAAATTTAGAGCAAATTCTTGGGGAGGTGGGCAGTGTGACAATGAGGGCCAATAATTGACCAATTGACAAGTTTGTATTAAAAAAAAAGCAATGATTGCTCTAGAAAAAACCTTGGAAGGAGGTCTCCTGGATCCGCTCTTGGTTGGGGATGTAAGAGAAATCAGGGATCGTGAAGCTTTTATGTTCTCATACACTCTTCTATGCAAATCCTGGACTTGTTTGTCTTTCAATAATATTTATCAAACAGTTCGTGGTAACGAACTGTAGTAAGGAGCGACCCGGCTCAATAGTAACCAAAACTCTAAAAAATGAAATTTCGATATCAATAGATACATAAAAAGAATCGCATTTTAATTCTGATTTTAAATATATAAGTTTAATCAAGTTTAATCTTACTCATCAAAAGTTACGAGCCTGAGAAAATTAGCCTTATTTTAAAAAATAGGGGGAAACAACCCTTAAAAGTCATAGGATTTTAACGAAAATCACACCATCAGATTCAGCGTATCAGAGAACCCTATTTTGGAAGTTTCAAGCTCCTATCTACAAAAATGTGGAATTTTGTATTTTTTGCCAGAAGGCATATCACGGATGCGTGTTTATTTGTTTGTTTGTTTGTTTTTTTCCAGGGGTGATCGTATCGACCCAGTGGTCCTAGAATCTTGCGAGAGAGCTCATTCTTACGGAAATGAAAAGCTCTAGTGCCCTTTTTAAGTGACCAAAAAAATTGGAGGGCACCTAGCCCCCCCCCCGCCCCCACGCTAATTATTTTCTCAAAGTCACTAGATCAAAATTCTGAGATAGCCATTTTACTCAGCGTAGTCAAAAAACCTTATAACTATGTCTTTGAGGACGACTTACTCCCCACAGTCCCCGTGGGAGGGGCCACAAGTTACAAACTTTGACCAGTGCTTACATGTATAGTAATGGTTATTTGGAAGTGTACAGACGTTTTTATGGGGATTTTTAGTTTGGGGGGGATTGAGAAGAGGTGAATATGTTGGGGGAACTTTCCTTGGAGGAATTTGTCACGGGAAGAAAATTTTCATGAAGAGAGCGCAGGATTTTCTAGCATTATTTAAAAAAATACAATGAGAAAATAAATATGAAAAAGTTTTTTCAACTGAAAGTAAGGAGAAGCATTAAAACTTAAAACGAACAGAAATTATTACGCATATGATGGGCTCAACTCCTCCTAATACCTCGATCTTTACGCTAAAGTATTTTTAGTAATTTCAACTATTTATTCTACGGCTTATGTGATTCAGGGGACAAATTTCTTAAGAAATTGGGACAAAATTTAAGCTTTAGTGTAAAGAGCGAGGTACTGACGAGGGGCTGTACCCCTTCGTATACGTAATAAAAACATGAGAATACAGAAGTTCGTTACGTATGCTAATTTGTAAGTTACGTATATCTTTTACTAATAAAAACATTTGTAAAAAAATTAAAATTTCTAGCTGCCTTTTTAATTAACCAAAAAATCGGGGGGCACATAGGCCTCTTCCCCCTCTTCTTTCTTTCTCAAAATCATTCGGTCAAAACTATGAGTAAGCCATTTAGCCAAAAATAAATAAATATGTAAATTTCGTTTTAATTATTCATCTGCGGAGAGCCAAAATCAAAACATGCTTTGATTCAAAAACGTTCAGAAATTAAATAAAAAAACAAGTTTTTTTTAACGGAAAGTAAGGAGCGACATTAAAACTTAAAACGAACAGAAATTACTTCGTATATGAAAGGGGATGCTTCTTCATCAACGCCCCGCTCTTTACGCTAAAGTTTTTTTTACTGTTTTAAAAGTAGAGTTAAGAGAAAGATTCAAACTTTAGCATAAAGAGCGGGGTGTTGATGAGGAAGTATCCCCTTTCATATACGAAGTAATTCTGTTCGTTTTAAGTTTTAATGTCCCTCCTTACTTTCTGTTAAAAAAACTTTTTTTCTTCTTCTTTTTTTTTTAATACCAGATAGAGCTTAGCGTGATGATCAAAGGGACAAAATCTAACTTGGAGGTTAATGAAGGTTATGCTGTTTTTTTTTTTTTTTTTTGTCTTAGTAAGTGACTATGGTCAGCATTAATTGAGTTCGGTAGTGCAGTAAGTTCTATCTACTTTAGGGACTGCTATAGGATTATATGAAAAATTCAAAGAGCAACCCGTTACCTTTTATAAAGAGAAATTTTTTGACGCAGAAGAAAAATGAATTTAAATTGTCAAGAATAACATAGCTCATGATTTGATGCAAACTTTTCGTACCAGTAAAGTTCTGTTGACTTAATACCAATGTTCTATTTTAGTTAGGTTGAAGTGCAGAACTGTTGGACGCTTTTCAGCTATGGTGTTAACGGGAATCGATATTTCAAAGGATGATCCTATCTTGTCCATTATAAACTTTTTCAATTTGTAGTGGCAAAACTATTAAGAATCGATTGGGCGTTCTTGTCAGAGTTTTCAGAGCTTTGATAACAAATCTGAATAAACGGAATGAAACTAATAGCTTACACCTACTTTCCCAGAAATCTAAAAAGAAAAATTAGTTTTTACCGTTTTGTGCTTGAGATATATTCAGTTTTAATGAAACTTTCATCATTAGAAAGAGTATATTTTGTTTTTTGATTAAACGGAGCGGGATTTTATTTAAAAATTCAGTAAAGGACAGTCCCTAAATTTTTTTTAGCATACCTGCAAAAATACGCTCAAGAGAAATATCATTTGAGCAGTTTGGCGGTTTTGAGAGTTCCCTGTGGTGCTACCCACTTTGATTGAAAAGCTTGACTACACATGAACGTAAAATTGCATTGTCTTTTCAATCAAATTTCAAAGTAAAACGGTGGTTGTGATCCACAGTTAGGGTGCTTTTTTATTTATATTATTGTTTTCGGATGGTGTTTTTTTTGGATATATATATATATATATATATATATATATATATATATATATATATATATATATATATATATATATATATATATATATATATATATATATATATATCCACATTAATTTTCAAATCTTTTGTTTCCTAGATTCTTCCAACACTCCATCTTCACCAATGAAATCCATGAAGAGACCAGGTATGGATCCTGGTCAGAGTAGGATGTCTGGATACCCTCCTCAAATGAAAAGGTTCAGAAGTGAAGATCCATTTTAAGATTTGACATCTTCTCATCATTTAAGTACAAAAGCAAGACTAGGTGCGGTCTCTGGACATTAATAGCTTTCCTAGCCTACATCGGAAATATTTCCATCTGGACCCACATGACAAGGAATTACGTTCTTGATTATTAATCTATGATTATAATAAGGTGTTTGCGTTGAAATTTGAAGTGCTAAATACATTGGCTGAATTTGTTTGCCCTCGTGGGATAACTGCTTCTTGTATATGAATGGGTGAGACATTGGGTGACCTGCGTTCTTCTTTCTGTATGTTTTTTTCACTTATACAAATAATTCTACATACCTTTTTCACAACATTTAAGAAAATTCTGTGTTTTTATACATATGTGTACTTACTAGCCTTTTGTACGTTGTAAGTATATTTTACTGAATTAAATCCCTTGTTTTTCACTTTTCATTAGTGTTTTTTTTTTTCTGTGCTAAGTCATTATTAGAAGCAATTTCTTTAGGAACTTTTGCTTATTTTTATATGTTTCTAGTAATTTTTGAGAGATATAGAGCTTGCTGATCAAACCAAGTGGTTACCAAGTTTTCTAATGAATGATGAGAGTTTAAGGTGTATCTCCGAGGTTTGAAGCCAATGCTATTTTCCTATAGCAGTGAAATGCGTATTAACAACAGACACGAGCAGATTCTTTGATGAAAAAAATACTGTGGCTTCATTGAAAGCTTTGACATGAATAGGCCGAACAAATTTGCATTTTTTTTTCTTTAGAGCTTCATAAAAAATTAATTAGTGGGGACACCTCTAATTTTTAAAAGTAGCAATAAAATTACTTTTAGAAAACGTAGAGAATTGTAAAGTAGCCTCTCCATTTGCCACAAGATTTAAAAAATTTTGGCCGTGAATTTTTTTTTTTATTATAATCAGTTTCCTTTAAAATTTGTCATTTAAGATATTCTTCCTTTACTGTTTAAAGGGTTGTACTAATCATATAGCCTTGATTTTTGTGTCGTTTTGTAGATCTTATACCGACAAATAATCCCAAAGATTGTTAAATTTGTAGTTATAACAGATGATTTTTAGCAATAATTCTTAGTATTCAACATTTCCTCCTTTCTCATTGGCTTAAGCACTCCTTGAGGGGTTTGCCAGAATATCATTAAGAATGTTGACATCTCCTTAGCATTAAGACCAGATTTAAAAGGAAGTTGAAAACATGTATAATTGGCAACAACACCTTGAGGCAATATCATTTTAACACCATACGAATTGGAATTTGTTAGGTTACAAAGCAGATAACAGTTTGGCTTTACAAATAAAGAAACACCGATTGTAGGCCTATAAAATGTATGAACATTATTTTTAAAAAGAATATTATTCTTAAAAACACATCATTTTAAACATTATTGGCCTTTAAAAGTAAAGAAACACCGATTGTAGACCTATAAAATGCATGAACATTATTTTTAAAAAAGAACATTATTCTTAAAAACACATTATTGGCCTTTAAAAGTAAAGAAACACTGATTGTAGGCCTATAAAATGTATGAACATTATTTTTAAAAAGAACATTATTCTTAAAAACAGATTATTTTAAACATTATTGGCCTTTAAAAGTAAAGAAACATCGATTGTAGGCCTATAAAATGTATGAATAGATAGATAGATAATGTATGAATATAAAATGTATGAATATTATTTTTAAAAAGAACGTTATTCTTTAAAACACATTATTTTAGACATTATTGGCTCTTAAAAGTAAAGAAACGCCGATTGTAGGGCTATAAAATATACGAACATTATTTTTTTAAATCTAAAGTTGTATTCGTCCATTTTAGTTCCACGGGATCTCATTTTATTCCTAATAGTGCCGTATCTTAGAATATTTTGGTTTTTTCTCCATCATCTCATATAGTTGATGATTTATAAGCTCGTTCATAAATGACTTATTACCCCGGTTCGGAACCGGGGTAATCATATACTTTGCTTTACGGAGTAATGCATATACTTATTAAATTAATGTCATTTAAAGTGGTATGTTCCTGAAGGTACATAATAAACATTAGGCACCCTTGCCCTGGGGTCATAAATACAGGTAAGGGAGGAAGGAAACCCCTTAGGGGTATTTAATAAATTTTTGAAACTACTTATATTTATATACTATTCATCAAAAACAAGAGCTAAGAGCTCATATGGCACTTGTGACAAGGTCAAGAAGAGCCAAGAGCTCATATGATAGGAGCTCTAGCAAAATTCTAAGAATCAATAGATTGCTTTAAAAGGAAAATCAGAGGCTTAATGCTGGTCGGGATTTAAAATAAGAGCTTTGAGATACAAGGTACTTCTAAATATCAAAATTCATTATGATCCGATCATCCACTCGTAAGTTAAAAATACCTCAATTTTTCAAATTTTTCCTCTCCCTTCAGCCCACCAGATGGTCGAATCGGGGAAAACAACTGTAACAAGTCAATTAGTGCAGCTCCCTGACATGCCTACCAATTTTTATCGTCCTAGCACGTCCAGTAGCACTAAACTCACCAAAGCACTGAACCACACCACCTAACTCCCCCAAAGAAAACGGATCCAGTCCAGTTACGGCAATTACGTATCTACGCCGTTTATAAGCGTTTTCCAAGATTTCCAGTTTCCCCCTCCAATTCCCCCCAATGTCAAAAGATCTGGTCGGGATTTGAAAGAAGAGCTCTGAAACCTGATTTTCTTCTAATTATAAAATTTTATTAAGGTCTGGTCACCCATTCTTAAGTTAAAAACACCTCAATTTTTATAATTTTTCCAAATTAACAACTTCTAGCTCCCTCAAAGAGAACGGATCCGTACCAGTAATGCCGGTCCCCCCCCCCCTAATGACACTGAATCTGGTAGGGATTTAAAATGAGAGATCTGAGTTTCGAGGTCCTTCTAAATATGAAATTTCATAAAGGTACGATCACTCTTTCATAAGTTAAAATACCTAATTTTTTCTATTTTTTAGAATTAACCCTCCCTCCCCAAACTCCCCCAAAGAGAACAGATCTGTTCCAGTTATGTCAATCCCGTTTCTAGGACTTGTACTTAGTTTCATTACCAAGTTTCATCCCGACCCCTGTACTCTAAGCATTTTTCAAGATTTTAGGTCCCCCCCCCAACTTCCTCTTCACCGGATCCGGTCGGGATTTAAAATAAGAGCTCTGAGACGTGATATCCTTCCAAATATCAAATTTCTATAAGATCCAATCTCTCCTTCGTCACTCGAAAATACCTTATTTTTTTAATTTTTCAGAATTAACAATCCTCCTCCCAACTCCCCCGAAGACAGCAGATCCGTTCCAGTTATGTCAATCTCATATCTAGGACTTACGATTATTTTTACCACCAGGTTTCATCCCGATCCCTCCACTCTAAGCGTTTTCCATGATTTTAGGCTCCCCCTCCCATGTCACCGGATCCGGTCGGAATTTAAAATAAGAGCTATGAGACACGATATCCTTCCAAACATCAAATTTCACTGGGGTCTGATGACTCTTTCCTAAGTTAAAAATACCTCATTTTTTCAGAATTAACCCCCCCCCCAACTCCCCCAAAGAGAGCGGATCCGTTCTAGTTAGGTCAATCGCGTATCTAGGACTTGTGCTTACTTTTCCCATCAGGTTTCATCCTAATCCCTCGACTCTAAGCGTTTTCCAAGATTTTAGGTTCCCCCCTCAATTCCCCCAATTTCACTGGATCCAGTTGGGATTTGAAATAAGAGCTCTGAGACGCAAGATTTTTCAAAACATCAAATTTCGTTAAGATCCCGTCTCCCGTTCGTAAGTTAAAAATATTTCATTTTTCTATTAACCGAAATTTTTCTGAAATATTACCGGCCCCCGAAAAAATATTATTTTTCCGAATTAACCGGCCCCCACCCCCTCCAGATGGTCAGATCGGGAAAATGACTATTTCCAATTTAATCTGGTCCGCTCCCTGATACGCCTGCCAAATTTAGCTGTCCTAGCTTACCTGGAAGTGCCTAAAGTAGCAACTAAATCTCAACGTAATTAGAGTTTATTTATCAACATGGTTTGGACTTCGACAGAATGCTGAAATTTCTCAAATAGAATTTACTTACTAATATTTATATGCTATTCACCAACACTAATAGTTAACCTATAATAGTCTACTATTCAAACAACCCTAATAGGTTAAGGTTAATAATACTGCTACTAATACATTATGACCCCTAAACAATCTCTATACTATTCGCATGTCAATGCTCTTCACATGTCAATGAAAAATCCACTTTCAATATTCACTTTCAGTGTCGGACCAAGTAATTTTCTCACATCCACTGTCTTCTGGCTCCAAAGTCCGTTTCATTCCGCGATTTGCTGCAGCCCGGACTAAGGCAGGCTCTCTAAGTGGCATTTTCCTAATCAATCGCGAGTCTAATATCTCCGTAAGTGTAAACAATCGCTCCAAAACTCCTGGAGCTTTGGTAATATAAACAAAAAATACTCTTTTGATCTCGGAATAGTTAAAATTTCCACATCATGCTCATGGTGATATACCACCAAGTGACATTCTTCTTGATTGGTGATTTCTAGCTGACCTTGAATTTGAGCATAGTATTTGTGATTTTTCTTTAACTCCAATTTTGAATTGTGTGACCATAGGAAAAAGTTCTTTACCAATCCTTTTTGGGATGCCACTTCCCTTATGGTCATTCCTCTGGGAATATTATGGACAGTCTTCACTTCAACTGGTGTGCCGTTTTCTAAGCGACCATCAAGAGAAGCTCCAAGAAACTGGATATTTGGATGAATGAGTAGTCCCATTTGATCTCCTTTTATTAATGATACTCCCTCTCTCTGCTCGTACGCCGTCAGTGCAATAGCCTTCAGTAGAATTCCCCTAAGCATTGGAATAGATTTGAAATTAGAATTAATTCGGATATTCTTGACTATGGGTGCGGTTGGAGTATTTTTTTTTTTCGAGAAGCTATTCTATGAAAATAAGTGGCAGTAATCCTTTTGCTCCTCTCAAATATCCAGTTATCATTTTGCCCCTTTGTGTTTACGTAGATCTCCTGCAGTTTGGCTCCATCCAGATTCATATTTTTTGCAACATAATCAGCCTTTGCGATTTCAAATTCCTCTGGATTCATATCAGGCTTGTTGCAATTTGGTCCGTAATTTTGATCGCCTTTAGGCAAACTCTGATTCTCTTTCTTTTTGGCCAGAAATCTCCCATCCATGGTTGCGTAATATCTTTTCTTATTTGTTTTTGTCCGTTTCCGAAGATTAGAAGTTTTCTGTATTCTTTTGTTATTTTGCAAAGACTGTAGCCAAATGTTTTTTTCCATGTAGAAGATTGCCATTTCGGGCCCAGGAGTAGAATAGGCTTGCTCCACTTATCCTAGCATGGTATGACCAACATTTCGAGCGGCTTATTTGTTTTCCGCCGACGAATTTCACTGCAACAGACATATAATTCTCGGCATCGTTTGCATCGTTTCTTAATAAGTCCGCTTTTTTACAAATATTTTCCACGCCAGCTTTTACATCCTCCAAAATAGTTTTCGGAAGGTTATTATAGCGGTTCTCCACAGTTTCTAAGACCCCATTCTTTTTGGCACAGCCAGAATCACACTGTTTATGATTACCAAACACATGCTCTGGGCCTCTTCGTAAGAGTTGTCTTAGATTTTCGGCAGACCCACCATCAGCCGAGTTCTTTTTTATTGCACCTCGTAGATTTTTGGTTAGCTTTAGAATTATGTCATTTGAAGGAAATTTGCTGTGCATCCCTTTTTTTGTCTTCACAACATTATGGAGGTATTTTGTATAGTTCTTGGTCACGTGATTGGCACATTCTTCTTTTTGGATATATGATCCGTATAAAACACTTTGTCTTAGCTTGTAAAAAACACTAGAATCGCCGTCTCCGATGTATATTAAATACTGAAGGTTATGCATGGCTTCACTTTGGCGAAAACCTTCAACAAGAATGTCGGTTAAGTAATATTTTATGGTCGTTTTAAGTTTTAATGTTGATCATTACTTCCAGTTGAAAAAAAATATTTTCTCATTGTCTTTTTATAAATGATGCTAGAAAATCCTGCGACCCCTTCATGGAAATTCTCTTCCCTCATGAAAAATTCCTCCATGGAAAGATCCTCCCACGTAACCTGCCCCCCCCCCCCCCCGACCCACCCTAACCCCAACACAAAAAATTCCCCCTGAAAACGTCTGTACACTTCATAATTAACAACTACTATGTGTAAACAATGGTCTAAGTTTATAAGTTGCCGCCCCTCCCCCGGGAACTGAGGTGGATTTAGTCATCCCCAAAGACATATTTATTAGATTTTTGACTGAGTTAAACAGAATGGTTATCTCAAAATTTTGATCCGGTGACCTTGGAGAAAAATGTGCGTTGGAGGGGGCCTCGGTGCCCTCCAGTTTTTCGGTCACTTAAAAAGGACACTAGAAATTTTAATTTACGTTAGAATGAACCCTCTTGCGACATTCTAGGACAACTAGGTCGATACAATCACCCCTGAGGAAAAAACAACAAAGAAAAAACAAAAAATACGCACCCGTTATCTGTCTTCTGGCAAAAATACAAAATTCCAACTTTTTTATGATAGGGGCTTGAAACTTCTACAGTAGGGTTCTCGGATACGCTGACTCTGATGGTGTGATTTTGTTAAGATTATGTGACTTTTAGAGGGTATTTCCGCCTATTTTCTAAAATAAGGCACATTTTCTCAGGCTCGTAACTTTTGACCGGTAAGACTAAACTTGATGAAACTTATATATTTAAAATCAGCATTAAAATGCTCTTCTTTTGATGTAACTATTTGTATCAAAACTTCGTTTTTTAGAGTTTTGGTTACTATTGAGCCCCTTCGCTCCTTACTACAGTTCGTTACCACGAACTGTTTGAAAATGTAACTTGTACATGAATAAAAGTAATATAATCTACAATAACGTTGGAATAGAACTTACCAATGTCTCAGGTTTTCCCATCCTTTATTTGTTCTTATTTTTTTTTCTGCCCATTGTGAAAATTCAAATGCTAAACTGTTATCTGACTTGTAACCAACCAAATTTCAATGGTCAGCTGTTACCAATTAGACACGTGAAAAAAAATTTAAATTCCCTTTAAATCCGGTCGTAATATTTAACAGTATTTAAATATTCTGGTACAACCCTCAAGAGAGCAATTAAGCCAATGAGAAAGGAGAAAATCTCGTTGCGTATCCAATGCTATAGGAAATAGAATTTGCTTCAAACCTCGGAGATCCACCTTAAAGAAAAAAGAAGTCATAACCTTCCGCTTCGATTGATAATTAAGGACAGTACTTTTGAACATTTCCACAAATTATAATTTTTGTTGGAGTTGACCATCGTCTTCAAGATGATTAGATATAATATTTATTTCAAAAAAAAATCCTATCAGAAGCCCCGAACGGTCGAATTCGCATTTCGATTTCATAAAAACAGTACAAGCAAAAATAAAATAAATAAAAGCACGACAAATAAAAACTGACAAACAATGTCAGAAGAACAATATCAGAATGACAAATCTTTCCTTAGTCAAAAATAATATGAAGCAAATAAGAGCTCCAAATAGGGACAGATCCTTTTATTTGACAGTGAAACAAAAATATGTACTAAGGCTCTAGATATTTCGATGACACATTTGGTCATCATCATCACTAAAAACATACCAACGTCAAAAATATTAAACTGGAAAATGTCAGCAAGTTAAAAAGGTAAAACTGATAAAACTAAAAAAAAAATAATGAAATAAAATATACATTAAAAAAGGTTTAAAAAAGGGCATATAAAAAAGGGGAGGAAACAAAACAAATGAACGAACATTTAACTTAGATATCACCAGTACCAAATAACAGAAAGGAAAACTAGTGGTTTATTTTATCAGTAATGAAGGAAATAAATGTTCTTTCATTACCTGGAGATAAAACAACGGATGGGGAACAAGATAAGAACGGGTTCTGAAACAGTACGTGGCAGGAAGTGTCTGGGTGGGGAGTGTTTTTTAGGGGAAAATGTTTTTCGTGCGAGGGTTTGTTATTCCATTGCAAAACGGAGGCGCAACACACCTCTTCTGTGCCCATGTGCTTCCAACCCGATGAAGCTACTAAAAAGCACCTTGCACATCCTTTAGATCATGGGATCTCTTGGAAGAAATATTGCGAGACACTAACACCTATGCCAAAGCCTACATGAAAATGTGAAAAGTGGAGGATGATTTAAATCAAACTGTTGCATCACTGAGGCAAAAGCCTTGGATAGAAAAAAAAAGGACAATGAGAATAAATATTAAAAAGCCTGCCACGTAGCTGTTGGTATCCCGGTACTATATGCATAAACATATATATATATATATATATATATATATATATATATATATATATATATATATATATATATATATATCACCTATGCAATAGCACAAAAAAAAAGACAGAAGGGGAAAAGGAAGACTGTTTTCTACATTAGTGACTAATATAGATCAGCACTTGAATGAAGCCTTAACCCTACTCATCCATACAATCACATAGGTCAAACAGCATACCCATACACAATCAACCATAAAGAATAATCCATGGACAGGCAGTCATGTCGTCAATAAGTATAAATCGTCATTTACCAAACAATAAAAACTGTAAAGACAAATAATTCAGAGGCAACAACCCAACACAAGGGCTCATCAGGAGAATACACACTTGCCTATAGGGTTTCGGCACTTTAAATTCTCAAAACTCGGCACTTTAAAAATCAAAAATATCCAAATAGTGCCAATTGGTTACAGCTAAAAACAAAAGATTTATCTGATGATCTAGAGCCGAAGAAGTAAGTGGGTGGCAAGAATTTATGAATCTTACAAGTAATTGGCTAGAGATTGAATATTATAATTTTAAAGTAATTTATTAAGTTGACTAAGGTTTGATGTATTAAGAAATAAAACGAGGATCTTCGTTTCTGAGAAACTTGGAAGTTGCATAGGAAAATGTAGTAATGATGTACGTGTGTTCTGTGAAATAGTTGTTTACTTTGTCTGGGCATGTTTAGAGACAAATGTGACGCCCTATGACAGTGTGGGTTCAGAAACTGGGAGGCTATGTAAAATGTTTTTGATGGTTTTGAACAGACAGGAGCTCTCAGAATTTTTGCTTTATAAAACTTTCACCGTGTTGGTGACACTGCTGCCCTAAATGAAAAAAAAAAACTGAGGCACGCTGAAGTCTTTACATGAAAAGGGCACTATAAGTTTGAATTTCCATTCAGATAATGCTTCTCCCAATATTGTACTGCTATTGATTTATTAGAAACACTAGAAAAAGGGAAAACAAACAACACACAAACAAATGTACCCACATCTGTGACAAGCTTTAAATGAGAAAATACAAAATGTCATGCTTGTTTTATTTGGAAACTTGACCACACCAGTATTGGGCTTAAGGCCACGTTGAAAATGATGGCGTCTTTTCATCAACATTACCCCTATTTTGTAAACTACGCAGATTTATTATACTAAGACTCATTGAGGGGTAAATTTGATGTCTGATCGAATAACACACATTCGATAACAACAGACTCTATTGAAGTATGTATTATAATCGAAATTCTTTCTTTTACTGTATCAGCTATTATTTGCAGGGGTCGCTCTTTACAGTTCGCAAATTTACTTTACACTTTATATAATTTTAAGTATGTGTATAGACTCTAATGTCTTCAGGGACCCTTGTTGTTTGACCGTCTAAAGGATGCTGTTTTATCTCAATTTTCACTGGCACAATTTAACTCCCATTCTGGTTGACTGACCTAACTTAACATTTCCCCAAGAGAGGCTTGTGTAAGTTATAGCTTATACAAGTTATATGTAGGAGTAACATTAAAACTTAAAACGAACAGAAAACTAAAGTTTCACTTTTTGTCCCTATTGTTTAAGAATCAGCCTTAAAACACAAGAGCCGGAGAATTTGAATGAGAAGTGTTGATAAATTAACTTCAAGACTTTTGCATACAGAGTGATCGTTGAGGAAGGGGCAACCCGCCTTACATACGGGATAATTTCTGTTCGTTTAAATTTTATTATTGCTCCTTACTTTCATTTGAAAACAATTCTCCCTCCTCCTATGTAAAATTTTCCCCCCGGATTGTTTTCTCCGCACGTAAAATTTTCCTCGTGGGAAATCACGAATCCGTGATCTTTCTTCTGGCAAAATAATTATAAATGCTATATTTTTGTAGATAGGACCTTGAAACCTCTACAGTATGGTTACCTGATATGCTGAATCTTACAATCTGACATGCTGAGTCATCAAACACTTCGTTGTATCGAACTGTAATTAAGGAGCGACACGGCTAAATAGTAACCAAAACTCTAAAAAGTGGAATTTTGATGTCAATAATTATATATAAAGAATTGGCTTATTTCACTAATTCCAAATAGGTAAAATTCATTAAGCTTAGTGTTAGCCATAAAAGGCTACGAGCGTGAGAAAATATGCCGGATTTTTCAAAAAGGAGAAATGCCCAAAATGTCAAGGAATATTAATGAAAATTACACCATCAGATTCAGTGTATCAGAGAGTTATACTGTAGAGGTTTCAAGCTTCTATTGGCAAAAATGTGGAATTTTGCATTTTTTGTCAGAAGAAAGATCACGCAAGAGTGTTTGTTTGGTTGATTTTTTTTCCAGGAGTGATGGTATCGAGCCAATGGTCATAGAATGTCGGGAGAGAGTCCATTTGAGTGGAGAGTTCCAGTGCCCTTTTTGAGGGACCAAAAAGATTGGAGAGAAACTAGCCCTCCTCCCACGCCTCTTTTTCCCCAAAAATCGTCCGATCAGAAATTTTGAGGTAATTATTTTGTTAAGCAAAGTTGAAAAGCCCAAAAATATACCTTTAGAAATAAAATGGTCAACCCCCACAGCCCCTTAGGATAGGTCTCTGAGTTATAAGATTTGCCCATTGTTTACATATAGCATTTATTATTGGGAAGCATGTTGACCTTTTTTTGGGGAAAGGGGGTTTTGTGCTTGGGATGGGTTTCCTTGAAGATAATTTTCCATTTGGAGGGATATTTCCGGGGCGAACTTTCCCGGGGAAATTTTACACTAGGGAGATTTGACAGAATTACTATACGAAATTCTTTTTATTTGTTTTATTTGTCTTCGAACATTCCCTGTGTCCCCGTCGTCATTTATATATCCCCCTGTGCCCCCCGGCGTCCCCGTTGTAGTTGCGTCCTTGTGTCCCGGTATTGCCCTTGAGCTTTGTTGATGGTGATTGCTAACCGAACATTCACTGTGTCCCGGTCGTCATTTATGTATCCCCCCTGTGCTCCTTGGTGTCCCCGTTGTAGTTGTGTCCCTGTGTCCCGGTCGTCATTTATATTCCCTGTGTCCCGGTCGTTATTTGTGTCCCGGTCTGTAATTTCGTCAGTCGACAAACATGACGTCAGTCGACAAACAACTTCATGACGACATACAGCTCAATCCTTATTATGACTTCAGTCGACAAACATGACGTCAGTCGACACACAAACATGACATCAGTCAACAGACAAACAACTTATTTTTATATATATATATATATATATATATATATATATATATATATATATATATATATATATATAAGTTGTTTGTGTGCTGACGTCATGTTTGTCGACATAAATTGTTTGTCGAATGACGTCATGTTTGTCGAATGACGTCATTATAAGGATTGAGCATTATAACGTCATGTATGTATTTTGATAAGATGACGCTACAGACTGGGACACCGGGACACAGGGAATATAAATGACGACCGGGACACTCAAAGAGAAATTACAGACCGGGACACAAATGACGACCGGGACACAGGGAATATAAATGAAGACCGGGACACTCAAAGAGAAATTACAGACTGGGACACTGGGACATAAATGACGACTGGGACACAGGGAATATAAATGATGACCGGGACACAGGGACACAATTATAACGGGGACGCCGGGGGGCACAGGGAGGATATATAAATGACGACGGGGACACAGGGAATGTTCGATTAGCAATCACCATCAACAAAGCTCAAGGGCAATCATTAGAAAAATGTGGTATAGATCTGAATACGGATTGTTTTTCCCATGGACAACAATCCAATATATTGCATGTTCAAGAGTGACACAAATGACGACCAGGACACAGGGAATATAAATGACGACCGAAAAAGCTCCAAGTAATAAAATAGCTATAAATAATGACATTAGAGTTTATAAGGACATTAGCCAAGAACATGATACTGCGTCAGCCTCTGTTAAAAACAAAGGTTCGGCGTTATGTTTTTCATAATGACATAAGAAGAAGCCGGGGCGAAAGTTGACGTTCAACATTTTATAAAAGCTCCAAGTAATGAAATAGCTATAAATAACGACATTAGAGTTTATAAGGATATTAGCCAAGAACATGATGCTGCATCAGCCTCTGTTAAAAACAAAGGTTCGGGGTTATGTTTCTCATAGTGACAAAAGATAAGCCAAGGCAAAAGTTAAAGGTCCAATAACAAAGGTGCTAATTCTAATCTAAAGTCATTTAAAATGTTTATGGAGCTGATTGATGAAAATGAAGCACGGATAAATGTGACTAGAAAACTAGTGAAAGTGAGAATCGCAAGAGCTAAAGAAAAGCTGTTTTAAACTCGTTCATCCCTTTTTTTCCCCATCAATATTTTTAGATCTTTTGTGAATATTCCAGCCAATTAATATAGGCAGAAAAATCGGCTAGATGATGAGTCATCCGCAAGTCTAGACAATGTTACGTGGTCCTCTTACAGTTTTGTCATTAATTTTCGAGAACTGCACAGTTATGACCTTGGTCAGAATTGATTAGAATGTCAAAGGGACACGCCCCGCTCAGAATTTCCAATACCAAGGTTCTTGTATTGGAAGTGTCGCTGCGATTTTTGCTTTAGGATAGTAACTTTTCCTATGCTGGTAGTAGGGTATCTCTCTAGAAAAGATATCCAGGATGCAGCTCAAATATCTAAGTCGTTTTTTGGAGTATATACACGAGATAACTGTCCAGTTTTACCAATGGGATACCCCTTCCCCAGCCTAGCACCGAATGTGACAGCCTGAGGTGGCGATTGAGTAATATCACTTCAACAAGATTCAAAGTGCGAGGTTTCCTCTAGGACAATCTAAGTAGGTTATAAGGAAATAACCATATAAGTTATAATCAAAGCCAAATACAGGGGAGAAGAAAAGGGTTTGACCCCCCTACTCCCTGAAATGTTTGTCCAACTTGTAAAAAGGTAACAAAATGCATATAAACAAATATTTATGCATTTAAAAAAAAATTCTTTGTAACCCTCCTCCCCCCGAATAAATGTCACTCCCCTCGAATAAAAATCTGGATACCGCCTTGGTTGTAATTAATTGGTATAGGTTATTTCACATTAGGAGTGGAGTTTAAGCCACTAAATCGTTCAGAAAGAGATTTTTTCTTTCTTCCGAAGTAGAGTGGGGTAAAAGAATTCATAATTTGGCAGAAGACTAGCAAATATTCGTTTTCCTGTCCTTACAACAGAGCATACGTGAAACTTTGTAATCAGATTTCACTACAAACTTACAAACAAGCAACTACAAACTTAGCTGAAAGCTAAGTTTGTATACTTGTATAGCCTACTTAGAACATACTTTTGTATGTTCTTTTCTTTATTCCAGTTGTTCCACGGTTCTTTGGCTTATTATGCTAAAATTGTTATTTTGTATTATGTTTATCCTTCAAATGAGAGAATATTAAAAAGCTGTTGATTTCATATTCACATTTCCGTATTCATTGGGTTCAGTAATTTTACGTATTTTTTTGGTTAAGGATAGCTGTTATTTAGATTGCTACATAAGTGCAGCTAGATCTAGGGACCGGGGGTGGGGGGTGAGGGAGGGAGAACAGGACCCGGGTACAAGAAAATACGTGTCTTCTACTTATGATGATAAGATTTGTTTTGAAATGGTAAAGTCTTCAATTGCTGTTGGTTTTACATTGGTAAAGTATTCAATTGCTATTGGTTTTACATGCTCTTTTTCGTCTTGCTCCAATTCTATGAATCTACATAACAATATGTCTAATTATAGATAAATATTTCATACTTTGCCACTGACACAGGGAAGTTTTCCCTGAGAGGAAAGTTCAAAAGAGAGTGGTACTTGTATTTTATATAAAAAACAGTCGAGAAGTGAAGTTTGGTTAATGCTAATGAAAAAAAAAGAACAAATATGATGAAAATAAAACACTTTATTAGTAACATTGTGAAAACTACAATTTGGAAATATGATCCCAGAACGTAGTGTTACACTTCCAAAAATGTTGCTTCTCGTAAGAGTAAAAAGTCATGGTGTCTCCATTGACGCAGTGTTTTGGGCAACAGCCCCTTATCCTGGAAAAATATAATTGCCTGTTCTTCGGTTTTGGCAAATCCCAAATCTTAATTTGAATATCCATAATGAAACACTATATTCTATCAATAGTCAAAGCAAACTAACCGATGGCCTCAAGAATCGCGGTAATAATGAACTAAAATGATCTAGGTCAAGAATCGCGTTAATAATGAACTTTTCTTTGTCTTTGAGACGGTCAGCCGACGTCAAAGCTCCCAATTTAATAATTCGCAAATGACCTTCGCAATTTTGCTAATAAAGTATTCTATTTTCATCATATCTTATTGTCACCAAACTTCACTTCTCAAGTGTATTTTATATAATAGACAAGTGCCCTAGATCCTCCTCCATATCATGCACTGGTATTAGGAGGAGATGTGGTTGTGTCAAGTCTATTCGTTAATAATAGACAGTGAATCAAATAAAAAATATTCAAACGCATCTTCTATGCGGAGTACTCTCCCATGTGAGCTCTGTTAACAACCGTTCGCTTCTAATTAATGAAATACTCTCAGTTTGTCATTTCCTCCCCCGATTGGGTCACGAGTTGGACTTTCAGACAGTTATATTGATCTGTTTTCATGGTTTTTGATGTACTGAGAAATTTATCGATAATTATGCTTGTGCATTGTAAACTTAATACTAACACAGAAAAAATTTCTGAAAAGTGCGGAATCCCCCCACGACAGACCTTCTTAACCTTTTGAATACTTAATACTCTGACTGAGATGAGGCCCCTGAACAGTTGCATTCGTTTACATTTTCTGGATATTGATTTTGATTATGGATGTCTGTATGCAAAAAACGATCGACGGGCAAGTTCATAGTGTTAGCCTAATTTTTCAAATACTTTAAATTTAAAAACACGATCTGTACTTTACACAAGGGTAAAAGTTTCCAAAAAGAGTTTTTGGAAAAGGGGGCGAATTTTCCGTGGGGAAGAATTTTCCGCAGAGGGGAATTTTTTTTTTTTGGGGGGGGGGGAGAATTGTCCACAGGGGCAATTTTTCAAATACTTGTAAATTCAAAAATACGACGCTAATAATACACAGGAGGTAACATTACACGGAGGGGGACTTGTCCACAAGGGAGATTTTCACGGAGGGACTTTCTGGGCGAGGGAGTTTTTGGGGTGGATTTTCTACGGGCGGGATTTCCACCGAAGTTTTAATCAAAAGAGAATTGTCCGCAGGAGGGAATTTCCTATAGGGAAAATTTTATGCAGCGGGGGAGTTTTCCAAAGAGGGGAATTTTCCTTGAATGTTCTTTATTACTGGATCGCAAGAACACGCGATGGTTAAGTTAGTCAAATATATTAGAAACGATATACAAGTCTATTTCAAAAGGATCACTGTCGATTATATTAGTTCATTAAAATCCTCTGAACTCGTGAAATTCAGATTCCCTCTCTATTTCCATGTCAGGACTTCCCAAGCAGGTAGTGATAATATGCACCTTACTTATTTTCAGAGCTCATGCAATAATGTATTAAGTTCCGTGTCATTAATTCTATTTATCCCCTGACTAAGATGCACCTGTCATTGGATAAATAGCTGAGATTGTTCCTCCTATCCGGTGTCATCCGTCAACCTTGGATTGAGAATAAATTTCCCATGAGCTTATCAGGGATTACCTCGGTTTATCAACTAGAACTAGTTAATTACATCGGATTGTAAGGAGTTTGTAACTTAATTTAGGCGGGAATTACCCCCCACCTTTATTATGAAGAATATATTTTTTATGTTCATTGGAAAACACACTTTTCGGGTATTCCCATTGAAAAAACAGATTAACCTCCATCCATTTTAGATTTTGAAAGATCACCACCCCCTCACATACCCTGATTTCTCCAGACCTTATTCAGTGAATTAAAATTAACTGCCTTCAATTGGCTCATAGAAACTCGTAGACTATTTGTATTATCCTTATTCCATGACTATCTACCTTAGTTCTTCCCTAGGATGGATGGATGATAGACTAGCAATCAACAAGTGAAACGACATTTTCATACAATTAGGAGAAGGGCTTAAACTAGCTTTGCCTCTCGCTAAGACTAATTATATATATATATATATATATATATATATATATATATATATATATATATATATATATATATATATATATATATATATATATATATATATATACTGAATTAAATATTGAATTATATATAACGTAAATAATTTCGAAGACCGCACTGCCTTTCCATGACGATAAATAAAAGTTCAAATAGGGATAAAATCATTTTAAAAGACAGTGATAAATTTCACAAAAATACAAGATATTACGGTCACATATACAGTGACCGTCATCAGTATTAATACTAAGTCAAAACAATAAAAAACAATAATTTATAGGCTATATAAGATAAAATAACTACATATTGTTTAATAATCTTATTCTTTTAAAAGTAAGTCTTTTTTGACCTTCCTGGATCCAGTTAGTTAACATGAATTGAACTAATACTTGGACAGAGGTTAATTGCATTGGGTAAATTAAAATTTATTCTATCTGGCCAATAGATTATCGTAGATAGGGTTCAACCCAATTTCACCCGTGTCTTTATTTATAGTCATATTCTTGAATGAAATTTTCTTAATTTCATTAGTTTCACGAAAATTCTGCTCTAAATTCCGGTCCCTAGAAATCAAAAAGACATTACTGAACAAATAGAATGGTCTGGAAAATCAAAAATATATTCCACAGGGCTGAAGTGAAATTTTCAGGCTTAGAATTCTGCTTTAAAGCCGACGAAATAAAGTTTGTATGCTGTAATAATCTCATTTCAAAATTCTGGTTAGTGCGTCCCACATATGAGCTTTTTCAAGTACAATGGATCTGATAGACCCCATTTTGCCCCCCCCCCATTGAAGTAAGATCCTTCTCAGAATTTAGAAAACTGCATTAGAAAACTGCTTAGAAAAACTGAAAGTATTACTACTCTTTAAAGCAAACTTAAGCCAATATTCTGTAAAATTCTTAAGTTTTTTACTTAGCCCGGATGCATATGGTAAGGAATAAAAACATACTTCTTCTGAGTTGTCTCCAAGACTTCCTTAGAAATCTCTAGAAACTTTTTTCTTCATTTTCAAAAAGTCTGGTTAATTAACCACTCTGGACACGTGTTACTTATTAGTATTTTTTTTTAGAAAAGACAAGTCTTCAAAAAATTTCGGAGAGCAAATACCAAAGATCAAGTCAGTTAAAGGAGTGATCAAACCAATTTTTACTTGGAGAGCGTGACTTGAACTATACGACAAAAATTTATTGTTATCAGTCGGCTTTCTGTAAATTTTAAAATCCAGACCCTTCTCATTTTTTAAAAGAAGAACATCAAGAAAAGGAAGTTTTCCATCATCTTCTAATTCAACACCAAATTTTAAATCACCCCCAAACAATTAATATGTTCCAAAAATCTCTTTAATTCCTTCTCTCCATAATTCCATACTGAAATAATGTCATCCATATGCCGGTGCCAAAAATTATGTTTTAAAAATACGAATTAACGCAATTGTTTCAATACTTTTTATATAAATATTAGCTAATAATGAACTTAAAGGGGCCTCCATAGGTAAACCATTTACTTTTTCGAAAAATTCCTTTCTGAATTAAAAAGAATAATAATGATAATAAGAGAACTTGTTGCGCAACCTTAATAGATACATAATTACAGAGACTTCCAAATCTATTTTACCACTTACCAAGTATTCTTAATTTGGTCTCCCGGTACTATGGTACTATATAAACAAAGTCTTTCCCAGTTTCCAACCACAGATCAATGTTCAAAATTTCTTTATCAATTCAATGTGATTCTCACTGTCGAAATAACAAAGGGCCAACAGCTCTCTTTTGATGGTGTGCAACCAGCTGAGTGATTATAAAAGTTCTCCAAGGAGATACTGACTTCAAATATCCCTTGCATAACCTCACGTGACTGCCTGGGTGTTACAAATACTTTTTCAAATCATACAAGGCAATATTATGAGTTTTTGAGTTTCAAAATTGAAAGTTCTGTCGCTAATGTTTGGTTTGGGACATATATGTTAGTTATATCGAAACATTGTCTAAATATCTGAATACTTTTGCTAGGTGGGCTTAGTAATTCAGCTGTGAGGAGGTAACACGTGAAAATACCCTTTTTTCTATACAAATTGAAGTTTCTTCAAATAGTTATAATTTAAAGCTTTTACAGTGCTTATTAATAATATTACTCTTTAATTAACATGATTCAGGTCCTTGCGCAAGGAGTGGGAGTCCTTGGCTTTCTTCGGAAGCCTAAAGATTCTGATTCTCTTCGTTTTTGTTTTCTTTTATATATATATATCTGTCATGTAACTTGCCCGTCATTTTGATACAGCGGGACCTAGGATATTACTTAATTTCCAAAGTAAATTTCTTCGAACGTGCATGCTTCACGTAAAAAAAAACAATCTTAAACATTTTACATTAGACTTTTTTAACTAGATCTGATGCGTTTAATTGTTTTGTAGCATTGCTTTAACTATATCTTAGATTCAAGAGTGGAATCACTGCCAAATAAGGCACGCAGTGGATATAAGTATCATAGCTTATCCAGAGAGACTATTTTTCTAATATATATCATCTATCTGCAAAGATTGTCTTACATTACTATCAATCCTATCCCATTTTTTTTTTTTTTATCATTGTTATTATTCATTAAATAAAATATTTACAGCATAGTAACAACATAATACTCTTCTGTGCTGTCCAAGAGCCTGACACAAGAGGGTTGCCCACAAGGGCAACAGGGCAGTCCAGGAGGTTGTTCAAACCTCTTTCGGAGGTTGTCCAAAAGGGGTGTCCAGTAAACATTGAAAGATAAATTTACCCTCACCCAAAATTTCAATCAATCCAAATTTAACTGATCAATTACCTACAGTCGCCCAATTACCTACAAGACAAACCACCAAACACCAGTTCACCATCATCCTCCAATCCCCCAACTACAAAAATGTTTTTTTCTCATTATTTAACAATTTAAAAGGTTTTATACTTATTATTATAATTTATAACGTAATTTATTCTTTTGGTGATACTTAAAGTTATTCACATCCTCATTATTCTCAACTTCACTACTAAGGACTAAGGACTAAGAAGGACTGAATCACTAAGGACTGAGAAGGGAGGTGATTTTTACAATGATTTAAGTAACCCGTGTTCATAAGCGCTTAAATTATATTTGAAATAAGGAATTACTTTATAGTTTAAAAAGTAAGGGGCCAAAATGCTATTATTTCCCATTTTTCAGTTCCTTTTATTTAATTTTCGATTTCCTCTCTTTCTCAGAAAGAAGGGCGTTTGCCTTATATAACTCTTCTTTACTGACATCCATGATATTCAGGTGACTAATTACAAATTCATTATCAAGTGGATCCTTTATAAGTAGTATTTTTCTTATTTTGCTATTGATACCTGATAAATTAAATCTTGAATTTCGTAGACAAAAGTATGCTTGAAGTATATCGAGTTTTTATGCCCAGGAATACTTTCCCGAAAATTATAGTATCAACTGCTGCATTAAATTTGGAATAATGCGATTTCTAAGGACTCAAGCGGCTAATTTTCCCTAAACTAAATTCGTTCCTGGTTAGAACTTTAATTCAGTCAAAATTGTTTTTTAATTCCGTCTTACAGCTAGGGATTTGACTTCCAATTCACCTATAGACTTAAGTTAACTCTATCTTATTTAACTTGTATCTTCTTAATTAATCCTGGTTATTAAAAAAACTCCCTTATTCAAGTTTATATCAAAGGCGCATCTGCTTTTATGCGATACATCCAACTGACCTTTTCCGGAGAGTAAACATCGTAATAGGTTTCCATTGTACGGCTAGCCCTTATGGGACCCAATGGTTCTGGTCTGATATCCAAAGTTCATCATTTTCCAGTTTAAAGTTGAGCTCATATTTCCACTTGGTGACAAGTTTCCTTTGGTAGTCAGTCATGTGTAACACCCCTCTTTTGAATGGTGTTGGTTCGATGTTCTATTCCCTTGAATGATGATGAGCTTGTAATCTGTGGCAAACCGGAGTTGGCTTAGAAGTTAGCGGTAATGAACCATTTGACGCTTGGGGAATGGAATACTTAAATTAAGTAATTAATTAAAAGGGATGGAACTAGCTTTGGTGAAGTTCGACTGTGGAACTGGTTATGCCACCGACTGATGGAAATTTGCTAAATAAAAAAAAGTCATCGGGAGGAGTTGAACCTATGGCCTCTTGCAAAGAAGAATTACAGCTCTTGTAAATTGTGATAAACCGCATACAAATTACAATTCTATATACCTAAATTCTTATATGTTGGGCTTGTTCCGGATGTCTTCTGCAAAAATCCGAGCATTTATTCTGAAAATTATGAGTCAATAATGGGTCGCTCTAATCTCTAAGCGGTGAGTCGGTCGCGGCCAGATTTTTCTTTACCTGCTATACTTTCTGAAGAACAATTTAGAATTAACGAGGATATATACTGATTTCTCTGTTTTCCACACTCAAAACCGAGTGCAAAGCAACTAGAATTGAAAGTGTTAGCATCCTATATGTGTCCAGCAAATACAGAACAGCAGGAATGCTTCTACAAATAACACGGAATGGTTCAAATTATCTTAAATATGATTTCTTAAAGCTGAATCAAAAGATGATGAGATATCATTTGATTTTAATGCTTTTTGTATACTTTATTTTATACTGTAGCCGTGTTTCAAGGTTTTGGCGAGTTCGGCCGACGTAATAATTTCCACAACTACACGGTATTTGATACACCCCTCTTTGACGAGTAACTGGGATTTTATCCTTACCAGAATTATGAATATACATTATACTTAAATTATTCTCAAAAACAACAGATACATTATTTTTCAAACAGACTTTTTTCGGTTTCGAAGTAATTTTCGCAACGTCAGGTAAATAAATCGTGATTGCGGGTTTATTCAAATCATCTACAGGGCCTATAAAGCCTATACCCCTCGTTAAAGAGGGCTGTATACCATACGTAGTAGTTGTGGAAACGAAAACCTAGGAAGACGGTTACAGCAGCAAAAAAGTACGGAAAAGGCATTCAAATCTAATGATACCTCAGCATCTTTTGATTCAGCTTTAAGCAACCATATTATTTGATAATCCGATCATTCCGTGATATTCGAAACGACCCTAATTAGCAATTACCTAGGAATCAAACAAATTGTCCATGAAGCAGTTGAAATCGATAGAACTTTAAACAATAATACATTCATAAATGGGGACTTGGGTGAGTTATGAAAAATAATTTAATGTACAATAGAATAAAATTAGAAGCCGATCTAAATAAACCTACACCTAAAAGAAATAGAAGATTAGCAGCAAAAAGAGCAAATTTTGTAATAAAGAAGTGTTGCATTTATCAGTCAATCCATGAAGGTTGAATGAATTACTCTTGTTTTGTCAGTCTTGGCTGAAATGAAATAAAAAACAAGTTTTTTAACTGAAAGGAAGGAGCGACATTAAAACCGAAATTATTCCGTATATGAAAGGGGCTGTCCCCTCCTCATCGCCTCGCTCTTTACACTAAAGTTTTTGATTGTTCTTAAAAGTAGAGCTGTGAC